>NW_019154122.1:6075647-6302865 GCF_002288905.1 Enhydra lutris kenyoni
TTTTTTTTTTTTTTTTTTTTTTTTTTTTTTATTTGACAGACAGAAATTACGAGTAGGCAGAGAGGCAGAGGGGGAAGCAGGCTCCCTGCTGAGCAGAGAGCCCAATGCAGGGCTCGATCTCAGGGTCCTGGGATCGTGACCTGAGCTGAAGGCAGAGGCTTAACCCACTGAGCCACCCAGGCGCCCCATGGGAAAGGGGCTCATTATGAGTAACAAGATCCCCTGGGCGCCTGGGTGGCTCTGAAGTGACTTCAGGAACGGAGGCCAGGAGGCCGGCAGAAGATGGTCCCAAGGTAGCTCAGGAGATTCCAGAGGTTTGGGGAGCCATGAGTCAGGAACCGTGGACCGAGATCAGTAAATGTAAGGAGTGTGTTTTGCTCATCTGAATGAATGTGTATATTTCTTACGGGTCAGGATGTCCCCGCTCCCACGTGCCTCTCACCGGTCTTCTGCTTTGGTGTCCTTACTGCCCCATGTCCAAGGTGTCCTCTCCACATATGTCTCAGGTGAGCTGCGAGCTGGTTCCCCCAGAGCAGACTCATCTTACTTTCCGGTTCAGGTGCCCTTCAGACGCTCCTACATGTCTGCATGTAGGAGCCCTGACAGCCCCGTCCCAAGGGGTAGCCTTTGCCTGGTGCCCATGCCGCACGTTGCGGTGTCTCCATGGGAAGGGAGGAGAAGGCACAGACCCAGGAACATCTGGTGTCCCCGAAGTCAGCCGTGGCCGCAGCACCGTGCCCTGGAGAGCACCCTCCAGGGGACGCTCCCCAGGCCAGTCATGTATGACCTCCCTGTGGTGCCTTTGGACAGCAGATACCCTTTTATTTTTAAGAGTGTACTTATTTATTTGACAGAGAGCACAAGCAGGGGGAGGGGCAGAGGCAGAGAGAGAAGCAGACTCCCTGCTGAGCAGGAAGCCCAACATGGGGCTCCATCCCAGAACCCTGGGATCATGACCCGAGCTGAAGGCAGACACCTAACCGACTGAGCCACTCAGGCACCCTGAGCAGATACCTTCTTTTTTCTCTTTTTTTTTTTTTTAAGATTTGAGTTATTTATTTGACAGAGAGATCACGAGTAGGCAGAGAGAGAGAAGAAGCACAGACAGAGAAGAAGCAGGCTCCCTGCTGAGTAGAGAGCCCAATATGGGGCTTGATCCCAGGACCCTGAGATCATGACCTGAGCCAAAGGCAGAGGCTTTAACCCACTGAGCCACCCAGGTGCCCCATGAGCTGTTTAAATGTAAAAACTCAGTACTTTTAATACCTGCATTTGATAGATTAGATGGTGAAAAGGATGAATTTGGTGACTCGGGCGGGTCTGTAGCCTAGTCATGGGAGCGTGGCATGCATTCAGTGAGCGCAGAGCAGGTGTTTTGTCCGCGAGCCTGGGGTGCCTGTCGGAGCCTTGGACTCTGTGCGAAGCCTCCGCGCCTCTGCCGAGTCAGAGTGGCCCGGAGCCACCAGGGATCTTGGGGGTCCCCGTCACTGGCCCCCCATGCAGGGCTGTCCCCACTCCTCCCGGATCCAAGGCTGGTGCTCACTGGGGCAGAGCCCATCATTCTGTGTGGACACAGGTCCTTGGCCTCCAGGGACCACTGGCCGGGGAGGACAGCCGAGCCCTCAGGCCATGAGCTCTACCACCGCCCACCTCCCCCACACCCTGCTACCCGGGCCCCAGTGGGAAATCCTAAATCCATATTCAGAGATGGCTTCCTGCCCCACTTAGCGTTCCCAGCTATTTACAATTCCATCAGTTGACGGAGACCCGGACAAATACTTAATCCTCAGCCTTCCTGGTAGTTTCAGTCAGAGCCACCAGCCCACGGCCAGGGTCAGGTCCGGCTCACCGGAAGCAGCACCTCCTGCCGAGCCCCGTGGGCCTGTTTGGACCACCTGGTGCTCTTGGGCTTTGATGAGGAAGTTCATGCTTCTGTCATCATCCTAACGGCCAGTCCCGTAACTCATCTGAGGTGCATTAGTGCTGGGCTGCTTTCCAAGGTACGTAGCTGTGAGAGGAGAGGCAGGGCAGCGGCGGGGAGACCGGTCTTGGTTAATGATGTAGGGCTTTGGGGCAGACAGGCAGTGCGAGTTGTGGGATTAACCATGTGTCCCAGGTTCACCTTGGGGAAACGTCTGGTTACTTTGGGTGGGAGACGAAGGGCTTCCAGGCAAGTTGAGCAGACCGGTGACAGTGAGTGAACATGTGTGGGGCAGGGGGAGGTCTCCGTGCTTTGATGTAAGCAAGGTAGTGTCGCCTTTCCCCTGTGATAGTGAGGAGACCAGCATTTGAGCCCTGAAGTGATTTCCTCATGGTGATTTATTCACTTGGAGGCAGAGCCACGATTTGAACCCAGATTTGTCTGTCTAGGAAAAAAAAAATTGGGCTTCGTCCTGCCACACATTGTTCTGCTCTTTGTCCCATGCCTGGCATTTGGTAGGTGACTGAAGGTTTGCACAGAACTGTGCGGAGCAGTCCGCTCAGTGTGGCCAGGACACCCCCACCCACACCCCCACCCCCATGGGCACCCCTCCACCTCCAGCCGTGCCCTGGGAACAGACACCCTGAGTTGGGGGAGTCTTGTGGAGGGACAGGCCTCGCTGGGGGGACAGCAACCCCAGCCACGGGGTGCCTCCTCCACTGGACTTTCAGTAAAGTCGATTTTTCTCTCAGAGGTAAGTTGGCCACATGAGACAACGCTCACCACCAGAGGTGCTGGGGCTTCTTAAGATGTTTAGTCAGGGGACGCCTGGGTGGCTCAGTCATTAAGCCTCTGCCTTCAGCTCGGGTCATGATCCGGGGATCCTGGGCTCAAGCCCTGCATCAGGCTCCCTGCTCAGTGGGGAGCCTGCTTCTCCCTCTCCCTCTACTTGTGTTTCTCTCTCGCTGTCTCTCTCTGTGTCAAATAAATAAATAAATCTTTAAAAAAAGAAAGATGTTTAGTCGGTTGAACAATCTGATTAGATTTCTGTTTTCAGAAAATGGCTCTGTGGGGTGGCATGGGGGAAAGTTGGCAGGGGGAGGGAACTGTTAGAGTCCTCCAGGAGCGAGGTGACTCGGGCCAGATGGAGGCGGCCTGGGAGGGCTGGAGGGGGCAAGCCTGGAGCCAGGAGGTCAGTACGTGAGCTGGTGTTGGCCTCAAGGAGGAGAAGGGTAAGGCAGGAGGGGAGGGGACAGGGCAGGAGACATTTTGAGGTAGGGCGGGCGTGGCGTGGGTGGCCCTCCACCATGTGAGCGGTGGGATCAGACGCGGCTTCCTCATTTGAGCTCGTCCCAACGTCCCAACGAGCGGTGCTCGCAGCAACCAGACCCGGGCTCTCCCTCTGGCAGGTAGGCCTCAGCACAGCCACACACTGCTGCCTCGCGTGTGTCTGGAAGGAAGGACCCACGCCAGCAGGCACCAACCCTGCAACCGGCCTGGCCCGTGGTCAGGAGACTGCTCCACAGAGGCCCTCCTGGGTGGTTCCCTCCACTTTCCTCTTCCCCACACCCCAGCCTCCCCAGCTGTCCCTCCCCCGCTTCCGCTTCGGAGGCTTTGTCCCTGGCCCTCTCTCATCTCATGAGGTGGCTGTGAGTGTAAGGGTGGGACGTGGGGAGCTTTCTGTAAATTGTTGGTAAATTTAGGGCACCTGGGTGGCTCAGTTAAGCATCTGCTTTCGGCTCACGTCATGATCCCAGGGTCCGGGGATCGAGCCCGGCTTCAGGCTCCTTGCTCAGCGGTGAGCCTGCTTCTCTGTCTCCCTCTGCCTGCTGCGCCCCCTGTTTGTGTTCTGTCAAGTAAATCTTTTACGTAAATAAATTTTGGTAAATGTAACAGTGACCTGGGAATTAAGCCACATGTCCCTCTGGTCGCGATCCCCAGGCTGCAGCGGCGTCCCCGGGGGCTCAGACCGGGTGCACCCCGGCCTGTGCACCCTCCGCACACTCACCCATCACCGCCCCTTTGGCCCTTTCTTCCCTCCACCCCTACCTAGCGACGTCTCCCTTAGGGATGTCGGCTGGAAGGCAGGTAACTGAGGTGTTTGGGCAGATCGGGGTGGCCGGGGAGGAAGGGGGCGCAGCGGTCTTTGTGGGAGCTCCTCACAGCCAAATCCTGTAGTCCTTCCAGGGGAGGAGGGCGGAAGGTGCCCACGGGCGCCGTGCCACCCGGCCCAGTGGGAACGCTGTGGAGCAAGTAACAGATGTTGCAAGCCAAGTACCAACACGTTGAAAAGGAAGTTGCGCTGAGAGGTCACTTCTCCTGTGTGACAGCTGGAGACTCGGGAAGGAGGCAAAGGCCGTAAATCTCTGGAAGGAGATCCGAGACTTCCGATCTGGGGATGGGCCGTGCAGATGTTCGTTTGACATTTTTTTTTTCAGATTCTAAATATTTAGAAACGAAGGTGGAATGTTCTGTCGAGTTGGGGGATCAGGCCAGTCCTTGGCCGGCTGAGCTCTCTCTGCCTGCTCCAGTGTACACTCCCCGTGACAGAGAGACTCCCGCAGGGCCACCTGCCCGTGTGTCATGGCAGGGAAATGCTCTTTGACTCGAGCTTGGCGCTCGGTTTGGCCAGCCCGGGCGGCACGTTCTGGTATGGGGAGGAGGCCCACGGCCCTCTTCCAGATGTGGGGGAGCGGGGCCTAGGGCCCAGGGAGTGCTTTTCTGCTGGGGGAGGCACAGCTGCAGCCGGCTCCTTGTGTGCCGGGAGGTGGCCTGCGCAGGGATGAAGGCCGAGAGCCTTCTAGGAACAGTCAGGCCGGAGAGGAAGGCACTGGAGATGCGGAGAGGGGGGCCCTGAGGGGGAGGGAGGGGGCTGAGGCAGGGATGGTTACTGTTCTGAATTTCCGAGCTCTGGATCGTGGTTTGTCTTTGATTTTTCTGGTAAAGGATGTACATGGGTGTGAGCAGAGAGGTCTCGTGCAAGAAAACAAGTTTCAGAATTGTCGAGACCTGGTTCAGTGCTAGCCTGCTCCCTTCCCAGCTGTGTGACCTGGACCATCTACTTCCCTTCTCCAAAACTCTGCATTTTCACCATCAGGCTAATTATGCCTATTCAGAGACAGTCGCAGAGAAGGTCCGCCTGGACTCCTGGTCCACGCTCAGTCAGTCAGAGCTGCTTGTGCTGCTTCCCCGTCTGCTTCACAAGCAGAGACTTTCCCGTCTTCTAGAATATATGTAGTTTTAGGCTCAGTTAAAATTTCCCTGGATTAGGCAAACCGAACCTTCCTTGAGAGTCTGTCTGACCACTGTCTTCGGACTTGACAGCAGGCTAAGTCCTGGCCCCCAGGCCAACTCTTCCTAGAGCACAGGTCAGTAACCAAGAGGACAGGACGGGAGGAGCCCAGGAATGGAGCTGCCGTCCCACCGGGCTCTGTCCTCGGCGTCGTGCGAGTAGTACCTCCTTCAGCAGAAAGCAGAGGCCTAGGCAGGCCGAGGCCCTCAGCCCTTGGGCTCCAGAGCAGGAGCCATGGCGCCAGGGCTGGCTTCCCCCACCCTCTGGGCCGTGCCTGCTGGGAAGTGCTGCAGAGCCAGGGGAGGGACTGTGCCCCCCTTCTGAGGAAGAGGGCCTGCTTTCCAAACACTTGCTGTGTCCTTCCTGTCTCCAGGCCACAGAGAGAAGGAGAGGGAGGTGCTTGATGGGGATAGACGGGCTGGGCTCTGACTTCAGACATGGTTGGAACCACCTTGTGGAACATCTGTGCGGCCACAGCACATAAAAATGTTTTTCTCTGGCAGCCACTTTTATAAGGATGTAATAATATATGCATTGCAAAAATAGGCCTATTTTTGGTGGGTCAGCATTTCCAGCAGGCTGGTCCTGACCAGGTGTGGAGGGAGTCAGCAGGGGTGCCTGGGAGGGGGCCACAGAAACGTCAGTGTGTGCCAAGGCCTCAGCCCGCACCCCAGCCCACGTCTTCCTTCCCTTCCCTGGTCCCTGCCAGGTCTTGCCTTGGGTTCAGACCCCCTGCCTCGAGCTTAGGGACCCCTGCTTCCCTCCCAGGGAGTCTATCTGCTCCCAGAGGAGACCAAGTGTCCTTACCTTTCCCCCGTCCATCCCCACACCCACCCCAGACCTCTTCTACCTTCGGGCAACGGGTGGTTTCACCACGTCGATTCATTAGAAAGTTGATTCTGGAGCACAAAGACGATACCCAAGAGGTTGAATTGCTGTGTGACTTGACCTACCCTGATGGCCCGGACCCCTTTGCCAGCAGCCTGGACCTCACTTTGGGCTGTGGAGTCCTCACTTAAAATGGGGCCCTCGGTGGGGACCTGGTTGGTGTAGTCAGGTGGGTGTCCGACTCTTGGTTTTGGTTCAGGCAGTGATCTCAGGGTCGTGGGATTGAGCCCCATGTCGGGCTCTGCACTCAGCGCAGGGTCTGCTTAGGATTCTCGCTCCCTCTGCCTCTGCCCCTTCCACTCACGTGTGTGCACGCTTTCTCTCTTTCAAATAAATGTTTAAAAAACGAAAGAAAAACAAAGTGGGCCCCTGTGAGCTCAGAGGCTCATCGCTTCCCTGAGATTGCCAGGAGCCTGGCCCCCTGCACTGAGCTGGGGAAGGTGAGGGACGTCTCATCGTGGGAGGACATGATTTGTCTGGGTCCCACCCCCCAGGCTTCTCCCTGCCCAGAGGAGCAGCTTCTCTGAGCTGCCCTCTATCTGGGCACAGGAACCATTTCCAAGGCGGGAGGGGGGAAAAGCACCTACTCCAAGTGTGTTGGTAGCCAGAAATCCCTTTTGAAAGTGCGTAGATGAAGGGGCACCTGGGTGGTTCAGTGGGTTGAGCCTCTGCCTTTGGCTCGGGTCATGGTCTCAGGGTCCTGGGATCAAGCCCCGTGTCGGGCTTTCTGCTCAGCAGGGAGCCTGCTTCCCCCTCCCCCTCTGCCTGCCTCTCTGCCTACTTGTGATCTCTGTCAAATAAATAAATAGAATCTTTTTTTAATTATTAATTAATTAATTAATTAATAAAAGTGGGTAGGTGGAGCCCCGTCCTTCCTCCTGAGCGTGCGCCAGCTTTTGTCCAGCGTGCACGCACTCTGCCTGTCTCAGCTGCAGGGTTTGGCTAAGGGCACGTGTTCCAGCAGCTCTGGGTGGGGGTTTAGGAGACCTGAAGTGATGCGGAGTAGCTGTCGCTTCTGAGTTCAGGAGCTCTCACGCTGTTTGGTAGGGACCCAGGTAGTCTCTGAGGGTCAAGACTTCCCAGGATCGCTGGTCCAGGGGCGCGGAGGCAGGGCACATGGCCCATTCTTGCCCATTTCTTGAGGTCAGAGTGTTCGGACCTTTGCAGCTTTGCCCTGGGTCTCTTCCAGCCTGGCCTCTAAACCGAGTCCGGCCCTGCAGGTGCGGCTGTGCCAGGCCAGTACTTCCCGAGGGCCAGAGCCCCCCGCTGCAGCACCGTCGTGGGACGCCACCCCCGACCGGCTCTGGCACCAGTCCTGTCCCCAACACTGTGGCCGCACAGCACATGGTTTTCACGCTTGCGAGCCCCTCAGAACCATGAGTGTCTTCACAGGACTTGGTTCCCATTTTTTACTCGGTGGGAGTCACGTCTGAGCCCAAGAGAGCGATTCGCACTCCCCTCAGCCCACCGAGGCAGGAAGAGCAAACGTGCTGTGCCCCGGGCAGATGACCCCTTTGAGCTTCCATGTCCTTGGGTTGAGAACAGAGTTCTTCTAGAGACTGAGTAGAACAGGCGACTCTGTGCTTGGCCATGCTCCATGGTAGCCCACGTTCCTGGGCTCCTACTTGGACCCTCGCTGCTGTCACTAGGACGCTGAGAAGGCTCACGGCTGTGCCTCCTCCAAGTTCCACACAGGCAGGCTGGCTCAGGGCCAGGAAGGAAGCCTAAAGGACAGCAAAGGGACAGCAAAGAGGCCTCCCCGGGGACCCAGCATCCCAGCCATGGCCGCGGGGGACTAGGTGGGAACCTGCCAGTGTGTGACCCCTAGAGGTGTTCTCTGCTTCCAGCATCCCCATCAGGATAGGAAATTAGGGCTTCTTGTGGGATTTGTCCACGACGAGCCCATGTGGATTCCTAGATTAGCGATAGCTGATTTTAGATGTGCTGACAGATGAGTTTAAACAGTCCCGTCAAAACTTGTGTGAGTCAAACTGTCAGACCCATGTTTAAATTCTGCCTCTCATCTTCCTCGTTTTGTGAAAGTGGGGTCAGCCTCCGCCCTCAGGCGTTCGGCCCCTCCTGGGCACGCGGTCCTTTTTCAGGGATGGCTGATGGCTCCATGGAATTGGACGTGTCCAGCCCTGGGAACCTGATTAGTGAGAGTGACTTGGGTCTCTCCTGCCATCTGCTCGCCCATTTGGGGCCTCATCTCACTCTTAACTGGGTCTTTTCTACCGTTTATGGCCTGACGATCATTCTCCCTGATGGAGAAGAGAAGTCAAGACAGGTGAGAAGCAGCAGCAAAGCCTTGAGGCTCTGAGCCATGGCCACGCTCCCCAAGTAGCCGCGGGGGTCTCCAGCCTCTGAAGCCCGTTCACTGGCCCATCTCGGCCAGGACTCGCTCTCTGCGTGTCCGAAGCCCTTCCAAGCTCTGGCCGTCCAGACACCGCTGTTCCTAGCTCTTTGTCCCGTCTCGTGATGACCTGTTTCAGCGTCAGTGTTTTATTTCAACGACAGTTCCGTTCCGTAACTGAGCATTCTTGTGCTCACCGCTCTCCTGGGTGCCCCTCGAGGTGTCGACAGGGGAACCTCTCCCTAAGGGAGCGACCTGTCCCGTGAGGGAAATAAGGCTGATGCAGAGGGAGAGGTGGGGGGTCCCGCAGCTCCTGCATAAGGGCACAGGTCAGGGATCCTGTCCCTCTCCCCCCACCCTACCTGCTGCCTCCTATTAGTACTTTCAGTAAAACTTTATCAGAATTTTAATAGTTATGATTATTGGGTCAGACCAAACCCTGCTCGGCTTGCTGGGTCCCACTCGGTCCCAGGCTAGGCATCTGGGTTCAGATTCTGCTCTTCCGGCCACTCCCGGGCCCACAGCCAGCCCAGGAGACTGTGCAGTAAGAAGACTCTGGCCTTGGTTCTGCCCTCGCTGCCTGCGGCACCTCCTAGCCAAACTTCAGTCCCCCCAACCCGCCCCCCTGCTCTTTCCGGGCTGCTGGACCCTCCCTCTGAAGCCGCCATCGCAGGGCAGTGGAGGCATGGTGGAAGCTCCCCTGCATCCCTAGCCAGTGCCCTGCCAGCGTGTCCCTTGTGCCCTCCCTGCAGCGGCCCTGGTACTGGGAGGGTCTTGCTCCCAGCAGGGCAGCAGCAGAAGACCCTCTGCCAGGAGTGGGACCTCTGGGTCTCTGCCGGCTGAGCTATTTAGGCCCTAAAGCTGCAGTCCCGCGTGCTTGGGTCCCCCAGCTGGAAAGGTGGCCTTGTACCACCCACAGCTGGCTCTGCGGCTGGCAGCAGGAGCAACAGGCTCTTGGTACACCCCAAGAGCGCATGGTGCTGGAGGCAGAGGCTGCCCTTCGCAGGCAGTGCCCGGCCCTCTGACGTGGAGGAATGCTCTTCTCTTTTGCAGATGGAGAAAGATGAGACCGTGAGCGACTGCTCCCCGCACATAGCCAATATCGGACGCCTGGTAGAGGTGAGTGGGCCTTGGGGCTCGGGTCACTGCTGCAGTGCGGGCCATGCTGCCGCTGAGGCCTGGGTGCGGCCTGCTGGCCTTGTGCCTGACCGCTTCCAGCCCTGTGGCAGCCCGCGGCGCCTGTCACCTTTGTCGTGCTTCTCGGGTTTTACTCTGTTGCCCTGGGCTCATGCTCTGAGCCTTCTGAGGGGCATGCAAACAGGCCTCTGCTCGTAAGCCACCCCCTCTCCTGCCCCCTCAAGGAACCCCCTCCTGCTCCTGGAAGTCTGCACTCCAAGGCCATGGGCTCAGATTGCAGTAGCCTTTGCCTTACCTTGGCCACACTCTGTGGAAGAAGGGGTGGTGTGCTTGGGCTGCACAGAAATGTGCCCGAAATTGGTGGGGGGACTTGCGGCGTGGTGATGTGGTTTAGACCGGCTCCCATCGCGGTCAGCATTGGCCTCCAGCCTCTGAGTATTGGCTTCCTGGTGCCTGAAGCCTAGGAAGCGCTCAGCATGCAAATTGGTGGGGGTGGTCCTCGGCCTCTGGGGCCCCCCCCCCCCCCCCCCCCCCCCCCCCCCCCCCGGCTCACCTGGCTTTGGCGCGGTCCTGTGCCTCCCCCCTGTGGTCGCAGTGGGGACTGCAAGGGTGGGCTGGTGGGCGGTGGGGGTGGGGGTAATGGGCCTCAGCCTCCTGTTTGCCATCCTGTCTGACTGGCATCCCTTCCCAGGATATGGAAAATAAAATCAGAAGTACGCTGAATGAGATTTACTTTGGAAAAACAAAGGACATCGTCAATGGGCTGAGGTAACGTACCCAAAAGCATAAGCTTCGGAACCAAGAGATGTGGATTAGAGTTCTAGGTGTTCGATGTGGTAGTTATGTGGCACTGGGCCTCAGGTTCCTTGTTGGTGCCCCACCCCGTGGGGTCGTTAATGCAGATTCGGAAAGGTCAGACACCTCATACGTAGACACTGGTTCCTACCCTGCTGTTTCTGTTTTCTGGGGACTCTCACTTGGACAGCCACTGGTGCCTTCATGCCTGGAGTCACCCCTCAGTCCCCTGCCGGGCCAGTCCCATCTGCAGCATCTGCCTGGACCTCCCCACGCGTGAGGGATTGCAACCCCTTGAGCGGCCTGGTCCCCAGCTGCCCCTCCCCACCCATCCTGTGCCCTCGGTTCTGTAGTGTTGGCCCAAGTGAAGGCTGAGAAGGGCTTTCTGGATCTTCAGAGTCCACGGCGGGGGGGGGGGGGGACAGAGCAGAAGGCCAGAGCCCCTTCCGGCGTGGGGGGTGGGGTCAGGAGAGGTGGCTGTGGGATGAGCACCGTTCGTCAGAGTCGGAAAACGAAGAGCTCACACGGGTCTCCTCTACAGGACCCTCATGCAGTCAGGGAGGCAGGCCTAACGCAGGGGTCAGATGGGATAGCGTCTGCCCCACCATGGTGTGAGGCCAAGGTCTCATGTGCTGCCCTCAGCATCCAGCACCCCGCCCCCACCCCGAGCCCCTTTCCCTGTGTCAGTCTCTCCTTTTGGGCCAAAAGCAGAGGTAGGGAGCTGTTCAGGGGGGCTGCCTTGATTTGCAAATTACCCCAGGAGACAAATTTCTAGTCTCCTCCTCATTAGAGTTTAAAATAGCGAGGAGCCCCCTCTGCATCTGCATCTTTCCACTTGCCCACGGGGACACGCGGTCTGGCCCCTGATAGGTTTCCCTCCCCCGCTCCTGTGGCATCGCTGTCCTGTGGTCACGGGGGGGGGCCGGCGCACTGTCCTCCAGGAGCCCCCTCCCTGCAGGGGTGGTGGGCGTGAGCACCTTCAGCTTCGAGCTCTGCGGCTCCCCTCCGTGTGCGGGGCGCTGTGACGACACCGCTCTGGCCCCGCGTCTCCAGCAGCCACCTGCTCCTCGGTGTGTCCCCCCACCCCGCCGCACTCACCTCTGACCACTCTCTGTAGATCTGTTGACGCAATCCCAGACCACCCCAAGTTTCAGCAGCTGCAGAGGGAACTTTCCCACGTGCTGACCCAGCGCCAGATCCACATCCAGCCTGATAACTAAGCCGCCACAGGTACCCTGCCTGACAGGAGTGAGCGCCCGCCCCACTAAACAGGACTCACTAGCCCGCCGCCACCCCCGGACTGGCTGTGGCCACGTGGTCCCTTAAACCACCACTAACCCCCTGTGTGTGGGCTCCTGGCCGTGGGTGGCCACGTTCACATGCCGATGCGGCCGCGTGTAACACAGACCCGCGCCACGTGTGTGCTGTGTGTGTGTGTCTTGCACTCCAGGCAGGGCTGGGTGTGGGGCAGACACGGGGTTTGGCTCTGGCTCTGGAAGAAGCCCGGTCTGGGGATTAACCCTGCCTCTCTAGCAGAAGCCGCTTGTCTGCACCACTTGGGTTGGCCGCAGAGCAGGGCTGTGTGCCCGGCCTTCTTCGAGGCCACTGCCCCAGGACAGTCTCCCCGAGCCCGTGGTCTGTGCACCCAGGGTCTCGGGCTTCCCCACCCAGCGTCCCAGAAGTCAGAGAAGCCTTCTTGGTGGGAAGTGGAATGTGGGCGGCCACGACTTTTGAAAGGGGCGTATGGCCCTGAGCCTGAGGAGAGAGCACAGAGCAGAGGTTGAAACCCCCCGGCCGGGCTTGCTGCGCCCCTCCGCCCCCCACCCCACCCCAGAGCGGCTGCTGCTGGAGCTTGGACCCGCGTAACCTGTGCCTAACACGCTGCGGCCGTCCTCGTAAACGCCTCACGCTGACGAAAGGGAAATAGTCTTGTTGAGAACAGCCGAGAACCACAACTTGAGCTTGGAAGGATACAGGTGTAGGAAAGCCGTCGGAGTCCCCAGAGGGGCTTGGAAAGCCTGTAGGGCAGGGCTGCAGAGCCCAGGGCTAGGGGATTTCTGCCCAGGGACTGGCCCCTGGGGGCCTGAGCCAGAAGAGGCTCAGCAGGATTTCCAGTGGGTCCGGAGGAGCGGGGCGGCGGGGGGTGGGGGAGCACCATTTATGGAACCGGACAAGGCTACTCTGCATCTGTGGGACCTCCGCATGTCCGTCTGGTCTCACACTGGGACCATGACATTCCTGTCACAGCAAGAGAAAACCTCCCTTTTGAGGCATGCCACGGTAGTGCAGTTTTCTTCCCAGCCCTGCCGCGTTGTGGGGGAGGTGCTTTTAAAGTCTTCTAGATCCCTGCCCTTGGTCAGTCCCGTGGCCACCACTGGAGTTTCTGGCATAAACCCGCCCCTGCAGCAGTGGGCAGCTGGCACTCCAGGGGTCCAGGACGTGTCCTTCCCACACTGGTTTGATGTGGCTTAGCAGTGACCTTTCTAAGCTCTGTCCCCTAAATGAGTTCTCGGTCCTTACACCTCCAAGCCATTCTAACCCCCGTCTCCCGTCTCTTACCTGATTCTCACTCTGGTTCTAACTCTGGAACTTTCTCCCTGGTGTGGGTTGAGGGCTGGGCACAGCTCTGCTTGGCTTCTCCCTCCAGAAGAGGCTGCACCCGCGCCGGCCAGGGAGCTGAGCGAGTTGCCACGGCCTCCCGCGGGGGGCTTTTCCTGAAGCACGAGGTGGACTGCCAGGGATGGTGCCGACCCTTCCTTTGCCACCGTAGAGCCAGGGGCCACCAGGACAGGTGTTCAGAAATGTTAGAAAATGACAGCACTCGTGAGAGTTTCTAGCAGCGTGGGGATGGTCTTGCCTGTGCCCCCTCGGAGTGTGGGGAGGCCGCTTCCTGTGCGTGTCCGGGAGTGAGTAGCCAGAACTGAGCTGGGGATGATCCTCTTCTCCTCCATACTGCTTTGTGTTACTTGACCCATTTGGGGAAGTTGAGGATTATTTTTGGGCCCCTCCTTCCCATCCCTCCTCATGGCCAGCGCACACGGAGCCTGGGATTCCCGAGGGGCCTGGTGTCCGCACTTTTCCCGCCAAACCCCTCGTGTCTGCTGCTGCAGAACAGTTGGAAAGTTTATGAGTAGTCGAGTAAGTGCTTGGTTTGTTGACATGAAGGGTCATTTGGACAGAGTGACCATTCAGGGCGTCATCAGGGGGCATTTCCCGAAGCCTTCGTGTCCTCATCTGTGAACTGGGGACACCAGGAAGACCCCCCGCTCCAGGATGCTGTGAGAGGAAAAGGAGGATGTGTGGGAAGCGCTGTGTAAACTGTCCAGCCCCATGGAGCTGGGCGGCTACTCACTTTGGGGAAGAGTGTGAACAGCCACATCGAGTGCACGCACGTCAGCCTGTCCCCATGAATCCCGGATTTGGTGGCGGTGACCCAGGGCCCCTTAGCTCAGTCCCATACTGCCTCTGGAAATCCAGGCCGGGGGAGTTTCTTGGCCAAGTTCAAGCCGATGGTGCCTGCCCTACAGGAGCCCCCCTGGACATGAACCCAGTCTGCTCAGCTGTCCAGAAGGTCTCAAATGTTCAATGGGTGAACCTCTGCCCCCCTGCACGTGGGGGGTAAGCGGCGGGCTACCTCTGCCAGGCAGGGATGTGATGAGGGGGAAGCCCAGGAGCCACCTTCTGCTTCAGGCTGACTTTGGGACCTGCACCCAGAGAAGTGATTAGGGTGCTCGTGGCTCCAGTGGGCACCCCCCGCCAGCCTGTTGCAGAGGTGAGCACCCGTCCGGGTGGGCTGTGCGCCTCCCCTGCGGGGCCTGGTGAGGGGCTAGCGGGGGCTGGTGCAGGTCTGGGGCACTGTGGCCCTCAGCCCCTCTCCGGCACCGCCCACCGTGGGGCCCAGCCCGGCACCAGCACTGCAGCGCCCTGGCCTTCGCTGCTGCCCCTGCCCAGTACATGGCCTGATGGACTCCTTTCCTCCCTGGCAGGTCTGTGCAGACTTTCGCAGACAAATCAAAGCAAGAAGCTCTTAAGAACGACCTGGTGGAGGCCTTGAAGAGAAAGCAGCAGTGTTAGAGCTCGGCTCCGTGCTACCAGGACGCGCCACACGCTCGTTAGTTTCCTTTCTTAGAGAACTCGTCTTCTGCTCCCTTCCTCGCCCCGCGCCTCCCCACCAGGTCCTGTAACACCGGCTTCACCGACCGCACGGCGCCGTCTCCCCCTGAGAATAAAGCCCAGTCAACACCCTCCGTCTCTGAAGCCTCCTTCCCACCACGTTTTGCTGTCAGAACTCTCCGTGTTTCCGCAGAGACCGTGTGTTTTCGTTTGCCCCAGCCCCCCCACATGCCCCCCACCCATTTATAGGCATAAAATACTGTCCACCTCCCCTTCCTTCCCACCTTTTTGTTACATTGGTGTAAAAAATGTAAAACAAAAAAATTTTATGAACTAACTGTGGTGTGTGAAAGAGAGAAGAAAAACTGGAAATCTGATTCCACGTGTGTTTGGGAGTAGCTTGGGGTTGGGGCTGGGGAACAGGGGACAGCTCCGGGAGAAAGGGGGTGGCGCTCCACCTTGTCCTGCACGGACTCGAACCCTGTCCCACGGAGACCACGTGGTGGGGGTGCGGGGGTGGGGCCTGCTGACTGTCCGCTCTTCTGGCCAGGTGCTTTCTTTCAATTTTTACGGAATGCAAAAGGAGTTTTTTGTTTTATTTTGTTTTTTTGTAAAGCTTAAAAAAAAAAATCTACATCTTATACTTGAGCTTCCATACTTAAAAAAAAAAAGAAAAAAAAAACAAAAAAATAAATAAACAGAAACTGGGACGCAGTTAGCACTGGCCTCGTGTTCTTTCTCACCCGCCTCCCTTCGCAAGCATCCATGGCCCCAGGCGGGAGTCGGGCAGACGCAGGTGGGACCCACACCACAGTGGTGGGACCTGATCTGTGAGCGGGGACAAGAGGGGCCCTTCCGGAGCCTGGAGCTGCCGCTCAGCTCCCCAAGTCATGCTCCAGCGCCACGTGCCCCGGAAGAGCTGGGCACCCCCACGTCATTCTGTCACTCTGGGTGTGGCCTCCCCAGACCCCTCATTTCTGCAAACACCCAGGGCGTGTGGGATGCCTGTGTGCCCCAACCCATCCTCATGGCCGGCAGGGACTGTCCCTGCTCTCCCAGCTGACACCAGGCGGCTGTGCAGCCGGTCCGGAGGGCTCACATCCTGGCTCTGGGGTGAAGCCTGCACCCAGTTGGCACCCCTGGCACAGGTGGTGGCCTCAAGAGCTTGAGGCCTCAGGGGACAAGCTGGGCTGTCCAAGGCCCTTCCACCCCTCCCCGCGGTGTCCACAAGTCAGTCCCTTGGAGCCCTTGCAGAGGGCCTTCTGGGGTCCTATTCCAAGATTCGCTGTGTCCAAACTGTCATTCATTCGCATCATGGACTAAGGAGACACTGTGTGGCGCCTCCACCACTGGGGGGAGCGGGCATCGTGGGCTGGGCCTCTGGTGCTACCTGCTGCGGACGCGACCCCTGCCCAAACCAGGGAGCTCTCGCCGGACAGACTCTTCGAGTTTCATTCCCACGGGGAGGGTTTCCTGCTCGCAGGATCCCTGGCGCAGATTTGGCCTCTGTCTTTCCAGATGCCACGGGCTCCCTTTCCTTCTCCACAGGGAGCCCCATGCATCCTCTGCGGTGGGTGTTCTCGCTCAGCAGGTGGGCTTCTCCTGGCAACCAGCGAGCCCTAAGGAGAGAGGGCTCCTGGGGGCCGGCATGGGCGCTGACCCCCAACCACACGCCCAAGGGGCTGAGACGTCTACCCCGACTTCACAGGAAGCGGGGTGGGGGGGCGGGATGTGCACCCCCCGCCCCCGCTGGCCCCACTACCCCTGGCTGGCCCCTCCCGCCTGTTTTAGAATTCCAAGAGACCATCTTTTCCTCCTGTTCTCTTGGTGATGATGCGTCTACAGCAAAAGCTTCAAAATTTTTTAAAGATTTGGTTTCATTTGAGAGAGAGAACATGAGCCGGGGAGAGGGAGGAGCAGAGGGCAAGCGGGACAAGCAGACTCCACGCTGAACCAGGAGCCCAGCGCAGGGGGCTCGATCGCGTGACCCCAACATCATGACCGGCGCTGAAACCCAGAGCCAGCTGCTTCACCTACTGAGCCCCCCCAGGCTCCCAAGGCTTCCAACTTTTTAAAAATAAAGTATGTCTCATTCCAAACTAAGTTAAATAAATGTTAAAATTACCTATCACAGGGGCACCTGGGTAGCTCAGTGGGTTAAAGCCTCTGCCTTCGGATCAGGTCATGATCCCAGGGTCCCGGGATCGAGCCCCGCATCAGGCTCTCTGCTCAGCAGGGAGCCTGCTTCTCCCTCTCTCTCTGCCCGTCTTTCTGCCTACTTGTGATCTCTGTCAAATAAATAAATAAAATCTAAAAAAAAAATTATCATAGAAGTGAAAATGCTTCATCATTATTTTCTCAATATAACTAAAATGTGTAAAACCTTCAGCAGGAAAACCAGATTACTTAATCATACCTTATCAGTTTGTTCCTTCAACCAGAACCGACCAGCTTCGCTGCCAATGTTTGGACTGAGGGCTTCATCACTGAGTTTGCAGTTCTGTCTCTGCCCTTAGCAAGCAGATGATCTATTAAACAGGTAATTTCTTGGGGCGCCTGGGTGGTTCATGTCATGACCTCAGGGTCCTGGGATCGAGGCCCACATCAGGCTCTCTGCTCAGCAGGGAGCCTTCTTCCCTCTCTCTCTGCCTGCCTCTCTGCCTGCTTGTGATCTCTGTCAAATAAGATCTTTAAAAAAAAAAAAACTTGTTTCTTTCAAACAAGTTGGTGCTATTTTTGTTTCATAAAAACATTGGTTATAATTCACATGACCAACACTCCAATTCACTGTTTAAAAAGATGAAGTTCAGAATATAAACATTAGGGCGCCTGGGTGGCTCAGTTGGTTGAGCGACTGCCTTCAGCTCAGGTCATGATCCTGGAGTCCCGGGATCGAGTCCCGCATCAGGCTCCCAGCTCCACGGGGAGTCTGCTTCTCCCTCTGACCTTCTCCTCGCTCATGCTCTCTCTCACTGTCTCTCTCTTCTCTCAAATAAATAAATAAAATGTTTAAAAAAAAAGAATATAAACATTATATAAACTCATAATTTAAAGAAATTAAGTTCCTAAAATACATTGAAATGTGGTACAAATATTTTTTAATGTTTTATTTTTAATTTTCTATCCTTACTTTGTGTCTTTCAAAATATTACTCCAGGGGCACCTGGGTGGCTCAGTCGGTGAAGCATCTGACTCTTGATTTCGGCTCGGATCCTGATCCTGAAGGATCCTGACTGTGACCTGAGGTCATGAGACTGAGCCTTGCATCAGGCTCTGAGCTCAGCAACGACTCTGCTTGTCCTTCTGCTTGTCCCTCTCCCTCTGCACCGCCCCCAACACACTAGTGTGTGCGCGCGCCCTCTCTCCCTCTCAAATAAATAAATCTTAAAAAATATTTCTGGGGCACCTGACTGGCTCCATTAAGTGTCTGCCTTTGGCTCAGGTCATGATCCCAGGGTCTTGGGATGGAGTCCTGCATTGGGCTCCCTGCCCAGTGGGGAGTGTGCTTCTCCCTCTCCTGCTCCCCCTACTTGTGCTCTCTCTCTGTCAAATAAATAAGTAATTTTTTTTAATTACTTCATAGACTCTCCTACCACTGTTCTCTACCTTTTTTATGCAATTTTTTTTTTAAGATTTCATTTATTAGAGAGAGAGAGCACAACAGAGATAGAGTGGGGAGGCAGAGGAGAAGCAGGCTCCTCGCTGAGCAGGGAGCCCAACATACGGGTCTCAAGGCTCCATCCCACGACCCTGGGATCATGACCTGAGCCAAAGGCAGACGCTTCACTGACTGAGCCACCCAGGCCCCCCGCCCCATCCCTAAGGTTTTTATTTACATAATCCCTACTCCCAACGTGGGGCTCACACAACCCCAAGATGGAGTCACAAGCTCCACGACTGAGCCAGCGGCCCACTTTGTGCAACTTTTCAAAGTAAATGCTCCGTTAGTGCTTCCTAGAACGAAGAGCCTGTGTCACATACAGCGGATCTTCGACCCGCCCAGGGAATGAACCCATTCACAGTTCCTGACGCATACTGGGCATCTGGGTCATCTGCAATGACTACAAGTGAGCAGAAATGTTGCAAGATGTAACATATCTATACCCATAACTTCCCGTGCAAATTTGGTCATCGCTGACTTGATCCTTTCTCAAACAGCTGTCTTGAGGCAGAGCCTCCTACGGCACGATCTCGCCCCACGGCGAGGGCACACACTCAGGAGTTCCACGATCGTGGGTTCCATGCCCGGTACCTTCACCAGATGGAGGCTCCCTGAGGGACGTTGTTTCGGGCATTCGCTCAATCAGACGTTTACTGAGCACCTACTGTGGGCTGGCTGAGCAGGACCGACGTCTGCCCACACTGTTGGGCGTGGGCAAGTGCTGATGAAAAACTGGTCTTCCCAGAGTACTTCCGTGTGCTGCACAGAGATCCCCGTGGGTGGCTGTGTCCTCGGGCTGTCACGGGGCTGGGGGACTGAGCAGTAGTACTCAGGTGAGTGGCGTTAACCCGCAGCAGAGGGCAATTCCCACCCCCACCGCGGGGCTAACCCTCCTCTGGATCGGGTCAACGCACTCGAGGGAGGCAGGTGGGCCAGGTGGTCACAGAAGTCAGCACCTGCTGTCTACCCAGCGGCCTCTGCGGTCCCTCCATTCAGCAACAGTGAAAGCCAAGTCCAACAGCAGAAGAGGTGAAGAGGGCAGTGAGCTGCAGGTTGCTCCCCTTTCTCAGCTTTGGGGGACTCAAGGCCATGTCCAAACTGTGGCTTAAAGAAGCCCATTAAGTTCACTGAAGAACCCTGGGCTGGAAGGGCCTGGGGCCACATGCTGAGCATGGCACGCTGGGCCCTTCTGCTTCCTAGGAGACTGCTACCTGCCTGCCAGCCCTTCCTGTCCCCACCAGGATTCGGGGGGACACGGGGACCAGGCGCTGTGAGAGACATTTGCACACATGGCATCTCATTCAAGGGAGAGTCAAGAGCCAGGCGAGGGCTCTTTTGGGGTGACTGGTCCAGCCTCCTGCTCCCCTTGAGTGTCCAGAGAGAGACTCCCTCCCAGACAAGGACAACCGACAAGTGACAAAGGTGGTGCCCCTCTTGGCTGAGTCTGGGCCTGAAACCTGGAAGCAGAACGCCGCTGAGCCTGCGTGTCAGGTGGGAGGACGGGTCTACGGCGGGAGTGCTCACCCCTTCGGGCCACTCCCTGCCTGCAGCAAGGTTAAGAGGTGTGCACCCCGGGGGAGAAAGGAAGTCTCCCGGGGCTCCCCCCCACCGGCCTACCCACCTGGCCCCTTCCGTGTGGGGGAGCTACCGAAGGAAGCTGGGGGGCCCAGGCACCAGCGACACTCAGATACTCATGTCGCCATCCTGTACCCGCCCTTTGCCCGGTGGTGGTGGTGGCGGTGGGCACTGGGGCCTAAACACTCCACAGCCAGCACTCCCTCCTCCGTCGGACAGGGTACTGCCTGGGCCACAGCCATCAGACCCAGGGCTCCTTTGGGAGGAAGAACCGTGGCTCAGCGCAGACTGGGCACGGCTGGAACGCAAGAGCTATATAGCCCCACAGACGGGTGCTTCCCAGGAGGAAGGGAGGAGGCCACCTTCACGAGGTAAGGTCCTCCGGGCAGGGCTGTGACCCGTCCTCTCTCTCAGGCAGCTCTGACTGAGGCCTGCACTTGGGGCGCTCACCGCCATGCTGAGGGAGCCCCCAGTAACACATCAAGCAAGGTCCCGGCCCCGGGGGGAGCCAGATGCTGGCTGGCCAGGGCGCCCCAAGCAGGCCCAGCTGGGGCCTGGGGGCAGCTTCGCCTGGGAGGGCCTGGGGGCTCCAGGAAGGGGGAAGGGAACCTAAGCCCCCAACGTTGGGCTGCCCTGAGAGCGAGGAGAGGCTGTGCAGCCCGCAGCCCTGCCCTCTGGACCCCTAGGCAGGGAGGGGACTCCAAGAGCTCTAGTCCCGGGCAGGTGTGGGATGAGGGACAGAATGGGGTTTGAAAAGCTGCTCCGCCTTGAGCAAGCTGCTTGATCCCTCGAAACCTGTTTTTCATCTGGAAACTGGCCATCCTAATTGCACCGACCCCGTATTGCCCCGCCCAGCAAACAACAAGCGCTCAACAAAGACCGGCCCGGTGCCGGGGTACACACGGGGCTCCACAGGCACAACCAAGGAGAGGCACAGGGCAGACGGGCCCGACTTGGCCTCACTGCCCACCTGAACCTCAGAGGCAGCTCTCCCTGGTCTCCCCAGACCCCAATTCCTGCCTTCTTTTCCCCGACCTGCTGTACACCACTGCCCTGGCCCCTGCTCCACGACCCAGCCTGGCTTTCCAGCGGCCCCAGCTCCGTGACCCTGTCTACACTCAGCCTGGCTTTCCAGTGGCCCCAGCTCCACACCTGGGCACGCCCTTCCCCCTTCCTGACTTCCCTCCGTCTTCAGGATTGACCGCAGGGCCCCTCCTCCGAGAAGCCTTCCCTGTGGAGTCTCCTCATTCTGAAGGCACTTTGTATCTTCTGGTCAAAGCCCTCACCCCCAGGCTCAGGTGGCCATCTTCGCTCCCTGACAAGGATCAGAGCCCGGTCACCCCCCTCGCAGACGCCCAGCACAGCCGGGGCTGGTGGAGGATACTCTCCGCCGATCTACGTGGCACCAAACTGGCCTGCGCCGCCCCCCACCCCCGCCCCGAGCTCCTTCCTGTCCCTAGGGCAAGAAGAGCCACGGCTTTTCTCCCTAACCAGCCCTCAGGCACCCGAAGGGGCATGGCCAGTAAGTGGACTCAGAACAGGGTCTGGGAGACAGAGTGAGGTTGGGGTCCAGGACCAGAGCTCAGGACTGAGCCCTGTCCTCCTCCCTTCCCACTGCTCCTGCACCTCCATCCTTCTGCCTAACACACACACACACACACACACACACACACACACACACACACACACACCCGTTATCTCCTGCATGTCTCCCTCCTCCAGGAAGGTTTCAGGGAGATCTGCAAGTGCCTCTCCTCCACCTGAAAATTACCAAAGCTAACCTTTATGATACGCTTACTACCTGCCAGACTTTGGGACTAACCTCTGCTAATTATACCCATTTCACAGATGAGGTAACTGAGGCACAGAGAAGCTAAGAGGCAGAACCAAGATCTGAACCTTAACTTTTTTCTTTTTTTTCTGCTTCTTCCTGAGCACTGAGGGGCCGGGACCCCGTCATTCTCGCTGCTGGATCTCAGCCGCGGGTGTGGATTCTGTTAAAGAGAACCAGGTCCCGGAACCCGAGGTCCCCTGGAGGCGGGACAGTCTGCTCCTGTATGGCTCTGCCACATCTCAGCCTCTAGACCCTCACCTGGGACCTGGAAGCTGGGGCCCAGATCCCCGTGCACCGCGGCTGCTCAGCGCAGCCCAGACCGCAGCACCTCGGGGAAGGAGCACCAGAAAGATGCCTCGCTGGGAGGGGCCGTTTACTGCACGGTCTGTAGTCAACACGACAGTCCTGGGGTCACTGGCGGCTGCCGCACCCGCTCCAGAGGTGTGTGTGTGTGTGTGTGCAGGCAGACGAAGGGAGGGGAGTC
Source organism: Enhydra lutris kenyoni (assembly GCF_002288905.1). Lineage (NCBI taxonomy): Eukaryota > Metazoa > Chordata > Mammalia > Carnivora > Mustelidae > Enhydra > Enhydra lutris. The sequence goes on from NW_019154122.1 coordinate 6,097,701, forward strand.
GAGGGGCACCCACTGCCTTGGAGGAGCCGAGGTCTCAGCGGCAGCCCCCGTGGGAGCTCCCAGGGACAGCAGTCTCAGATTCTAGGGGTGTGTCTTGGGGGGGACTGGCCCCGGCGCCCCCTTGTTCCCCACTCCCTGCCCCCTGAAGAGTCAAATCGGTCAGGGTTCCTGGAAGAGTCACCCAGCAGGTTCTGGAGGTGGGGGAGGTGCCTGGGCCGGGCCCTTAAGGCACCCCCGGCTGCCTCCACGGCCCACTCCAGGGTCAGCAGCACCATGTCTGCCCGCACTTGTCCCTTCCTGGGAGCAGCGTCTGGAGATCCCCATTGTCCTGGGCTTGGCCTGGGTCCGAGTCAACTGGGGAGGAGGGGCTGGCGCTCCGAGGAGGTGGCCGTGTCCCTGTATATCAGGAACTGTATGGAGATCTGGAGGGGCCAACGTCAAGGCCAAACTGAGCAGAGGCTAAGACGGCCATGCTCTTCCCTCCCTCTCACCCCAGCCCTCCCTGAGAGGCCAAGATCTCAAGCTACAGCCCCCTCCCTCGAGGCTCTCGGGACAGCTGCCTCCAGGGTCCAGCTTGCACTCCTGTGGCCTGAAGGGACTGATTTCCCCAGATTCTTCAGGGCCTTTGCATAGGCTGAGTCGGAACCACCCCTCCCTTGCCTTTGCCTGACTCCGCTCTTCTCCTCCAGGCAGTTTAAGCGGCACTGCAGGGTCCCTGGCTGAGCTTCTAAACTAAGCCAGCCCCTGCGGTGACACCAGGCAGGTTTCCGGGCAGTGCCCAGCACCACCGTGGTGAAGTGTGTGCGGACCACCTCCGCCCCGAGCCGGGAGCTTCCTGGGCCACTCGGTTCTGGCTCGCTGCCGGATCCGGCGCCTAGCGGGGTGCTGGGCCCATGGAGGTTCACTCTGGATGGATGGGCGGGCGGATGGATGGGTGCTGAAGCCGCCTGCAGGTGGAGGCTGCTATGCCCGCCTCCTCCCCTGCCCCCACCCCCCGCCCCCCCAAACTCCGTCCCCCACTACCCCCAAAGGATACAACAGTGTCGAGCAGCAGCACGCCCAGGCTGCCTACGAGCCAGGGCAGGTGGTGCAGCAGGTAACTGCCCTCGTCCTCGCTCACCTCCGGGTTTTTGAGCAGCACGCTCAGCCCGTACAGCGTGTTCCCCAGCATCACCAAGGCGAACAGCGAGTAGGAGACGCCCTGCGTGGACTTCCTCAGGAACTGGGGGTAGGGGGCAAGGACGAGAGGCCTGGGACGGGGCTCCTGTCACGCTGCCCCATCCCACTGAGCAGGCTCTGGGCACGTTTCTCACCGTGCGCCTGGCAAGCACACCCACGACCTGTCCGGGGTCCGCGGAGACCCGGCCGCCCCCTGCCCGGGGCCCCGCCGACGGCCGCCTCTCCTGCCCCAGCACCCCTCACTGCCCCGCCAGCCTCCCCGGCCCCAGCAAGCCCCTTTCTCCCCTCTTCTCGGGACTGTTGGCTGAGCCCCTGCCTCCTCACCGGACCTCCTGATTCTCTGAGACACACACAGGACACCTGTGCCCCTCGAGACAGGCCTCCCCTGTGCCCACTTCGCAGAGGCCGAAACTGAGGGCTGGAGAACTGGATTCACTTGCCCAAGCCAACGGTGAGTTTGAACCCAGACCGTCTGCACCAAGACCCCACCCCTTGACCCGGAGGACCCCCGGCCCCGGCCCCAGGCTCACGTTGGTGCGGATCTGAGGCAGCCGGGAAAGCAGGTAGAGCACGCTGGAGACCGAGCCGATGACAAAGCCAACGATCTCCTGCTGAGTGAAGGGCTGAGAGGGCAGGCGCTGCTCAGGGCCCGGGCAGGGCCAGAGGTGCAGCGTGAGACCCCCGCTCCCTGGGGGAGGGGAGTGCCCTGGGGACGAGCCAGTCCCCCCCAGCCCGCCGGTCCCCTCAGCCCGCACTCCACCATCATTGACCCACACCTCACCTTACTGCCCGGCTCCACTGACAGGAGCGTCCGGCCCCGGAAGACCTCCCTCTGGGCGGCCACAGGGCCCGTGGTCCTCAGCAGCGGGGCGGCACACGCCAGCCCCAAGATGAACAGCAGCACTGAATTGATGGGGGTAGACACTGGACAGGAGACGGTTGGGGGGGGGAGCCAAGGTCAGGTAGCAGAGGCAGCAAACAGAGCACGACTTGAGTCCTGGCCTTGCCCTTCAGTGGCTGTGTGACTCCGGGCAAGTAACCCAACCTCTCTGAGCTTTAATGCCTCCTCTGTAGGATGGGTGCAGTAGCATCCTTCTCCTCGAGTTGTAAAGGAGAGACAAGGGCAGAGGGGATCACCAAGAGCAGAAATGCTCTTGAGACACCCCCAAGTGCCTCCATCTGCCCTCCACTCCCGGCCCCTCTCAATCCTCAAGGGCAGCGGAGACCGGTGTCCTTGTCCTCATCTCCTTAGCTCCAAGCCCAGGGCCAGGTACGGAGGAGCAGCTGAAGCCCCATTTGTGGAATGAGCCTCAAGAGGAGGGAGGTCCCTGTGGTTGCGCGGGGATGCGCAAGCCATCCTCCAGCCTCCCTCTCTGCGGTCTGGGACGCCGGCTCGCAGATAAGGCCCGTTGCTGCGATGATGACTGTGCAATGGGGAAGCCCACTTCCTCCCGCGCTCCCGGCCCCTCCCACTGCCCCATGCCCCACACGCACGCAGAGAGGGGCGCTTCTTAAACTTGTAGTGAAAGTAGAGGGACAGCATCACCAGGTCCGCCAGCACGTAGTACACCGCCGTGTAGGTCTGCAAGAGGAGTGGGAGCTCGTCAGCAGCTGTGGGGCCGATTGGCCTATTTCACCTCTCGGACCTTCTGTCTCCTCATCTGTCTGCCCCGCAGAAGCAGAGATCAGGCCAGCAGAGGGCCCGGCCTGGACGGAGGGAGGAGAGGTGGCCGGTGCTCCTCATCAGGGCAGAGTGGGACTCAGAGGTCAAGGGAGGGCTCTGGTTTGGCCCAGAGGGCGCCTTCTCCTGGGTGGGGTCTTCCCTCTGCCATGGTTGTCCCAGGCAGCACCCCCCGCATTGGACCCACCTGCAGGGGCAGCTGGTCAGCGAGGAAGGAGCCGATGAGGTTGCAGGAATCCCCTCCAATCCAGCCCAAAAGGAACCAAAGAGACAGCGCCTGGTCCATGTTGCCCGTCCTGCAGGCCTTGATGTACTGGCTGCGGCCGAGGAAGGAGACGCAGGCTCAGGGCAGGAGGGGGCCCAGGCCAGGGAGGCAGGGACGTCACCTGTGAGCCCATCCTGCTGGCAGGGGGAGCTTCGGGAGCCTCTTGGTGCCCCTTGGGGATTCTCACCTGCAGATTCTCTTCCAACCAGGGAACTCAGTGGCAGCTGCATCTTTCCAGAAGCATCCACAGCATTCCTCAGACTCCCCTCCAGAGCACCCTAGAGTCTCCCAGCAGGGACCTGGCGTTTTGTGTCAGGCCCTGAGACCTGTCACAGGGACCCTGCATTCTTTCTTTCATGGAGGGAAAGGGGGGTGGCTGTGGCAGGGACTCGTGGCCTGGCACTGCCCTATCTACAGGAGCGGTTGATGATAAGATGGGCCAAACCACAGCCTGTGACCTTCAAAGGGCAATGTGGCAGGGCTGGGCTATGGCCTGAGTTTGACCTCAGGGCTTTGGATAACCTGGTGGTTTGTATTTTTGGTTGTTTTTTTTGTTTTTTTTTAAGATTGTATTTATTTATTTGACAGACAGAGATCACAAGTAGGCAGAGAGGCAGGCAGAGAGAGAGGGGGAAGCAGGCTCCCTGCTAAGCAGAGAGCTCAATGCAGGGCTCGATCCCAGGACCCTGGGATCATGACCCGAGCTGAAGGCAGAGGCTTTAACCCACTGAGCCACCCAGGCGCCCCTGGTGGTTTTTCTCAAAGGCCAAGTGTCAGCACGAGCTCCAGGCTGACAACAGGTGTTAAAGGGTTTCAGGCAGAGGTCTGACTATGAACTCTTTCAGTCCTGCAGACTACTCCCCCCACCCAGGGCAGATCTAGTCCCTGATGCTCCTCCCAGGGCAGGGAGACTCAGGGCACACGGAGGCCAGAAGCCAGGGTTGCAGCCAGACCCTGAGCCCTCCCTCTCTGCACCTCTATGCAACTGCCATTTGCTCTTTTTCTGTTAATTTTTTTTTTATAAAGATGTATTTATTGGGGCACCTGGGTGGCTCAGTGGGTTAAGCCTCTGCCTTCGGCTCAGGTCATGATCTTAGGGTCTTGGGATCGAGCCCCGCATCAGGCTCTCCGCTCAGTGGGGAGCCTGCCTCCTCCTCTCTCTCTGCCTGCCTCTCTGCATACTTGTGATCTCTGTCTGTCAAATAAATAAATAAAATCTTAAAAAAAAAAAAAAGATGTATTTATTTATTTGAGAGAGAGCGAGCTAGAGCACAAGTGGGGGGTGGCAGGAGAGGGAGAGAGACAGAGGGAGAGAATCCCAAGCAGGGTCCGTGCTGAGCTCCAGGCCCGACATGACCTGAGCCGAAACCAAGAGTCAGCCGTTTACCCGACAGAGCCACTCGGGCATCCCTCATCTGTGTGTATTTAATTAAAAAGGGGACTAAATGGCACTTAATCTTTCCCAAGACCCAAGTCAGAAACTGAGAATGCCGGGTATGGCCCTGGTTCTTCCCATGGCCAAGCTTCTTCCTCCTCCTCCTCCCGTGGACACCCTCCTGCCTCCACCCCACCCCCCACCCAGTCTGAGTGCCTCTCTGTCCTACCCAAGCTTGGTTCCCCCTGAACCTGTCATCCCTCTCAAGGATCTTTCCAAAGCCCCTGGCTGGCTGCAGTCATTTCGAGCCTCCCGCTGCTCTTCAGGGGAGCCCCCAGAGCCAGCTGTCCCCCTGCCGCCGCCCCCAAGGGGGACTTATTTCCCTTTCTCCAGACTCATCAGCAGCCAGCCTACGCCCTCCTCTTCCCCTTTGTCTTTCATGGCTCAGGAAATCTCACTTCCTCCCCACAGCCTTCCTTGACACAAGCTCGCCAGTGTCCCCTACTTCCTCCTTGGTACCATGGGACATCCTTGTCCCTCCTGGACTCAAGCCTCCTGAGGTCAGGAAGAGTGTCCAGCTCAAGCCTGGCACCAGGGAGGCCCCTCATTAAGGTGTAGCCTATGGCCCTTAAAGCCCCTTCTAGGACATGCGATTTGGCCTTCCTGCCTCAAGTCTCGCTCCCTGTCGCTCCAGTCCTTCCCTGTGACTCCCAGACGGCCTTTTAAAGATGGCTGGAATGGAAGCTCTGCAAAGGCAAGGACGGCATCTGTTTTGTTTACTTGCAACATACCTACTATGGCACCGGGAACAAGCTAATTCAATGAAAATGTCAAGTCCACAATGAGGTAGTATGATAACTCCGTGGGAAAAATACCATCTTTGAAACACAGGGTACTGGGACAACCAGCCATCTCCATGCAAAAGAATGAGACTGGACCCCTACCCCATACCATATACAAAATATAACTCAAACTGTAGCAAAAACCCATTAAAAAGAAAACCACAGGCCCAAGATGGAGTCACTTAGGCCAAATCAACAGAGGCTTAATAACTAACCTAATCACACAGAAATGTAGTCTTAATGGGTCAGGAATTTTCTGGCTGGTAGCCATGAGGTAATCTATCACCTCACTATCAATCATGGAGATGGCCCTCTCCATCCCCCACAAAGGAAGATGAGATCATCTACTAAGACCCCCTACAGGAAAGTGAACTTGCCTGATATAATCCTTCCTCCCTCAGTAATTTCTTGCCCCAGCCTCTTTCCTATAAAACCTTCCATTTTATAAAACTCTTGGGAACATCTCTCTGTTTGCTAGATGGGATGCTGCCCAATTCCTTAATGGCTTGATAACATCGACTGTGTCTTCAAATTTAGTCAGCAGAATTTTGTCGGTTAAGTATCAGAGACTTGATTTGGCTCAGGTCATGATCTCAGGGTTCTGAGATCGAGCCCCACTTCGGGCTCCATGCTGGGCTTGGAGCTGCTTACAATTCTCTCTCTCCCTCTCACTCTGCTGAAAGAAAGGAAAAGGAAAGAAAAGAAAAGGAAAAAGAAAAGAAAAAAAAAGAGAGAAGAAAAGAAAAGAACATATGTGTTTTCACCCCATCCCTGGCAGAGAGTTCCTAAAACTCTTGGAATTTCCTAAGTGATTTGAGCAATAAAGGTGCATTTGTTAGTTAATGAGGTGACTTTTGGAAAGCCTCAGTGTGCCCTAAAGATGCGGGCTGGCTGCCATGATGTGATGAAACCCTTGGAACTTTCAGTCCCATTCCCCTGACCTCCGGGGAGCGGAGAGGGGCTGGAGACAGAGTTCAATTGCCACTGGCCAATGATGTCATCAATCATTCCTGTGCAGTGAAGCCTCCAGAAGAACTGGAATGGACAGGTTCAGAGAGCTTCTGGGTCAGTGAACGTGCTCAGGGATAGTGGCGCCCCGGGAGAGGAACCGGAAGCTCCTCGTGCCCCCGTCCGCATTCTCTGCCCCGTGCATCTCTCCCATCTGGCTGTTCCCTGTATCCTTTCGTAAAACACCAGTGATCTACTGAGTCAAATGTTTCTCTGACTTCCGTGAGCTGCTCTAGCAAATTAATCAAACCCAAGCAGGGGCTTTGTTGGGACCTCCAGTCTGTCCACACCTGTCAGAAGCAGAGGTGACAACCTGAACTTGTGACTGACCTCTGAAGGGGGAGGGGCAGTCCTGTGGGACTGAGCCCTTCGCCTGTGGGATCTGATGCTGTCCCACAGTATACAGTGTCTGAATGGCGTTAAATGTGTGGCGGCGTGGGAAAAAATACACATGGACACTGGCATCAAAATCAGGTAAATCGGGGCGCCTGGGTGGCTCAGTGGGTTGAGCCGCTGCCTTTGGCTCGGGTCATGATCCCAGGTCCTGGGTTCGAGCCCCGCATCGGGCTTTCTGCTCAGCGGGGAGCCTGCTTCCTCCTCTCTCTCTGCCTGCCTCTCTGCTTACTTGTGATTTCTCTCTGTCAAATAAATAAATAAAATCTTAAAAAAAAAAATCAGGTAAATCTATAAAATCTTTCAAGGAAAAGATAATACAAGAGGGTTTGACTAGCCCCACTCTGACCTCAAACTTTCTATACTTCATTTTTAAGTAGACTCCACACCCAGCACAGGGCTTGAACTCACCACCCTGACATCAAGACCTGAGTCAAATTCTAGAGTCGGAGGCTTACCTGACTGAGCCACCCAGCTGCTCCTTGACCTCAAACTTTCTAACTGATTAAGTTCTTCTTTCTAGTTTATTCCTTAACTCAGGCAGAAGACCCCGTGGGCAAAGGATCCCGGGAAGGGAACTGGAACTACCCGCTGAAGCAACAAGGACCGCCCTGGGTCCGGGAGACCCAGAGTGACGGAGCCCAGGACCATGACCGAGCGGACTTCACCGCCCCCCTGCATGTACCCACCGGCCATCGTCCCCCACTTTCCTTATATAATTCTGGAAGGACTGTCAGCACTTGGGAGACAGTCTACACCAGCTCGTGGGTTTCCTGGTGTTGGCCTCACAGAGATAAATCCTTTTCTCGTTTCACCCCCACCCACGTCTCTGCCATTGGCTTTGGTCGGCGGCCAGTGGCTGAACTTGATCTGCTGCCCCCTCCCCGCCAGATCCAGATGCTCTTGTGTCCCTGTGCCCCGGTTACAATCAGGGGAACATCTCTGTCCCTTGGATAAGGTGACGATGTTTTTCTAGATATGACACCAAAGCACAAGCGAAAAAGAAAAAAAGAGATAAACTGTACATCATCCAAATGCAGAGCTTCTGTGCTTCCGAGGACGCAATCAAAAAAGCGAAAAGAGAACCAGAGAACGGGAGAAAATATTTGCAAATCGTGACGCTGTTGTATCCACACTATATAAGGAACACTTGCAACTGAGGATGCCTGGGTGGCTCAGTCGGTTCAGGGCCTGCCTTCAGTTCAGGTCATGATCTCGAGGTCCTGGGATGGAGCCCCACATCAGGCTCCTTGCTCAGCTGGGGGCCTACTTCTCCTTCTCCCTCTGCCCCTCCCCACCATTCGTACTCTCTTTCTCTCTCTCACAAATAAATAAATAAAATCTTTAAAAAAAAAAGAACTCTTACAATTTAACAACAAAAGGGCAAATAATCCAATTGAAAAATAGACAAATGGGGGCACCTGGGTGGCTCAGATGGTTAAGCCTCTGCCTTCAGCTCAGGTCCTGATCCTGGGGTCCTGGGATCAAGCCCCACACGGGACTCCTGGCTCAATGGGGAGCCTGCTTCTCACTCTCCCTGTACTGTCCCCCCTGCTTGTGCTCTCTCGCTGTTGAATAAATAACTAAAATCTTAAAAAAAAAAAAAAAATAGGGCACCTGGGTGGCTCAGTGGGTTAAGCCTCTGCCTTCAGCTCAGGTCATGGTCTCAGGGTCCTGGGATCAAGCCCCACATCGGGCTCTCTGCCCAGTGGGAAGCCTGCTTCCCCCCCACCTGCCTCTTTGCCTACTTGTGATCTCTGTCAAATAAATAAATAAAATATTAAAAAAAAAAAAGAACAGACAGAAAGTACGCATTGATGAGGATATAGACGCACTGGAACCTCACACGCGAGAGAATGGAAATGGTAAAGCCTCTTTGAAAACCGGTCTGACGGTTCCCTGTTAGAAAGAAAACCACAGAAGGTGCCCAGCTGGCTGGCAGAGTCTGTGGAGCACGAGACTCTCGATCTTGGAGTTGTGAGTTCGAGCCCCATGTTGGATGTAGAGATTACTTAAAAAAATAAAATAGGGTGCCTGGGTGGCTCAGTGGGTTAAGCCTCTGCCTTCAGCTCAGGTCATGATCTCAGGGTCCTGGGATAGAGGCCCATATCGGGCTCTCTGCTCAGCGGGGCGCCTGCTTTCTCCTCTCTCTCTCTATGCCTGCCTCTCTGCATACTTGTGATATCTCTCTCTCTCTCTCTCTGTTTCAAATAAATAAATAAAATCTTAAAAAAAAATAAAATAAAATCTTAAAAAAATATACACACACACACACACACACACACACAGAAAACCAGGGGTGCCTGGGGGAGCTCAGTCGGTGAAGCATCTGCCTTCACCTCAGGTCATGATCCCAGGGTCCTGGAATCAAGTCCTGCACCGGGCTCCCTGTTCAGGCGAGAGTCTGCTTCTCCCTCCCTCCGCAGCTCCCCCTGCATATGCTCTCTCTCTCTCCTGTCTCTCTCAAATAAATAAATAAATAACATTTTAAAAGATCATAATAAAAAATAAATAAACTTGCTCCTTGAACGCATTAAAAAAGAAAAAGGAAAAAAGAAAACCAGAGGCCCCAAATGACATCACTAGGGCTAGGCCGAGTCATGAAATCGGGCTTAACAATGTTTTTTTAAACATCCTTGAAAGATTAAACATAGCATTACCCCATGACCCAGCAATTTCACTATGTAAGCATATACCCAAAAGAAGTCAAAACATATGTGCCCACAGAAACTTGCACAGAATGTTCACAGTAGAGACAAAGCCATATCCATCAGTGACCGGCTGAGTAAACGGTGGCTTGTCGCACAGGGAACATTACAGCGACGGCACGGGGGAGTCTTAAAGAGGTTCTGTTAAGGGGAAGAAGCTGGACTTTCACATGCTCTCTGATTCCATTTACAGGAAATGTCCAGAGTCGGCAAATCTACATCGACAGGAGGAAGAGGGGTAGTTGCCCGGGGCTAGGAGCTCTGGGCGAAATCTGGGATGACTCATTTCTTTGGGGGTTTCTTTTTAGGGTGATGGAAGTATTCTAAAATGCATTTTGGCATTGGTTACACAACTCTGCGGATACACTAAAAACACTGAATTATACATGTAAATGGGCTAATTCTATGGTATGTGGACTATCTCTCCATAAAGCCATTTTTAGAAAATGCTGAGCTCCTGATTAAAGCCTTATCTTTCTCCCTCAGGATAAAGCACCCATTTCCTAACAGTGGAGAAGCCTCACAGCACAGTGTCCTCGGTGACCTCTCCGACCTCCCTTCTCCCCAGGGCCCCTAATGCCCACCCCCTCCAACCAGCCACAGGATTGTGCCCACATAGTGCAAAGGCCCCAGGTCCTTCGTGCCGTCCTCACGGCAAGCCTGGGAGGTCAGCAACACCGTGCCCATTTTGCAGATGAGCAAGGTGAGGTACAGAGCAGCAAAGTGACTCCCCCAGGTCACAGCATGTCCCTGTTCCTCAATCACAACAGTGGTCACACTCTCTTGTAATCACCGCTCGCCCACCCATCACCAGACTGTCACAGGACAAGGCATCTCAGCCCTCCCACCCCCTGCTTTCTCTCTTCTTAGCTGTACAACCTAGAGCAAGTGACTTAGCCTCTCTGGCTTTCTGTTCCCTCCTAAGTAGGGACAGTTACACGGTTATGAGGCTTAAACGAGGTAAAAAATGACAAGTGCTCAGAACTGAGGTATGTAGCGTGCACTGAACAAACAGCAAGGGTTAATACTGTTACTGTCACCTGTGTGTTGGCCTCGGCCAGCACAACGTGGGGCCTAGGCGGGGCTTCAGGGTAGGGTCCTCCAGGGTGTGCTGGAAATCAGTGAGTGGGAGTGGAGGAAAGAGTACATTTGGCCTTGAGTCTGGAGAGGCCCAAGGCAGGTCAGGCAGACCCCTCCTCCAGGCAGTGCCTGAAGCCATGGCCCCAGCCCGCTCCCCTGTCCTGGTCCCGCCCCCCTGCCACCACTCACGGGAAGGTGGATGCTGCAAAACAGACAATCGAGATCAAGCCCAGGCCCACACTGGCCTCATCCCAGCCGTCCTGGGCGCATTCGCCGAACACGTCCCATATCCACCGGCGGGAGCCATTGGGGCAGTCGGAGAAGTTGCCGGAGCCCAGTTTCTTCCAGACCATGGCTGCTGCAGGATGGGGGGACGACTGCACAGGGAGAAAGAGGGGGGGCCTTTAGCCTCGGCAGGTCTGGATCCTGTCAGCGCCACCTCCAGCAATGCCCACCCCCCAGTTTCATTGCCCGGCACAGACTGAGCCTCTGAACCCGAGGGCACAATCAGCTTCAAGTACACACACCACCTGTGCGGGGGCAGTGCTAGATCGGCAGCCAGGGACAAGTGTGTTCAAATGTCAGTTTTAGCACTGGTCAGTGCTGCGACTCTGGGCAAATGCCTCAGCCTCCCTGTGCCTCAGTTCCCTCATCTGTAAAAGGGGTCATCACAGTGTCTCCTTCATGTCCTGCCCCTTACAGGAGTTCATACAATGAACCCGCAGCATCACTTTGTTACAACTCTCCAGTTTACATTGTTTCCGATCTCTTGTTCTGTAAATTACATCTATAGAGACCAGCCCCCATTAAGTATTTTCTCACTGAAAGCAGGACTGGGGTGCCTGGGTGGCTCAGTCATTAAGTGTCTACCTTTGGCTCAGGTCATGATCCCAGGGTCCTGGGATCAAGCCCCACATCGGGCTCCCTGCACAGTGGGAAGCCTGCTTCTCCCTTTCCCACTTTCCCTTACTTGTGTTCCCTCTCTCACTGTGTCTCTCTGTCAAATAAATAAATAAAATCTTTTAAAAAAATTTAAAAAAGAAAGAAAAGAAAGTAGGACTGTCACCTACAGAGGGTCAGAGAAGGCAGATGGAGAATAAGAGCCAGGTGGGTCCAGGGCTTGCACAGGTGGCTGGCACTCAAGCGTGGCACTCAAGCAGAATTCTCCAGGAGCAGCGTGAGCGGGATAGGGTACCTGATGCCAAGGCGACCAGGGCCACTTCCCCGTTCAAAGCCCAAAGTGGCTGGTTGCAGGGCAGGCAGGAAAGTCCCCTCCCAATGCCCAGGCAGCCTGCACAGTGACTATAGCACTCACTGTCTGTGCGACAGTCCCAGAGAAGGGACAGAAAGCGGAGCCAGACGGCGCCATCTCCACCAGGCGAGACTCACCACAGTCCCTGATTACGAAGCTCTTCACCAGCCCTGGGCTAAATACCTTGCAGGCATTTTACTCATTTTGCCCTGTTCAACTTCATGAAGGGGGCGGGGGAGCTCCAAATATATCCAAGGAACCAGGGAAGTGACTTGCACCCAGCCAGGAAGAGGCAGAGGCAGGAGCCAAACCCAGGATGGGCCCCAAACCGCGACTCCTAGCCACCCTGCCATGCTGCCTAAGGTGCTTCTGGCCCTGGATATGGCAGACCCCCCCCCCCATCTGTGGTCTGGGTGACTGTCCAAGCGCCCCAGCAGCCAGAAGGCAGGCTTCCCCTGTGTGTGTCCCCCCGTGCTCAGAGGCTTTCCTGGCCGGCCTGGGATCCTCTCCAGCTACCTTCCGTTTCTCCCTCTGCCTGCTGCTCCCCCTGCTTGTGTGCTCATGCTCTCTGTCAATAAATAATTAAAATCTTAAAAAAAAAAAGAAAACCAAGTCCTTTTGTCCCCCGGTCACCCCCCAACGCCCTTTTACAGATTCTGAGTGTGCCGCTCCCTCTCCCCACTATAATACACTGTCACCCTCGTATTTTTACCGTGAGCTGGGGGAGACTGCCCCCATTTTCCAGGTACGGTTGGGTCGCCCTGCCCAAGTGAGGAACCTGTCTGAGCCTGTCTGTGAAGTGGGAGTGATGACACTGGCTCCTTGGGGTTGGTGGTAGAGATGAAATGCAGGCAAGGAAGGTTCTCGGCCCCAGGCCTGACCAAGCCCTGCCGGGGCGGTGTCGTGAGGATGAGAGGCCAGGAGCTCAAACACCCTGTGGCCACTCTCTCGCTCCCTTTCCACCAGGTGAGGGAGGAAATGAAAGGAACGCATGCCCAGTGAGGGAAGGGGGTGTCTGGATGATTGTAGCTTGGCTCACAGGGCCCAGAGCACAGGGCAGGTGCTCCCTGATCTCCCATAAGCACATAAGCACAGCTGGGGACACTGAGACACGCCTGAATCCCGACCAGAAGGGGCTGTCCTCTGGGGGCCGCTGCACACAGGACCCATCATCTGGAGGTCCCAACCCAGCTAGGGAGTCAGCCTGGCCCCAGGCCTGGGTTCTGGGAATGGGCCCACCTCCTGGTCAGACAGCACTGTGAGGATGGATGTCCAGGGTTGCAACAAAGTTTGACTGCATCCAGAGATTTGACAAGGACCACAGCAGGGGCGGGTGCCTTGGAACCACGGAGGGCACGTGCCCAGAATTCAGGCTCAGTGCCTCTGGACTTCAGATCACAGCCTTTGGGTTTAAGAAGCAACCCCAGGGGCACCTGACCGGCTTATCTCGTAGACCATGCAACTCTTGATCTCAGGGTTGTGAGTTCAAGCCCCATGTTTGGTATAGAGATTACTTAAAAGTAAACCCTTAAAAAAAAAAAAAAAAGGCAACCCCAGCTGATTCTGATGCACTTGGCCATGCTTTGGGAAAACCTACACTGGAGAAGGCATCTCAGGCCACACCCAAGCTCTCCTACTGGATCCCAAGATGAGTCAGGGAGATGCTTCCCGTGAAAGCTTTCTAGGGAAGCAGCAGGCCTCCAGGCTTCTGCACATGTGGTCTTTTCCCTTAGGAGTGTCCTTCTCTCCCTGGAAGTCCTGGTAAGGAGACACAGTTCTAACATGCCATCTCAAAGATGCCTTGCAAAGGCTGGCTGGAGGACACCTGGTCACCTCTTCCCTCCCCCTTCACATAGCTGAAGAATGCTTATCACAGTCCTCAGCTACTCCGGCTCCTCAAGTCCACACCCCTCCCTTCACCCTAGCTATGACTGACTCTCGCTGCCAGCAACACCAGCTGCACCATAAAGGTTCAGACAGTGCTGAGGAAGAGAGAGGAGACAGAGAAAGAGGGAGATAGACAAGAAAGGGAGGGAGGGGGACAGAGAAAGAGGGACAGACAGGGAAGGAAGGAAAGAAGGAAGGAAACAAACTAGCTGTGAGCTCAGATGACCTAAGTTTGAGGAGAGAGCACTAGGGAACTGACCTGCTTAATGCCCACAGCATAGAATTCCAGGGCAAGTGACAGCCTCAGAATTCCAGTCTATACAATGGGGGGATAACCTATGTACCCACCTCCTAGGCCGACCGCAGAATTAAATGACAGGATCCAGGCCAAGGGATTAGAATGGTGCCTGGCAGAGATTAAACACTCAGTAGGAATAGCCAGGGATGGGTATTACTCTGCTTTGGTTGTAGCATGTCTCCCCACCACCTTCCCTGAGACCCTGGGGCAAAGCAGCCTTTGGTTAAGGGTTGCAGGGACAAGACGCGCGCCAGTCCTGACACTTCCAAACCCAGCCTCCCCACGTACACACTTCCCAACTTGTCCCAGGCCTGAGGAGGGGAGAGCAATCTGGGATCCCTATAAAACCATGGCGTAGGTGGAGGGGAGGGGAGTCCCCACTGGCGGCCCACCCCCTCCAGGCCTCCGAGTCCTTGGCCACCTGGTGACTAAGGCCAGCACGGGCCACCTGTTTGGCAGGGATAATGACAGGGCAGCTGCTGGGGTCAGCGCTCAAACGCCGCGAGGCCCCCTCCCCTGCCTGCCCTGGGGAAAACAAAGCCGTCGGAAACGATGGGGCCCGTCCGCCGGAACTAGGAGGTGAAAAGAGGACCCAGACCCCAAACCCTGGCCAGGCTGGTCCGAGACCATGCTCAGGAGGGGGACGTAGGCCCCCGAGGGTCCAGCTAATCCCGGCCCAGAGCCTCGTCTGCGAATCTCGCGCCGCAAGGAGGGGACAGAAGCCCCAAAACGGTCCAGGGACTGTAAGAGGTAGTTGGAAAGATGTGGCAGCGACGCACATGCGAGTCCTGACCCGCAGCCTTCAGGCTTGCCCCCAGCCTCAATCCCGGCTCACCGTGTCAAGTTCCGCCGCGGATCCCGGCTTCTGCGCTCTGCCTGCACTGCCTGGGTCAGCTGACCCGAGGCCCCGCCTCGTCCCGCCCCGCCCCCGTCCCGCCCCCGTCCCTGTGAGGCGTGGCTCCGCCTCCTCCGCCGCGCGCAGAGCGGACAGTCCCTGGGGGCGGTGAATACGGCGAGAGAGAACCGAGCGTGCGCGGTGGGGCGGCGCGCGGCCAGTCCTTGCTCTCTCCTCGCCTCCCGGCTCCACCCCCACGGCGGGGTGGGCGGGACGCGAGGCGCCCCAGGGCGCAGGCGCAGACCTCATGCTAAGCGCCTTGTCTCGCGCAGTGGCCCGGGGAGCGGTGCGCTGCGCCGGCGGTTCCCCGGCGCCCGAGCTTCGCGCCGCTGCCGCTACCAACGCCGCCACCATGTCCCGGCCGCTGTCGCCGCCGCGGGCCGCTTCCGGGGCCCCGGTGCGGCCCGCCACCGTGCTGGGCACCATGGAGATGGGGCGCCGCATGGACGTGCCCTCCAGCGCCGCGGCCGTGCGCGCCTTCCTGGAGCGCGGCCACACAGAGCTGGACACGGCCTTCATGTACTGCGACGGCCAGTCCGAGAGCATCCTGGGCGGCCTGGGCCTTGGGCTGGGCGGCGGCGACTGCAGAGGTAACCCCTACCTCCCCCTGCACGGTGCGGCGTCCACCCGACCCCGGCCGCCGTCACGACCAACGGTTTCGGCCCCTCCGGGGCGCTGACTGCCCCGCGGACCCCTCCCGCCTGCTCCTCAGTCCCCGTGCACGTGTCGCCCCGGACAGCCAGACAGATCTTTGTCCTGACCTCCTTTCTCTCCCCTTCTCTTTCCTCTGGGAGTTGCAGTCAGGAACCGCCCTCCGCCCCCAGTCTTACCCCGAGGCTGGTCTAGTTCTTCGTTTCCTCCCCGCCTTGCTTCTTGGGGCACCTCTCTGCGGCAGCGGTCCCCAGAGCTATGCAGTACCCCCTCCAACCCTGTCAGGTGCCCCCAAATCGCCCCTCTCCCCATTGCTCTCACCGCCCATGGCTCCCTGAGTACCCTCTTCTCATCCTGGCCTTTCATCACATCAGTCCGTAGACTTTGCTCTGTTCAGCTGGCAGTACCTGGCTCCCAGAGGGACCTGCAACTAGGTCACGAAGGAAGCTGGGGGATCGGGGTGGAATGCGGAGTGGGGAGGTTTGTTATGGGGCTATAAGAGGGAGAGTGGGTCCACCCCACCCGCAGGGAGCTTAGTGTCTAATGAGGAAGCTTGAATCGGGGAAGAGGAAACACTTTGGAGGGATTAAGGGGTTAGGGAGAGGCATGAGAGAAGGTTCAGAGAACACTGGAGCTGGGCCTTAAAGGACCAACGGTAGTTCGCTGGGAAGAGAATGGGAGACAGCTGCATCAAAGCTGAGGGCAGGGCTGTGCAGACCAGGTTTGGAAATGCAGCCTCTGGTACGTGCAGGGACAGCCAGTACACAGGTGCGGCTTGAGTGGAGGATATCAGTGCATGACAGGGACTGTCCCTCATTAGCCTGATTCCCTTGGAAATGCCTGGCACTTGGTAGCAATATAGGAAAGTGGGATTTGGAGCCAACGGCAAGGAAAGAATTCTTGAGATTCTTGAAACTTCTTCTGTGCCAAAAGATGCTTTTATCAAAGCCTGGGGACAGGCCTGGTGCGCAGAAAGAATACCACTGGGGCTGTGATGGGTGACTGATTATATTCTTTCAAGGTGGGAAGGTGTTTGGGACAGCACAAGCCCCCAGGGTATTTTGGAAACAAGGTTTCCAGGACCTTGAGGGGGCTAGCTATTGCTGGGAAAAGGTCATGGGGCACCTGGGTGGCACGGTTGGTTAAGTCAGTTGGTTCCTTGAGCTCGCATGTTGGGCTCTGTGTTCAGTGCGGATTCTGTTTAAGATTCTCTCCTCCCTCAGCCTTTTCCCCCTAAAATAAATAAAATAAATCTTAAAAAAAAAAAAAAAGGAAAAGTTCATTTATTACCGTTTAGTAAAAACTCAGTCATGAGGCCCTTCAGATGTGTATCGGTCAGTCATATGCCTGGAGGATCATTACCGACATGTCTTGCGGGGGTAGAGATAAAGGAAGTTTCTGAAAGAATTTTTATATGTTAAAGTAGGCTTACAGGATCCTGGAGAAAGAGGGAAGTGGTCAGACTAAGATTACCTCTTGCCTTTAGCAAAGTATTAACATCGAGGCAGCTGAGTTCCAAGAGGCATGTCCCTCTGCCTGTTTCAAGGACATGTCAGGAAATTTAATTTTTTCTTTTGCCTTTTGTCTCCCACATCTGTGGGCCCAGTAAATGTTCACTGTTACTCTTACTACCATCCTCTGCTTCTTCCTTTCCGCCCCTCCCGGCTCTTGTGCAGAACCCCGCTTTGGGTTCTCCTCAGATTTGGAGCTTGGTAGATGTGGAGGAAGCTGTCAGACCCATGCTTTCTAGTGAACCCAGCTGCCCCCTCCTTAATAATGGAGGTTTTGTTTCTGAATTGGTTTTTCTCCTCCAGCCCTCTCTGCGGCCTGAGCCAAAGTCCGCAGGTTGGACTGGAGGCAGAGTTCACACCCAGAGTGCAGAGGATTTGAGAACTGTGGGGACATGGAGAAAATGTGCACAAGAAGCTGTGGGACTGGTTCTCTCCCACATCCCAAGGAGTCATGTGCCTCCCCTCTGACCTGCTGAATTGCCTTTGCCGCACGTGAAAAGTGCACAATCCAGACACAATGAGCTTGGCAGAACACTGTTTGCCAAGAATACTCGGCAGAACACTGTTTCCTTCTCATGGGGATTGTGTCTCGGCTGTGGGTGGGGTGTGTGCCTGTGCACGCTTCTCAGAGTCAGAAGGGGCAGGGGAGCGAGCCCAGCTTCTGCTCCTTTGACATAGTACCTGTCTCTCAGGTTGATCTGTGCCCGAGGCGCGCGCTGGGGCTGCTGCATCTAAGCAGAATTCTCGCCGCAGCCTCTTGCCTCCCTGTTGCCAGGCCTGCCCCCTCAAGTTCCCTCCTGAACACAAACACAGTAAACATAGCTGACTTTGGTTGATGGGATTTGAGAAAAGCGTTAGCAGTTAGGTCTGCCACCCTTCTCTTGTCCCCTGTCCCCTGTTCCCGGCCTGGGCCCGGAGTCGATGCTCTTAAAACTCCAAATTGCAGGGATGGGCCTCACGTACTGTGTGTGTGCCTTTCTGACTCTGCCCATCTTCCCAGGCTCGGGAATATGCTTCCTACCCTTCCCTGTTGGGGGGGGTCTCATTCTTAGAGACTCAGCTCCCGGGTCATCCCCATAGGATGCCCTCCCTGGTATTCCCAGGATGGCCACACCCTCTGTTCTGGGCTCCTTTAACACTGGGGGCCTTCCTCTGTTGTGCTTACCTTACAACTTCACCTTTAGGCTGTGAGCTCCTTGAGTGGAGGGAGCAAGTGTGTCTCCCGGCAAGCCCCGGCTGAGTGACTACTAGTGATTGTAACAGTGGTGGACATTGAGAACTTACATATTTAATGCTCATGATCTCCCTGTGAGGACAGTTGTGTT
The DNA here is from genome assembly GCF_002288905.1 of Enhydra lutris kenyoni. Lineage (NCBI taxonomy): Eukaryota > Metazoa > Chordata > Mammalia > Carnivora > Mustelidae > Enhydra > Enhydra lutris. The sequence continues at coordinate 6,116,051 of NW_019154122.1, forward strand.
GCTATACCCCCATTTTACAGATGAGAGAACTGAGGCTCAGAGAACTGAAATAATTTAGACAGGGTCACCTAATAAGCCTCCTAACCATTGCACACTCCCCTCAAAGTGAAAATCGCTACCAAGGCCAATCCCTGGGAAGGGAAGTCGCTGAAGCCTGACAGTCTCCGGGCCCAGCTGGAGACGTCCCTGAAACGGCTGCAGTGCCCCCGGGTAGACCTCTTCTACCTACACGCCCCAGACCACGACACCCCCGTGGAGGAGACGCTACATGCCTGCCACCAGCTGCACCAGGAGGTGAGGCCAGCCCCCGAGCCTCCAGGAGAGTGGAGGCACCAGGGTCATCCCAGAGCGGAGCCCACTCCCAGGGTCCCCACCCCCATCTCCCCTTTGTAGTGTCCTGGGTCGCGGTGGGTTCTGACCGAGGCCTCTCCCCTGCAGGGCAAGTTCATGGAGCTTGGCCTTTCCAACTATGCCTCCTGGGAGGTGGCCAAGATCTGCACCCTCTGCAGGAGCAACAGCTGGATCCTGCCCACTGTATACCAGGTGAGGGCCCGGGCCGCGGGGGCCCATCTGCAGGGCTGCTGCTGATGCGCGGTTCTCCTGGCCCTTCCCACTGCCTCCTGTGTCCTCTCCATGGCAGCCTATGGATGGCTCCCAGGGGCCGTGGGGATGATTTGCGATCTCCTCAGCTTGGCTAGCAGGCACCTGCTGGCTCTGGGCCTGGCTCCCCTTCCTGCCTGCATGTGCTGCTTGGGCCCTTCCTTCCTGCTCTCTGGCTGTGGGCATGAGCCTGGACCAGCCTTCCCCTTCTCCCGGGTAGGGGTGAGTGCTCAGGGCTCACTTGGTGGGCTCGTCCCCTGGAAGCCTTTCCCAATGCCGAGAGGAGCCTCCAGTACCCAAACGTCATGCATCCAGTGAGGATTTTTGAGCACCTGCTGTGATCACAGAACCCCCCTCTCTCGTGATCGGCTGTCTTCTTTCTGTGCGGGTGTATCTCTTTGACTGAAGTATAGTGACAGAGTGTTATATTAGTTTCAGGTGTGTGACATATTAGTCTGTGCGATGCTCTGCTCCCTACAAGCGTGGCCACTGTAGGTCAACATGCAGGCTGTTACGATGCCGTCTACTCTGGTCCCTCTGCTCTACCTTTCATCCCTGCACCTTACTCAATCTGTAACTGGAAACCTGTACCTCCCACTGCCCGTCCTCCCTTTTGGCCCAACCCCCAACTCCTTCCTCCCGACAACTGGCAGTTTGTTCTCTGTGTATATGGGTCTGTTTCTGCTTTTTTGTTTTTTCATTTGTTTTGTTTTTAGATTCCACGTGTAAGTGAAACCATACGGTATTTTTCTTTCTTTGGCTTATTTCACTTACCATACTCTAGGTCCTTCCCTATCATGACAAAAGGCAAGATCTCCTTTTTTTTTTTTTTTTAAAGATTTTATTTATTTATATGACAGACCGGGATCATAAGTAGGCAGAGAGGCAGGCAGAGAGAGAGGGGGAAGCAGGTTCCCCGCCAAGCAGAGAGCCTGATGTGGGGCTCGATCCCGGGACCCTGGGATCATGACCTGAGCCGAAGGCAGAGGCTTTAACCCACTGAGCCACCCAGGCGCCCCCTCCTTTTTTTTTTTTTTTAAATTTAAGATTGTATTTATTTATTTGACAGAGTGAGAGAGATCATAAGTAGCCAGAGAGGCAGGCAGAGAGAGAGGGGGAAGCAGGCTCCCTATTGAGCACGGAGCCCGATGCGGGGCTCGATTCCAGGACCCTGAGATCATGAACTGAGCCGAAGGCAGAGGCTTAACCCCCTGAGCCACCCAGGCACCCCTAACTCTTGGTTTTGACTCAGGTCTGATTTTGGGGTTGTGACATTAAGGTTCACACTCAGCATGAAGTCTGCTTGAGTTTCTCCCTCTCCCTCTGCCCTCCCCCTCCCGCTCATATATGTGCTCTCTTTCTCTCTAATAAATAGATAAATCTTTTTTTTTTAAAGATTTTATTTATTTATTTGTCAGAGAGAGAGAGAGAGAGAGAGAGAGAGCACAAACTGGGAGAAGCAGGCTCCCCGCTGAGCAAGGAACCCAATGCAGGACTCGATACCAGGACCCTGCGATCATGACCTGAGCCAAAGGCAACTGCTTAACCAACTGAGACACCCAGGCGCCCCAATAAATAAAAATTTAAAAAAATAAATAAAAGGATAGCCACATGCAGAAGAATGAAACTGGACCGTTTCTTTACACCACACACAAAAATAGACTCCAAATGGATGAAAGACCCAAATGTGAGATAGGAATCTATCCAAATCCTAGAGGAGAACACAGGCAGCAACCTCTGTGACCTTGCCACAGCAACTTCTTTGTAGACAAGTCTCCAAAGGCAAGGGAAACAAAGGCAGAAATGAACCATTGGGACTTTGTCAAGATAAAAAGCTTTTGCACAGCAAAGGAAACAGCAAAACCAAAAGGCAACTGACAGAATGGGAGAAGATATTCGCAAATGTCTTAGCAGATAAAGGGCTAGTATCCAAAATCTATAAAGAACTTATCAAACTCAACACCCAAAGAACAAATAATCCAATCAAGAAATGGGGAGAAGACATGAACAGACATTTCTGCAAAGAAGACATCCAGATGGCCAACAGACACATGAAAAAGTGCTCCACACCACTCGGCATCAGGGAAATACAAATCAAAACCACAATGAGATCCCACCTCACACCAGTTGGAATGGCTAAAATTAACAAGTCAGGAAATGATAGGTGTAGGCGAGGATGCGGAGAAAGGGGAACCCTCCTACACTGTTGGTGGGAATGCAAACTGGTGCAGCCACTCTGGAAAACAGCATGGAGGTTCCTCAAAAAGTTGAAAATAGGGCTACCCTACGACCCAGCAATCGCACTACTGGGTATTTACCCTACAGATACAAATGTAGTGGGGCGCCTGGGTGGCTCAGTGGGTTAAAGCCTCTGCCTTCAGCTCAGGTCATGGTCCCAAAGTCCTGGGATCGAGCCCCACATCGGGCTCTCTGCTCAGCGGGGAGCCTGCCTCCCTCTCTCTCTGCCTGCCTCTCTGACTACTTGTGATCTCTGTCTGTCAAATAAATAAAATCTTTAAAAAAAAAAAAAGATACAAATGCAGTGATCCAAAGGGGCACGTGCACCTGAATGTTTATAGCCACAATCTCCACGATAGCCAAACTATGGGAAGAGCCCAGATGTCCATCAACAGATGAATGGATAAGGAAGATGTGGTGTATATACAATGGAATACTATGCAGCCATTGAAAAAAATGGAATCTTGCCATTTGCAACAAAGTGGATGGACTGGAGGATATTTTGCTAAGTGAAATAGATCAGAGAAAGACATTTCCTATCATCTCACTCATGTGGAATTTAAGAAAAGGATCATAGGGGAAGAGAGGAAAAAATAAAACAGGACAAAATCAGAGATGGAGGGGTGCCTAGGTGGCTCAGTGGGTTAAAGCCTCTGCTTTCGGCTCAGGTCATGATCCCAGGGTCCTGGGATCGAGCCCCGCATCAGGCTCTCTGCTCAGTGGGGAGCCTGCTTCCTCCTCTCTCTGTGCCGGCTTCTCTGCCTACTTGTGATCTCTGTCTGTCAAATAAATAAATAAAATCTTTAAAAAAAAAAATCAGAGATGGAGACAAACCATGAGAGACTCTTAATCACAGGAAATAAATAGGGCTGTAGGGGTCGGGGGACAAGGTAACTGGGGGATGGGCACGAAGGAGGGCTTGTGGTGTCGTGAGCACTGGGTGTTATATAAGACTGGTGAATCACCGACCTCTACCTCTGAAATGAGTAATACATTATAAGTTAATTGAATTTAAATTAAAAAAAAAAAAGCTGCGGGGTTCCTTCCCTTGACACTAGCGACCTCCTACCCACAGGGAATGTACAACGCTACCACCCGGCAGGTGGAAACGGAGCTCTTCCCCTGCCTCAGGCACTTCGGACTGAGGTTCTACGCCTACAACCCTTTGGCTGGTAGGGGCTGCTCCGGGGACAGGCTCCCCCTGGGGTGGGAGGCCATTCCTGGCCCATCTCTGCCTCTTGCCGACACGGCAGGTGCCTGGCCCAGGGCCTGGAAAGCAGGGAGGGCTTTGAAGGGAGGCTGGGCCGTGTCCTCCATCCCTCCTGGGTTCCCCCAACACCCCCACCAGTCCAGAACAGCCTCTGGGAGCAGGGTGGACCCATGGCTCTGATGGTGGTCTCCCCACAGGGGGCCTGCTGACCGGCAAGTACAAGTATGAGGACAAGGACGGGAAACAGCCCGTGGGCCGCTTCTTCGGGAATAACTGGGCTGAGACCTACAGGAATCGGTGAGCCGGGGATGGGCTACATCAGGATGGGTGGGGTGCGGGGTCCCCTTTATCTGACTTGGAGAAATTCTAGGAGGTTTTCCTGGGACTTCCAAGTCTTTCCTGTTGTTTGGACCCATGTCTCTTGATTCCTGCAGAAATTACCAAACTCTGCTGGGTTTCTTGTTTTCTTGGGAGCTCTGTGAGCAAATGGTGACCCCTAGGTCTTATACTGGGTCTTCCAAGGCCAAGCGCTTCCTTGAGGACTGCTTACCCCTTGCCAGGAAGGAAAGAGGGAGCCCTGGATCCATGCTTAGGAGGCCTGGGGCTGAGGCCTGCCCCCAACCCCCCACCCCCCACACTAGTTACCTTTGCTTCACCAGGTAAAGTAAGGGCAGGCAGTTCTGAAGAACTCATGAAGAGACTAAAGATGTCTTTGAGGTGTTTGGTGAGGCCCCTCTAGCTGCCTCCTGTGCCCAGTGGCTCTGCTGTCCCATCAAGCCAGCCTGCTGCTGGAAGAGCACCGGGCCCTCCTCTCCGTGGTGTTGGATGGACACGGCTGCTGTGCTTGGCTTTGTGGCTGTAGCCCTAGTGTGACCTCAGGTTATTAACCCTTGTGCCACCCCCTTCACCTGCCCAGCTTCTGGAAGGAGCATCATTTTGAGGCCATCGCCTTGGTGGAGAAGGCCCTGCAGGCCGCGTACGGCAGCCGCACCCCCAGCATGACCTCAGCCGCCCTCCGGTGGCTGTACCACCACTCCCAGCTGCAGGTGAGCCGGCTGCCCTGTGGCAGAGCCAGAATTACCTGTAGGTGATTTCTAAGTCATGTGTTCTTTTTTTTTTGCCCCCCAAGATTTGATTTGGGGGCGCCTGGCTGGTTCAGTTAGTGAAGCATGTAAAAAGACTTTATTTAGTTATTTGTCAGAGAGAGAGCTTGAGCACGAGCAGGAGGGAGGGGGAAGAGGGAGAAGCAGGCTGAGCAGGGACCCCCCCCGCCTCCACCCCACGATGCGGGACTAGATCTCAGGATCATGTCCTGAGCTAAAGGCAGACACTTAATTGACTGAGCCACCCAGGTGTCCCAGCATGTGATTCTTGATCTCAGGGTTGTGAGGTCAAGCCCCATGTTGGGCATGGAGCCCGTTTTTTGTTTTTTGTTTTTTGTTTTAAGATTTTATTTTTAAGTAGTCTCCACCCCCAGTGTGGGGCTCGAACTCACAACCCTGAGACCGAGAGTCATGTGCTGCACAGACTGAGCCAGCCAGGAGCCCCACCTAAGCAGTTTTTCCCGGTGAGAGAGCTGGTGAGCAGCTGTTCCGCTGTCCTGAGCAGCTGTCTGAGCGCCAGGCCCCGGATAAGGGCTTCACATACGTGTACTTGGTTACTCTTCTGGCCCTACGAAGTGCCATTCCCTCAGTTTTACAGCTGAGGAAATGGGTTCACACAGCTGTGCAGGGGTTAGAAAATATCTCAAACCTCATTAGCCTCACGCACTCTTTGATGGGTGTTGGGGTCCCTGTCTCTGTTTAGCTAAAACCCTTCTCCTGCATCAGCCTGACGTACAGCGTTTGACGTGCCTAGAGTAGTTTCCCACAAAACAGGGGCGAAGTGCCTGGCGTTCCTCTTCCCCATAACCAGGCTGAGGATAGAGAAGACTGAGTCACCGGGAGGCGGAATGACTGAGCCCGGGTTACCCAGCTGAGTGGCCGAGCTGGGCTCTGAGCCCAGGCCTGTTTGAGGAGGAGCGGAGAGACAGCGGGGTTTGGAGTCACATCGTTAAAATCCCTGAGGGCGTTGGGCTCCTTGTGGAACTCTATTCAGTGTAAATAAACATCCGTGCCCGGGTCCCTGACAGGGGCAGGGCGGGGAGGGCGGGCGTGTGGCTGGAGTCACAGCTGGCTGTCTCCCCTTGCAGGGCACCCACGGGGACGCGGTCATCCTGGGCATGTCCAGCGTGGAGCAGCTGGCACAGAACTTGGCGGCGACCGAGGAGGGGCCCCTGGAGCCGGCTGTGGTTCAGGCCTTCGACCGAGCCTGGCACCTGGTCGCCCACGAATGTCCCAACTACTTCCGCTAGGGCCAGTCCTGGCTCAAGCTGCCAAAGGTTTCTCTCTTTCCCATCACCTCTTCTATCCTCTCATCCTGACCAGTCTGCCTTAAGTTGATTTAACATGGTCTTTTTTGATTGTCTGACTTGATGCAATATTTTTCTAGATCCCTCTCCTGGCTCCCAGTTGCCTTCCCTTCCCAGTCTAAAGGCTGGGGCTATGGTCCTCTTGGGCAGTTCCTGTCCGAATAAAACAGGCGTTTGCCCAGGCTGCGGCCTAGGCCCCGAGGAAAACCCACAAACCTGTCTCCTTTACTGTCTGCCGCCTGTTTTCGTCCTACCTGGGGGCTTCCTGCTATCAGGGCAGAACCACGAGCTGGAGTCTCCAGAGGGCCAGGGTAGAGCACACGCTGCCCTCAGGAGGCTCTCTCCCGCCTTCTGTCCTGAATCCAGCCTGAGTCAACAGCAGGGCTGAGGTGGCCCTCGCTCACCTGTGCACAGGGGCAGACAAGCAGGCCGTGCACCCTGAAGTGTACTTTCTCTTATTCAGAATCATCTCAGGAAATAGAGGCACTTAGAACTAGAATCCCTGGGGCCAAAACCTCCTAAGATGCTCCTGGCACCTCCTGAGATGCAGTGTGACATTTTTAACAGACTCTCAATTTCAGCAGTGGTTTTACCCTTGTCCTGGTGAAAGACTCCTGTCTCCCTCTCCTCCGTCGGACTCTCAGCCTTTCCCTGGGTCACCTGCTGTTGGAGGTGGAGTGTGGCATGGGCAGCCAGGGTCCCCATTTCCTTTGGCAAACCCCTACTCCAAGCAGGGGCACCCGACACTGGGGAAGAAAAATCCCAGGTCTGATGGTTGCTTCCCAGTGCAGAAAAATCCATCTAGCCCTGGGTGGGAGGCTGGGATGTGGGCCAAGCAGCTGAAGTCAGTACTTGGGGCTTGCTTATCTGGAAGTGAAGAAGGGGGCTCAGCTTGGAAATGCCAGACCAAAGCACCAATCAGAAACACTTTTCTTCTAACAAATGTCCCATTTGCCGTCTAGAGGGAGACACCTTGCAGACAAAATTGTATTCTCTACAAAACAGTCACCCTCTCTTGTCCTCACCCACAATAAAATGCCCTCAGCAGGGTGGTATATCAGTACCATTGTACAATTAGCTCTCCTAAAATCAAATTGCTTAAAATGACAGAATCCCCAAATTTAGATTAAAGATTCAATGCAATGCCTATCAAAAGTCCAACTGGTTTTTTGTTTTATCTTTTTTTTTTTAAACAAATTCATAAACAAACCCTAAAATTCATATGGAAATTCAAGGGACACAGAATAGATATAATCTTGAAGAAGAAGACTAAGTTCTCTGATTTTTTATTTCAAAACTTACCAAAAGCTACAGTAATAAGGGCAGTGTGGTAGTGGCATAAAGATCAATGAAATAGAACCCAGAGTCCAGAAATAAGTACATATAGTACTTTCAGTTGATTTTAGAGAAATGTGTCAAGACAATTCAATAGGAAAAGAACAGTTTTCAACAAGCGAAACTGGGACAACTGGATATCCCCATGCAAAAGAATGAAATTGATCCCCTTCCTCACACCATCCACACTCACACAAAATGAACTTGAGGATTGTAGACCTAATGTAAAAGCTAAAACTGTAAAGCTCTGAAAATGTAGGAGTAAATCTTCATGATCTTGGGTTGGACAATGGTTTCTTTGATGACAGCAAAAGCACCAGCAACAGAAGACAAAAAAGAATTAGACATTATCAAAATTTAAAATATGTGTGCTTTAACGGATACCATCAAGAAAGTGAAAAGGCGGGGGGTGCCTGGGTGGTTCAGTCAGTTAAGCATCTACCTTCAGCTCAGGTCCTGATCCCAGGGTCCTAGGATCGAGTCCCACATTGGGCTCCTTGCTTGGTGGGGAGCCTGCTTCTCCCTCTGCCTGCTGCTCCCACTGCTTGTGCTCTCCCGCTCTCTCTCTCACTAATAAATAAAATCTTTTTTAAAAAGTGAAAAAGTGACCTACAGAATGGGGAAAATATTTTGCAAATCACATATCTCTTAAGAAACTTCTATCTACAATATATAAAGAACTCTTAGAACTCAATGGTGAAAGATAGAAAACCCAATTTCAGGGGCACCTGGGTGGCTCAGTGGGTTAAGCCTCTGCCTTCAGTTCAGGGCATGATCTCAGGGTCCTGGGATCAAGCCCTGCATCGGGCTCTCTGCTCAGCAGGGAGACTGCTTCCCCCTCTCTCTGCCTACTTGTGATCTCTGTCAAATAAGTAAATAAATAAATCTCAAGAAAACCCAATTTAAGAAACAGGCAAAGAGTATCTGAATAAACCTTTCTCTGAAGAAGATAGACACAGGGCCAATAAACACATGAAAAGCTGTTCAACATCGTTATCCATTAGAGAAAGTAAATCAAAACCACAGTGATACCACTTTACATGCCACCAGGATGGCTAAAGTAAAAAACAGACAGTAACAAGTGTTGACAAGGATATGGAGAATTTGGAATCTCCTACACTGCTTGTGGGAATGTAAAATGGTGCAGGCACTCTGGAAAGCAGTCTGGCAGTTCCTCAAAAGATAAGACCTAGAGTTACCATATGACCCAGCAATTCCATCCTTAGGTACACACCCAAGAGAAGGGAAAACACACAAAAATTTGTACACAGATGTTCATCGTAGCAATAGCCAAAAAGTGGCAGCAGCCCGATGTCCATCTGCTGACAAATAGATAAATGAAACGTGGACTATCCATACGGTGGAATAGCAATAAAAAAGAATGAAGTAGAGAAACATCTAGCATCTGGACAAGCTTTGGAAACAATGCTATGTGGGAGAAGCCAGTCATAGAAGACCTAGTTGATGCTTTGGTTTACATGAAACGTCTGGAACAGGCAAATCGACTAGAGACAGAAAGTGGATTAGTGGTTACCAAGGGCTGGAAGGACACTGGAGGAAATGGAGAGTGGCTGCTAATGGTGGCTAATCTCATGAGGGGGTGATGGAAAACTCTAGAACTCTGATGGTTGTACAACACCAAATACACTAAAAACCATTGACTTGGATGCTTCATGTAATGTGCAAATTATGTCTCAGTGGGGAATGCTCATCTGCTCCCCATTGTCTGAGAAGGGACCTTAAAGCCAGAGATGGCATCACCTGAAGTCCAATGCACCCACACGTCTGGCGGTTGAAGGTGATCTCCAGTGGGAATGCCAGCTGCTATGGTCAAGCATAGACTTACGTGTGATGCCTCTACGTAGCCTGGACTTCCTCAAAGTGTGGAGCTAGCTTCTGAGGGCAAGCATCCCAAGAAAACCAGGTGGAAGCCATAGCGCTCGGTATGTCCCATTTTTGCAAAATCCACAGCAACATTCTTGGCTCATGGGGTGAGCATCAACATTATGTTGTAGAGGAGAATGTGAGAGAACAAACGGTCGTCTTTGGAAGACAACCTCTGCCACGGGGAGCAACAGTCCTGAGTGGTCAAGTCAAGAAGATGTGCCTTTGGACTGGCCAGGAGACCTTCAGTCCTGAGTAGCCCTGTTTGGGATGCGTGCTCTAGGTCATGTTCCATCTTTTAGAACTCTGAGGTAGTGGATCTCACACAGGTTTCATGGTTGCTGGAATTCAGCCATTTTGTATCTAATGAGCTTTTTTAAGAGACAGAGGAAAAGAGTTAGATGTGGAAAACAGCACAAACTTAACTTCAGGGCGCCTGGGTGGCTCAGTGGGTTAAGCCTCTGCCTTCGGCTCAGGTCAATGTCTCGGGGTCCTGGGATCGAGTCCCGCATCAGGCTCTCTGCTCGGCAGGGAGACTGCTTCCCTTCCTCTCTCTCTGCCTGCCTCTCTGCCTACTTGTGATCTCTGTCAAATAAATAAAATCTTTTTTAAAAAAAACTTCAAACTAAGGAAACTGACCTGTGGTGTATGAAAGACTGGAGAATGACGTGGAACAGATTTTGTTTACTCGAATTAACGTGGCAGAGAGGTGTCTACTGAAGCTAGAGGCTCGACGGAGGGCATCTGTGCTGACATACTCACGTCCCATTCTGGTCTGCGTGTCAGCATCACCAGTGTCGAATGTGGGGGTGAACATTATCAGTGGCTCAAATTTGCATTCTGAATACCTTTCAGAAGCCACGAGGAAGGGGGGAATGCGAGGCTCCATACTACACATGACAAAGTACATTCGTATTCCATCAATTTTTAATTTAACGGGATGATTTTTTTTTAAGATTTTATTTTTCATGTATTTGAGAGAGAGGGAGCATGAGGAGGAGGAGGGACAGAGGGACAAACAGACTCCCCGCTGAATGAGGAGCCCTATGTGGGGCTCCATCCTAGGGCCCTGGGATCATGACCTGAGTCAAGGCAGATGCTTAACCGACGGAACCACTCAGGTGCCCCAGGACTATTTTTTTTTTTTTTTAAAGATTTTATTTATTTATTTGACAGAGAGATCACAAGCAGTCAGAGAGGCAGGCAGAGAGAGAGGAGGAAGCAGGCTCCCCTAGAGAGCAGAGAGCCCGATGCGGGGCTCGATCCCAGGACCCTGAGATCATGACCTGAGCCGAAGGCAGCGGCCCAACCCACTGAGCCACCCAGGTGCCCCACCCCAGGACTATTTTTAACGTGACACCGTGGTGCATCAAAATTTGTGTGTGCTCATTACAAAAACATTTCCATCTTTGATGCTGAACTTAGTAACTGAATTTAACATAGCCTTCACAGGGCACCTGGGTAGGTCAGTCAAACATCCAACTCTTGGGGTACCTGGGTGGCTCAGTGGGTTAAATGTCTGCCTTCGACTCAAGTCATGATCTCAGGGGCTGGGATGGAGGCCAGCATCGGGCTCCCTGCTCAGCAGAGGGCTTGCTTCTCCCTCTCCTTCTGCCTGACGCTCCCACTGCTTGTTCTGTCAAATAAGTAAATAAAATCTTTTAAAAATAAATAAATAAATGTCTGATTCATGATCTCTGCTCAGATCTTGATCTCAGGGTTGTGAGCTCAAGTCCCACGTTGGGCGTGGAGCCTACTTAATTAATTAATTAATTAATTTAATTCACAAGAGTCCCACATGTTTTACCTTTGACAAGATGATCTTCCAAGAGGGGCACCTGGGTGGCTCAGTCAGTTAAGCTCAGGTCATCATCCCAGGGTCCTGGGATCAAGGTCTTCATCAGGCTCCCTGCTCAGTGGGGAGCCTGTTTCTCCCTCTCTCTCTGCCTGATGCTTCCCCTGCTTGTGCACTTTCTCAAATCAATAAGATAAAATAAAACAAAAAGATGAACTTCCAAGAGCTTTACTTTGATTGCATGAAGTGGACGGAAGAAAACTTGAATGATTATTGGAATTAACTGATTTTCTATTTGAAGTGTTTGGCACTGATAGAAAACTGGCGTTAGTTTCTATTTGTGAAGTGTTTCTGTGGTTGACACCAACACACCAGCTACTGCTTGACTCCTGACACGCCTAAGGAAACTTGGAATGACAACTGAGCACATGTAACTGAGAAGGACAGTTATTTAATCTAGATCAAAAGTTCTGTGTCGGGGCACCTGGGTGGCTCAGTGGGTTAAGCCTCTGCCTTCGGCTCAGGTCATGATCTCAGAGTCCTGGGATCGAGCCCCCATCGGGCTCTCTGCTCGGTGGGGAGCCTGCTTCCTCCTCTCTCTCTCTCTGCCTGCCTCTCTGCCTACTTGTGATCTCTCTGTCAAATAAATAAATATAATCTTTTAAAAAAATTTTTAAGGGGCGCCTGGGTGGCTCAGTGGGTTAAGCCGCTGCCTTCGGCTCAGGTCATGATCTCAGGGTCCTGGGATCGAGTCCCGCATCAGGCTCTCTGCTCAGCAGGGAGCCTGCTTCCCTCTCTCTCTCTCTCTCTCTCTCTGCCTGCCTCTCCATCTACTTGTGATCTCTCTCTCTGTCAAATAAATAAATAAAATCTTTAAAAAAAAATTTTTTTTAAAAAGTTATGTGTCATAGTGATAAGAAAATGGACCTTCTGGGGTCAGCCGGGTGGCTCAGTCAGATAAGTGTCCAACTCTTGGTTTCAGCTTGGGTCATGATCTCATGAGTCCTGAGATTGGACCCATGTTTGGTGGGAAATCTACTTGAAGATTCTCTCCTTCTGCCCCTCCTGTCATTCGTGTTCTCTCTCTCTCTCTCTCTCTCTCATAAATAAATAAATCTTTAAAAAAAAATCAACTGGACCTTCTACTTTGCCCAAGGCAAGTCATAATCTCCAGACAATAGCCATCATTTCAAGATGCTCATGCCAGCTGTCTTAGTCTGTCCTGGCTGCTGTAACAAAACACCATAGACTGGGGGGCTTAAAACAACAAATATTTGTTTCTCACAGTTTTTGGAGGCTGAAGTATCTGAGATCAAGAGCCAGCGGTGTATTCAGTGTCTGTGAGCACTCTCTTCCTGTTGTAGAGGCAGCTGCCTGTTTGCTGTCTACCCTCATGCGGTGGAGAGAGAGCGCTAGTCTCCTACTCTTCTTATTAGGACATTAGTTCACATCAGGGGGCTCGACCCTCGTCGCTTTGATGAGGGAACAGAAGGCTAGCTGAGGACAATGCACAGGCTGACACTTGCGACCACCACTTCCCCCCAACCCCGCAGGTAGGACGTGTGTGACATTCTTCCAGGAATCTCCCAACTGTCTTTTATTTATTTATTTATTTATTTACTTGAGAGAAAGGGAGAGTAAGAGAGCACAAGCAGGGGGAAGGAAAGAGGGAGCAACACACTCTCCACTGAGTAGGGAGCCCGACATGGGGCTCGATCCCAGGACCCTGGGATCATGACCCGAGCTGAAGGTAGATACTTAACTGACTAAACCACCCAGGTACCCCAAAGTTCCCAACTCTCTTAACATTATGGCTTTCCTAGAAGGGAAACCAATCTTGACTTGACAATGGCAAGGCCTCCAGTATCTTGTAGGTCCTCCCTAGCCTATGAGAATTCTTTTGAAAACTTCTCTTTTTCCTTACCTTCCCCAACCCCATAGCATATAGTCAGCCACCTCTCACAACTCTGGGACAACAGCTCTTTCTGCCCCCCAGGTCCTGTCCCCGTCCTTTAATAAAACCACCATTTTGCACCAAAGATGTCTCAAGAATTCTTTCTTGGTCGTCAGCTCTGGATCTCACCTCACCGAACCTCACCTATATTCCAAAATCACACCACACCACATAGCGCCCAAACGTGGGGCTTTGAGTCTTTTCATCTGGACTCTGAGCTTCAGTGCAAACTTGGTGAGTACTTTCTTTCCTCGTCCTTTACTCTCATTTCAGGAGCTCTTCAAGGAATATGGTCTTATTGAGACACTTTCATGCCGACTGCTCAGGCCACAACCCTCTAGCCTGTGGCTACTCTGCGGGGAGGAGAAAGCCTGCCTTTCAGCTAGAAGTTAGTACCCTGGCCGGGATGTAATAAGACCCAGAAACTCGATGCCCTCTCTTTACTCCTGTCCTTATACAGAGTCATCAGCCTTGGGCACAGGACAGCCACCTAAGTCACCAGGATGGTTCCAATCTTAAGACAACATGTGAGGTTTCCTCCTGATTGATCTAATGTCAACCCTTTACATCCCTGGTCTAGCCACTTCTGGCCACAGGACCTCCACTGGGAGCTGGCCAAAACCAGGACCCAACTGAACTAAAGCCCAGCTGGGAACCATTTTCTGGGGAAGTTGGCTGTAAGGACCATGTGTGTTGGAATGTTGCTTAGAACCATGGTGGATTTCTATCTTTATGGCTTTCCATCACTGTTCTCTAGTAACTAGTTGAATTACAAAATTGGGTAATTTCCCTTGTAAAACTCTCCTAGTGTTCTCCATGGGTTAAAAATAGTAGGGGGTAACCTGGTTTCCAGGGCACAAGACAGCATGGCACGGTGTTTCAGTCCAACCATCAGGCACCTATGTGTAGCCTAGGATGCGATGGGGAAAGGGAGGGCCACCAGCATCCCTCCTATGGGGACTTTTACGGCAGGAATGCCTTCGTGGTGAGGCAGGATGGTGATCAATAGTGATTTTTTGTTTGAGGGACACCTCTGGTTGCTTTTGACACACAGAAACACTGACAAAGGCTGCATGGGACCCCATCCCGGAGTCTGGAGATTTTGATAATGGACCTTCTTTACTTTTCTGGGAACTTGGCCTCCGTAGGCTTCTTCACTCCCCAGGGACTTGGGGTGCTTTTTAAACCAGTGGAAACAATTTGGTTTGCAAAACATAGGAAAGGACTGATCTCCTGTAACACTGCATGGCCTCAGTGGGATCTGTCAGATCTCTTCTGCAGGGATAAGGGCAAAGAGAAGTACCCTAGGTCCATCCAGGTTTTCAGGGCTCTAAATCAGGACCCGGACCTAAGGGCCTCTTGCAGAACATGTTTGGCTTGTAAAACTCCCTCCTGACATATGGATGATAGTTATCTATTGAGGCCTCCTCCGAGGAAACCCAGGTTGCTGGAGGAAACCCAGGCCCTCCCAGACAAAGGGGACTCTTGACTCTCTCTCACTGTTCTTCCTAATAGGTGCAGGAGAAACCCTCACTCATTGCTCAGGTTAATGGCTATTGTAAGGGCCAATTTAGCCAGAGTGGCCCCACCTTGGTGGAACAGCCATTTTGTTGTTTATGCAGTAAAACTTAAATTGACCCTGCCCACCCCCCCACCCCCGGGAACTTACTTAAAAGCAAGTCCGGGAAACCAGTCCCGGGTAACAAAGCCCGAATACAAGGGTGGGTCAGGTCAGGTGGAGATAACAGCCCAAATATAGGGATGAGTCGGGTCAGGTGGAGACATCCAATCAGTAGAGCACGCATACTGTCTCCCTAGGTACCAAGGAGTGTGGGCCCGCCTTTTGGGCGCCAATTCTGACCAAGGTGATAGGCTAGTTCAAATGTCTACTATAGGGTAAATTGTAATTCAATTGGTCACTTATGTGTGACCTAGCATGACCGTGCAGCTTTCTCTGTGTGTTACAATCTCATTGGCCACCTGTGTGTGGCCAGGCCCAATCACATGGCCTTTGCTCTATAAAAGTTAGTCTGTGAGGCAGGGAGAGGCCGCCCTCTCTGTAAGGGGCGGCCCCTACCAGTCTGTTTGATGGTCGGTTTGATTCTTGATGCTTGGTGTGAAATAAAGCTTTGCTTGACCTTCACTTTGTATCAGTCTCGCTCCTTTGACCATGGACCCAACACTGGGGACTCAACACTATCACTGGGGCCAATGATGGTTAGTCCATCTCAGGATGGGGACCTTAAGGAATATTCCCAAGATGCTGCCGAAATTCCCTTTGTTTTGGGGAAATTCCCTGTCTTCTCCGGCCCGACATGGACTGCGTAATTCCATGTTGGCAGGAAAACATGGCATCTGTTCCTCTGTTGGAGCTGATTAGCTCTAGAACCTCGAACCTTCTCCACCTTCTGGCAGCGCTCCCCCCCTTCTGCCTCCCCCTCCCCTACCTCGTGTTTCTGCACCACCTGGGATGCAGCCGGCATAATTGGCTTCAGTACCAACCACCGTGCCTCCTGCACCATGGCTCCTTCTCCCCTCACTGTCAAGGAGCAAGAAGAGCGCCCCCCAGACCTAACACTGCCCACTCCAGATTTCTCCACCTGTTGTCTTGGGTAAAAATCGGCAATGAGGAAGATTCAAGTGGGACATAATTCAGTATTTAAACTGATTTAAGTTTGCTGGTTTAAGATAGACATGTCTTTAAGGTTATCAGCATAAAATGTGAAATTTTATTACACCAAGATTTACTGAAGGTCAAATAAGCTCATGCTATCTCTGTTGGAAGTGATGGTTCATCTTGTCTGTCTCAAAGTTCTCCTGGGTAATTGTTAAGATATCTTTCAAAGTCTTTGGTAACCTGAAGCATTAAAGTTTTGCTTAGATGGTAAGTGGGATTAAATTCCTTAGACATCAAGCTCTTTACCAAATAGGATATAATGTGCTAAAGCATTGAGTAGTGAATGCAGGCTTATGCTTTTAACTACTTTTTGCAAAAAAACTAAGGGATATTTGCCTCTGTTGCCTCTCTTATGCTTTGTGCTTAACTGGTTCACAAATCAGCCACCTAAAAAGTTTTGGTGTAACAGTTCACAGCTGTTTACTACTTAGTTTTCACTGGAGACTACAGTTTCTAGGAATGCAAAATTCTGCTAAGTGTAATGAAGACTGATGTAGGTAAGTGAGACAGTTCCGTATGTCAAAAAGTAGGAGATATGTAAGAAAGTCGTAAGGAATGGAAATGCATTTTTGTTGAAGGTGAAAGGAGATAATTTTGTCCTAAATAAGATGGTTGTTTGGACCCAAGAAATGGCTTGGGACAAAAATCTGAATGCTAAAGAAATTTGTAGAAGGTTTGTGAAGGGAAAACTTTGGAAAGAAATTTTAAGTGTGTTCAGAATGGACTAAGATTAAAATAAAGGGATTTTAAAAGTATGGTGGTAGGGGCGCCTGAGTGGCTCAGTGGGTTAAAGCCTCTGCCTTTGGCTCAGGTCATGATCCCAGGGTCCTGGGATCGAGCCCTGCATCAGGCTCTCTGCTCAGCAGGGAGCCTGCTTCCTCCTCTCCCTCTGCCTGCCTCTCTGCCTACTTGTGATCTCTGTCAAAAAAAAAAAAAAAAGTATGGTGGTATAAGATTGAAATTCTCTCTCCATTCAAAGGACAAAGTGTTCTTGAATCATTCAAGATCTGCTCTTTTTTTTTCTTCTAAGTTTTTACTCATTTACTTGTCAGAGAGAGAGAGAATAAGCAGGGGGGAGCATCAGGCAGAGGGAGAAGTGGGTTCCCCACTGAACAAGGAGCCAGATGCAGGACTTGATCCCAGAACTCTGGGATCAGGACCTGAGCTGAAGGCAGATGCCTAAATGACCAAGCCACCCAGGGGACCCCATTGGTCTGCCTTTTTTTTTTTTTTAAGATTTTATTTCTTTATTTGACAGTGAGAGATCACAAGTAGGCAAAGAGGCAGTCAGAGAGAGAGAGGTCATGGTCTCGGGGTCCTGGAATCGAGCCCCATGTTGGGCTCTCTCTTCAGCAGGGAGCCTGCTTCCCCCTCTCTTCCTGCCTGCCTCTCTGCCTACTTGTGATCTCTGTCAAGTAAATAAATAAAATCTTTAAACAAAAAAATATATCTATGACTTACAGAAATGTGATAAAATACTCATTTGTGGGATGCCAGGGTGGCTCGGTCAGTTGGGCGTCTGCCTTAGGCTCAGGTCATGATCCCAGGGTCCTGGATGGAGGCCACATTGGGTTTCCTTCTGTGTGGGGGGCCTGCTTCTTCCTCTCCCTCTGCCCCTCCCCCCTTACAAAAATAAACAAATGAAAACTTTAAAAAATATATTCATTCATAAACAAATTGAAGCATTTAACTTTTCTCTCTACCTGGACCCTCTGAAATTCAAAAGGTCTCAGTATTCTTTCTTCCATGGCAATCCTAGTCATTTGCATAAGTTCAATAAGAATCTGTTCTCCTGGTAACAGGACACCATTGGAAACATTGGTTATTTTACCAAGGCTTTGACTGGAATGTTATATTTGAGAAAGACATGAATAGAATCATATATGACCAAACAGCTTTCAGGAACTGAGGTTGACTTTATGAAACCTGGAGCCATTAGAGCCCTTGGAAATGTTGGCCTGATACCTTGCCCACCGAGTTCCCAGCAGCCTCACCAGGTGAGTCAAGAATGTCACTTCCTGGCAGGTGCAGAAAGCTCAGGGTCCTCTGGGGACCTCAGGAAGATGAATTCACCCAGATGTTCCAGGCATGTCTGATGGCAAGTACTCGGCTTGGCTTCTGGGCTGGAGAGGCTACTAAGAGTTCAAACTAGAGATTCCTTATAAAAGTTCCAGCAGAGCAGATTCTAAAAGATCTAGATGACCACTCACTATTCTTGCTGAGCTTATGTAAATAATTAGGCCAATTTGTTAAAAGTAGACTTGTTTTTCAAATAAATTAGTCCTGATTTTGCTACCTCCGATTAAAAATGAAGGTTATTATAGGGAGAAATTATGTTTCAATAACACATCTTTACAGATATTAAATTCTAGCTCTGATGGTCTTTAAGCCAGATTATTTGAGGTAAACTTTGGAGAAATTGCCACAATAGCTCACGTATAAACATTCTTCCTGCTTGTTATTCTGTGGGGATCATATGCCCTGGGCATATGATTCTTTAGGATTAATTCTCCAACAATCAATAACTCAACCAGCACCTTGACCAGTTCTGTGTGGCTGGGATGACAACATTGTTCCCTAAAAGCCAGAGTGTACCCAACTCCATAGGGTGAATTTACAGAGATCACGGGTGACCCCACTTTCTTTATGATTGGATTGGATAACGTACTAGGGGATGCCCTTGACTCTTGAGAAGTTTTCTCCCACTTGCCAGTGATTCTTTGTAATTAGGGCAGATCTCTCAGTGGGGAGTCTGCTTGAAGATTCTCTCCCTCTACCCCTCTCCCCCCTCTAATTAAATAAAAAACATCTTTAAAAAAAAAAAGCTGATAGGGACCCCTGGGTAGTTCAGTTGGTTAAGTGTCTGCTTTCAGCTCAGGTCATGATCCCAGAGTTCTGGGATCCAGCCCCGCATCAGGCCCCTTGCTCAGTAGGGAGGCTGCTTCTTCCTCTGTCTGCACTTCTCCTGCTTCTGCTTGCTCGCTCTCTCTCTCTCTCTCTGACAAATAAATAGATAAAGTTAAAAAAAAAACAAACCTCATAGACCAGAAAGTAGAAATAGATAAATCTGCCATTACAATTAGAGACTTCAACATTTCTCTGAAAAATTGACAGAACTCCTACCCAGAGAATCAGCAAGGATATAGATGAAGTCAGCCATCAACCAGCAGGGTCTAATCAACATTTATGGGATATTCCTCCCAACAACTACAATATCTTGACTGTATCAATGTCAGTGTCTGGGTTATGGTATTGTACTATGGCTTTGCAGGATACTACTTGGGGAAAACCAGAGGAAACCACAGAAAGGGTACAAGGAATCTTTCTGTATTGATTCTTACAGCTGTATAAGAATCTCAAATTACATACAAGACTAAAAAAAATTTTTTTTAAAGATTTATTTCCTGGACAGAGAGAGATCACAAGTAGGGAGAGAGGCAGGCAGAGATAGAAGGGGAAGCCAACTCCCCGCTGAGCAGAGAGCCCAATGCGGGGCTTGATCTCAGGACCCTGAGATCATGACCTGAGCTGAAGGCAGAGGCTTAACCCACTGAGCCACCCAGGTGCCCCAAGACTAAAAATTTAATGAAAAATTTCTTCTCATTTAAAAGTACTCAGACATGTTATACAAGTTGATCTTATAGTCCTAAGACCTGTATTCAGAGTGAAACATAATCGCAGACTTAAAAAGTCTGTTTTCTTTGATTTAGGCAAAGATCATTAGTAGATGAAACTGTAAGAAGACTGATGGAGAACTTCACGTGGAGGGAGGGGGCTGATATCCCATGAACCCACTGTTTGATCTCCGCATCACTAGGAGTGAGTCAACCATGCTCTTCATGCCTCCCTGGTGTGATGTGTCAGGAAGTACACAGCACTCTAAAGAAGTATTCTTTTATTTTTTTAATTTAAATTCAATTAGCCAATGTACAGTATGTCACTGATGAAGTATTCTTAAAAAAGAAAAGAAAGAGAAACCAAACTAGAATGTGATCTAGCCATCAGCATGAACTTCCACTGGAGAAGAATTTGAGGGGATAGAGGAACAAGTTCAATGAAACTATGATTATGCAAACTGAACGTGGGACATACTGAGCCGGATCTGTGGGTCTCTTCAACAACAAATACAGGACAGGAGGGTTGAGGAGGGGAGGATGTACAGAAGGCTGAGACTACTGAATTTTTTTTTAAGATTTTATTTATTTGAGAGGGAGAGAGAGAGAGAGAGAGAGCACAAGCAGGGGGAACAGCAGAGAGGGAGAAGCAGGTTCTCCACTGAACAGGGAGACTGATGCGGGGCTCAGTCTGAGGACCCTGGGATCATGACCTGAGCCAAAAGCAGAGGCTTTAACCAACTGAGCCACCCAGGCACCCCAAGACTACTGAGGGGGAAGGAGGGAGAGAAGCAGACTCCCTGCTGAGCAGGGAGCCCAATGCAGGACTCGATCCCAAATGCTTAACTGACTGACCCAACCAGGCACTCTCTTATTATTGTTTTAATTTCTGTAAAATTTGTAGTGACATCTCTTCTTCTTCTTCTTTTTTTTTTTAAAGATTTTATTTATTTATTTGACAGAGAGAGAGAGAGAGAGAGAGATCACAAGTAGGCAGAGAGGCAGGCAGAGAGAGAGGAAGGGAAGCAGGCTTCCTGCTGAGCAGAGAGCCTGATGTGGGGCTTGATCCCAGGACCCTGGGATCATGACCTGAGCTTAAGGCAGAGGCTTAACCCACTGAGCCACCCAGGTGCCCCGATGTTTCTTCTTCTGTTTCTGATGTAGGTAATCTGTATCTTTTATTCCTGATCAGTCTAGCTAGAAGTTTACTAATTTTATTCATCTTGTCAAAGAATTTTCTTCAGGTTTTGTTTTTGTTTTTTTTTATTTTGTTTCACATGCCATTTATTTTGGCTTTTAGCTATATTATTTCCGTCCTAACTTTAGTTTAATTGGTTCTTATTTCTCTGGTTTCTTTCTTTTTTTTTTTTTTTTTTTTTAAGATTTTACTTATTTGTTTGACAGGGACAGCGAGAGAGCACAAAGAGAGACAGCAGGAGAGGGAGAGGGAGAATTAGAGTCCCCACTGAGCAAGGATTCTCAATGTGGGGCTCAATTCCAGGGCCCCAAGATCATGACCTGAGCTGAAGGCAGATGCTTAACCATCTGAGCCACCCAGGTGCCCCCTTAAAGTGGAAGCTTAGATCATTGATTTGAGAAATTTCTTCTTTTATAATATGTCCTTGTGTTACTATAAATTTCCCTCTTAGTTTTACTTTATATCTCAGAAAATTTGATACATCATATTTTCACTTTCATTTGGTTCAAAATATATTCTAATTGCCCTGGTGATTACTTCGTTGGTCCATGGATTGTTTAGAAGTGGTATTTAAGTGCTAAAGACTTAGAAATTTTTTTCCCCCAGAAACAAATCATTCTGTTATTGACTTCTAGTTTACTTTCATTATAGTCAGAGAGATACTTTTATGGCTTGAATCCTTTTATTAAGACTTGTTTTTTGAACCCCAAAATGGCATATCTTGGTGAATGGGGACTTGAAGAGAATAAATATTCTCTTGTTGGGTTCGCTATTAATTATTTTAAGTCAGTTAATAGTATTGTTCAAGTCTTTTATGTCTTTACTGAATTTCCTTTTTATCTTTTAAAGATTGTATTTATTTATTTGACAGACAGAGATCAGAAGTAGGCAGAGAGGCAGGCAGAGAGTAGGGGGGAGGCAGGCTCCCTGTCGAGCAGAGAGCCCGATGTGGGCTTGATCCCAGGAACCTGAGATCATGACCTGAGCGGAAGGCAGAGACTTAACCCACTGACCCACCTAGGTGCCCTTCTTAACTGAATTTCTGTCAATTATGATTAATTACTGTTCACAGTTACTGAGAGAAGTATGGAAATCTCCAACTGTAATTGCATATTTATCTATTTCTTCTTTAATTATAACAATTCGTTTCATGTATTTTGATGTTCTAATATTAAATGCATACACACTTAGGATCGTTATGTCCCTTTGATTAACTGACTTCTTTGCCCTTATTTATTTTATTTTTTTTAATTTTATTATTTTATTTATTTTATTTTTTAAAAAAGATTATTATTTGTTTAATTTGTCAGAAAGAGAGAGATTGAGAGAGAGCACAAGTAAGGGTAGGGAGAAGTAGGCTCCCCACTGAGCAAGGACCCTGGGATCATGACCTGAGCTGAAGGCAGAGGCTTTATCCCACTGAGCCACGCAGGTGCCCCAAGGTATGTCTTTTTCCATCCTTTTACTTTTAACCTATTTCTGTTTGTATATTTCAGTCAGTTTTTCATTACTTCCTATATAGTTGGGTTTTGCTTTTTGAGCCAATCTGACAATCTCTGGCTTATTTCATGGCAACATTTGTATCATTTGTATTTAATGTAATTACTGATATAATTGGGCTTAAACCTACCTTGCTATTTGTTTTCTGTTTGTTTCATCCGTTCTTTTTCCTTTTCTTCATATTTATTGGCCTTCTTTTGGCTTTATTCAGTATGTTTTTATGATTTGGGTTTACCTCTACTGTTGCCTTCTTTTTTTTTTTTTTTTTAAAGATTTTATTTATTTATTTGACAGAGAGAGACCACAAGTAGACGGAAAGGCAGGCAGAGAGAGAGAGAGAGGGAAGCAGGCTCCCCGCTGAGCAGAGAGCCCGACGCGGGACTCGATCCCAGGACCCTGAGATCATGACCCGAGCCGAAGGCAGCGGCTTAACCCACTGAGCCACCCAGGCGCCCCTCTACTGTTGCCTTCTTAGCCACTCCTCTTCGTTTTATTGTTTGAGTGGTGTTCTGAGGTTTATGATTTACATTTTTAACTTATCACAATCTGCCTTCTAATCATAGTACACCAGCTCACTTGTACTTAAAACAGTATACTGCCTTTCATTCCATTTCCTGTGTGCTATCATTTTCTTTTTTTTTTTTTTTTAAGATTTTATTTATTTGTCACAGAGAAAGAGAGAGAGTGTGAGTGCACAATCAGGTGGAGCAGAGGGCAGAGCTGAGCAAGGAGCCCGATGTAGGGCTTGATTCCAGGACCCTGGGATCCTGACCTGAGCCAAAGGGAGACGCTCCTACTAAGCCACCCAGGTGCCCAGTGTGCTATTGTTTTCATGTATTTTACTTCTAACTTTGTAGTAAACTTCTTCCTTTGCATTATAAATAATACATTGTTATTTTTTCTTTGAACAGTATCTTTTTTGATGTTTGTACTAATATATAATTTATATGCTAGTTCACCCTTTTAAGGGTACAGTTCTTTCTTCTTTTTAAAGTTTTATTTATTTATTTAAGTAATCTCTACCCCCAATGTGAGATTCGAACTCAGGACCCTGATCAACAGTCACATGCTCTCCAGACTGAGGCAGCCAGGTGGCCCGAGGATACAATTCTGAAAGTTTTGACAAAGGCATACAGTTATGTAAGCACCACCACAATTACAATGTGGGACAGCTCCCTCACTCCCCCAAACTCTAAGTGATCCTTCTGTCCTCCTCCATCTCTCTAGCACTTTCTTTGCAGGAATGTCCTGCAATGTCTACACTGCAGGAATGTAGAATCCTATAGTATGCAGCTCGGCAGATGAGATTCATCCTTGTGACTCCGCTGATCTGTTCATTCCACTGTATGGGTATAGCACAGTATCCATCCTGCCATTGAGGGACATTTCGGGTGTTTTCAGTTTTTGTCTATTACAAATAAAGCTTCTAAAGAACAGGGGTGTATAGGTTTTCCTGTGAACATAGGTTTTTGCTAAGACTGATGGTAAACTTATGTTTTTTTTTTATTTTATTTATTTGATAGAGATCACAAGTAGGCAGAAAGGCAGGCAGAGAGAGAGGAAGGGAGGCAGGCTCCCTGCTGAGCAGAGAGCCTGACTTGGGGCTCGATCCCAGGATCTGGGATCATGACCCGAGCCAAAGGCAGAGGCTTTAACCCACTGAGCCACCCAGGCGCCCCTAAACTTACGTTTTTGTTTTTGTTTTTTTTTAAAAGATTTTATTTATTCATTTGATAGAGATCACAAGTAGGCAGAGAGGCAGGCAGAGAGAGGAGGAAGCAGGACTCCCTGGCAAGCTTCTAATCTGTTTATAGAGGGTGAGTCTCCACAGTTAATTTCTGTGTGTAATTTATTTGCCTTGTTCCACGCCCCGCCCTGGGAGGAGGGCAAGAAGCAAGTTTTGTGCAAGTCTCCAATGTTAGTCTTTTGAAATGGCCAAGGACATTTAAAGCAGGGGAATGTCTGTGGGTGTCTGGATCACCTCGCGTGCGCTGCTGTGATTTCGGTCCTAATCCAGCACCCCCATCCCTTCCCCCACCTCCAGTTTCTGATCTTCCTGGCCGGGCGCCCAGGTTTGGGAACCATTGCCCCAAGCAGTATTCTCAATTTCCTACCACCGGGGCCTGCCTTCACCCTGGAGAATGGAGGTCTGATGGTTTTGACCTTGACCATTCTTCATAGTTTACAAGGCTTGCACCATCAGGTCCATTATCTCCTTTACATTTTGCACTGCAAGGGGCTGGCCTGGGGCATCTGCTGTCCTCACCGAGCCGGTAGGAGAGATGGAGGCAGGTGGCTTCAGCCAGGATTTGTTGCGAGTCCAGTAACAGGAGGCGCGCTGGTGTGATGCTTTGGCTGTTCCTGGGTCCTGATCTAGGGGGCTTGGTTGTTCACATGTGGTGAGCGTGAGAAATGCAAGCATCTCACCCACTGCATCCCCTTGATCCCCCTCACTGGACTGAAAATGCGGGTGAGGGGCTGGAAATCCACCTGCATTCTCAGAGGACGCCGGCACCTCAGGGCCTCAGGGCCTCAGGGACCGGGGTGGGACATCTGCCCTGGAGTAACCTCATAGCACTGACTGCTGTACCTCCTGCGCCCCCTGCCCAGCTTCTGGAAGGAGCAGCACTTTGAGGCCATCGCCCTGGGGGAGAAGGCCCTGCAGGCCGCGTACGGCGGCAGCGCCCCCAGCATGACCTCGGCCGCCCTCCGGTGGCTGTACCACCACTCCCAGCTGCAGGTGAGCCGGCCGTCCCGGAGGGGCTGCTTTTCCCCATGGTGGGGCGAGGGAGAACGTGGAAGAAGGGAGAGGGCTACGCGATTACTTGATGGTCTGAGAGGACTCCTTTTCTTCTGGTATCTCTCCATGCTAATTCCCGGGGAAGTTTCATTAAGTGCCCCGTTACGAACTGCCCTGGCCCTAAGAAGCGTGGTTATTCCAACTTCCCAGATGAGGAAGTGATTCCAGAGGCGCTTAGGGCCCCGCAGCTACACGTGACAAGGCACCAGCACCAAGTGGACTCTGAAAAACTTACATTTTTTTAATCACTAGCCTTTGTTCCGCCCCAGGCTGCACACTTGCTGAGTTGGGCTCTGTGCCCTGCAGGGTTCCCCTCTCTGCTGTCCCATGCTTCCCCCACACTTTGCTCTGGCCCCAGCCTGATCTACTACTGAGGGCTCCCCTTTCCACAGCTGTTCAGGGTCAGGCCTGACGCAAATACTACACTAAATTTTAATTCCTGCAAAATTAAGGATGTTTGCAGTTTGGGGCCGGCAAGTGACTACCCCAGGTTCACCCAGCTGCTGAAGGGCACAGCGGAGTGGCTCTGCACTCACGGTTGCCCGCTGGGGAGTCTGGAAAGGCTGGGCTTTCAAGCTATTTGAAGGCTGTGTAAATTCTGGAATAATGTAGAGTATAAGTAGACATCTGAGCCCGGTCCCGGCAGGGGCAGGGTGGGGAGGGCGGGCGTGTGGCTGGAGTCACAGCTGGCTGTCTCCCCTTGCAGGGCGCCCAACGGGACGCGGTCATCCTGGGCACGTCCAGCCTGGAGCAGCTGGCACAGAACTTGGCGGCGACCGAGGAGGGGCCCCTGGAGCCGGCCGTGGTGCAGGCCTTTGACCGAGCCTGGCACCTGATCGCCCACGGATGTCCCAACTATTTCCGCTAGGGCCAGTCCTGACTTGAGATGGCAGAGGGCCTCCTCCCTGTCACTCTTTGACCTTCTTACCCTGGGCCTTAAATGGCTTTATTTGGCCTGTGCTGTTCTCCAGTCCCCATTCACGAGCTGTTTATTTCCTCCGCTGCTGCAGTGCTCCCAGCTGCCTTCACGTGAGAAGGCTGGGCTGTGACCCACGTCGGGGGCGGGGGGGTCCTGCCTGGACAGAGAAGGTGCTAGACCCAACCGCGCACCCGCTCTGGCTGCGGCCTGGGGCTTGTCCTTCCCAAGGGCTTGCGGGGAGGGGCAGGAGCACAGGCTTCCTGGCCTCCCTCCGGAATCCAGCCCAACCTCTGGACGTGGAAGCTGGCAGTGGCCCTCACTCCGTCACACGTAAGAGAAGGAGAGCTGGGTGCCCTGAAGATTTTCTCTCACTCTGAGTTCGTTTCACAAAGAACAACCTGGGCAAAAACCTACTGTTAAGGGTCACTCCCAAGAATAAAAGTTCCCAGAATGCTGTGAACAGTTTTCGTATCTGCTCTGGGTTTCAGCAGTGGCTTTACTCTTGGTGCAAGTGTCCTGTCATTAGACCCTGGCCCTGGTTTGGTGGGGGATGGGGTGGGGGTAGGAGGGAGAGAAAGAAAGAGGCAGGAAGGGTAGCCAGGGTTCCTCTATTCCTTGACAAACCCGTTTCCAGGAGGGGCACAAGGGCCAGAATAGAGAAGCCCCAGCTCCGGTAGTGGTCCCCACGTCCCCAGCCATCATGTGGGAGTCGGTGCTGGAAGCTAGCTCCAAGTTAACGAAAGGCACCCAGGGAATCCAAACAAAAGCTCAAAGCCAAGACCTTTTTTCCTAGAAAATGTTCTCTTTGCTGTCCACAGGAGCCACCCGCAGACAGTTTTATTGCTTACAAAAAAGCAGTCCATCCCTCGTGCCCTCCCTGCTGTTTGGCCAGCGGGATGGCGGTCCCACAGTCCACCCAAGTGTCCGTCAGCCATCGTCCTCCCCCTCTGATTCTTCTGCTGATTCGGATGCACTCTCGGGCAAGTCATCTCCCATCTGCTGGAACCTTCCGGACTGTGCATCCCACATGTATTTGATGGTGACCTTGAATTCAGCCATCTCATACCCGAAAAGCTTCTGTAAGGGACACATAAAGGGAACCAATGGTCAGGAGGAGCAAGGGTGACGTGAGGGGGTCCCCGGGGCTATAGCGCAGACTGTGGCTGGGCGGAGGGGGTGGGGGGCAGACTCACCAGCACGCGGGCCTGCTCTGGGGTCAGCACATCGCCCTCCTTGCACACCTCGTGGTCGGACAGCAGGGTCACCACACCTATAGAGAAAGGGACCTCACACGGTGACTTCTGCAGAGAGGCCCGTGCACAGCTCTCTGCCTGCTGCCCAGAGCTGGGAGGGAGCTGGTTGGGGCCCCCCGTCCCCCCCAGCACACTCAGGCTAAAGCTGCAAGTGCTCAGCTGCCCAGGAGGGTCTGCGGTTGCGGGGGCGGGGGGGGGGACATACACGACAGCCTCCTTCAAGTCCCTTAGCTGCTGTGCTCTGGCTTCGAGTTACTGTTCGCTCTCGCTCGGACGTGAGAAAACAGGCTGGCAGAAAGAAGCCGCTCAGCCGCAGAGGCCAGAGTGGGTCTGTCGGGTGTGGAGCTTGTGCTCCCCGGCAGCTAAGCTGGGAACCTTCGGCTCCAGGGGCATCCCCCTACCTCTCTTGAGGGCGGTGGGCAGGCCCAGCTGCCTCAGCTGTGGCTCCATGGAGTGGGGGAACTGCTCCAAGGGCCCTGGGTCCAGGGTCACAGTGAAAGTTGCTTTGTTTCCGGCTCGAGCGAAGTCCATTTCCGTGTATTTCGTAAACCACCTCAGGAAAACACAAGTGGCAGGAGGGGAGGTTCCTGACTGGCCCACCTGCGGAGCACGAAGTCAGGCTCCCCTGGCCTCGCCTCCCCGCCCGTGTGGGCTGCTGACTGGCAGTCCTCCTGGAGCACGGTGCTGCAGAGAACCAGGACTCAGGAGCAGTGTTCCAGGAACCCGTTTTTACTTGATACCTCTGTATCGTACAATGTACCCAGATTATTCCTTCCCTGCTAGTCCTCAAAAACACTTACTCATTCACTTCCTCCTTGGTGCGGTTGGTGAAAAGGAGACCGACCTCACCCCTCAACTTCTTGCTGACCTACAGAACAAAAGGAGGGTTGGCCCAGTCCCATTAGACATCTGGC
The DNA here is from genome assembly GCF_002288905.1 of Enhydra lutris kenyoni. NCBI lineage: Eukaryota > Metazoa > Chordata > Mammalia > Carnivora > Mustelidae > Enhydra > Enhydra lutris. The sequence continues at coordinate 6,144,352 of NW_019154122.1, forward strand.
AAAACCTGCAAATATTTTTGGTTGGTGTCACTACTCTGGGTCTGGGGATTAAAGGAGGACTGAGCTTTAAGCTTTAAACCAAGCTTTACGCTCTCCCCGATCCCTCCACCAGTCCGATGGCCAGAAACGTACCTGATGTAGGTTGTCTTTGTACTCGTCAGCTGGGCTTCGACCCAAGGCCACCATCATCACCTTGTTTTTGCCAAAGAACATCCTACAGAGAAAAGAGGTCTGTGAAGGAAGTGCTCCCCACTCCCCACCATTAGGTGCAGACCGGCTCCAGTCCCTGGGAGCCTGACCTCGGGCCCAGGCTCTTCTGCAGCAGGAGGCTTGGCCAGAGGTTCCTACATCTTCCATGCCTACAGACCTCCAACATTCACAGTATTTCGTCTATTGGCCCACTGTGAGCGTTACGTGACCCCCTAGACCCCCCAATCCAGATGTATGGAAGAGGCACATTCCTTACTCGTACCGTCACAGGCGCAGCCCAAGGACAGGTGGCTCATGCAGCCTGTTCTAGGGTCACTGTGTGGATTTCAAGTACACACCGACACTCTAAAACTGATGGGATGTTCCTGAAGGGCCCAGAATCCAGGAGTTAAGGGAGCCCCTTCTCCCGAGGGATTATTGCTCAAACATTCCCTGAGCAACTACCCAGTCCTGTCCCCAAGGAGCTCAATGCCAAGACCAGTTTAATAGTTAAAAAATGCCTCTGGAAGGTGTGATGCTTTGTATCTGTGTGACTGAGGTACCAAGGGTCAGGAACCGTCCCTGTGCTTGAGAGCACGCTGGCTCGTCTCTGCGCAGGAAGGCCTGCTTACCGGCTGTGCTTCCAGGCGCTCCGGATGTCCTTTAGCTTGCTGTTCCTCATGTTGGCCACGGAGAAGAGGAAAAGGTACTTGTACGTGTCCACACATTTCCGAAGCTGCGGGACAATTCAATGTGGTTCTGGAGTTCAAGGGGCAGCACAGGCTGGACCTCGGATGGGGAAGAATCTGCTCTAGGTCACTAATAGCTGCAGAAGTTCAGAGCTGGAGGCATCTAATCTGCTTGCTTCCTCCTTACTTCCGTTACTGAAGCCAAGATCACAGACTCCAGGGGCTCCCCTGTGGCAAAGCAGGTGTGATCTCAAGGTGCAGGTAAGCTGAGACCCCATGGCCTTCCAGGTTTCTGACTTATCTGCAGCCAGTAGTGGAACGGATCTCTTTGCTTTCCCCATTAACTGACAACCCAGGAAGAGCTATGCTTGGAACGCTCCTGACAGATGGAAATATATAAATCCTCACTCTTTACTCACGGGGAGGGGGCTCATCCGCCCTGCTCTGCCCACACTGCCGGCTGCAGCCGTGATGACGTGGTCTCAAGGAAAACGCATCATTGTGCTGGAGGAGGCTCTCCTCTCACCCAGCCTGCAGCGGTCTAGACAGTGTGCTGGCGTACTTACTCCCATCTGATAGCCCGTACTATTATTTTTTTAAAGTAAGCTCTACTTTACATGGGACTTGAACTTAGGACCCCGAGACCAAGAGCCCCATACTCTACCAACTGAGCCAGCCAGGTGCCCCGTATAACTCCACAGCTTTTTGACACTGTGCAGGCCACTAAAGCTCTCTAAGTGGCCGTGCCCTAGCTGCGAAAGAGCGCTAACTCCTCCCAGGCACCCTGAAACGATGGAGCGGGACAGCACACGGAGTACTTCGTGGGGTGCACAGCTCTGTCAAAGCTGGAAACCATTACTATGCGAGTTTTTATTGGTGCTGCTGCTGGAGGAAAAAGGACGGAACCAGCACGTCATGGTGGCAGTTCTTTCTTTCTCTTTCTTTCTCTCTCTCTCTTTCTTTCTTTCAAAAACAGTTGTTTCCCTGTCAGCTCTCTAGCCACCTTTATAAACCAAATACAAGGTCTGGAACAGGAAAAAGAATGAGCTCTTACCTCTTCTATCAGGTTCTGTTTCAGTTCTAAGCCTTTCTTGGCAGTTTTGGTTAAGGAAACTAATACAAAGAAGAAAAAAAGAGGTGATGAGAGACGAAGCCAGAGGCCCTGCAGGCTCGTTTCTACCTCCTCTTTGGTAGCTCAGCTGGACCAAGCCAGCATGAGGCAAGGCAAGGCTGTGTCTTCCCAGGGTCCTCAGAGTGCCTTCTCTAGTGTTCCTGAGCCTGGGGCTCCCCTGACGTATTTCCTATTACTCAGACAAACCAGGTGTTCCTGCGCCCCTCTTAGGCTAAATTGAAATCCCTACTGAGGTATGGGGGCAGGGCTCGTTCCTGTTCTTGGGAGTGCTTTCAGCGGCTGGCTCAGGCGGGTCCCTTTCTGCTCTCCGTCACAGTGCACAGAGAAAATCTTTGGTGGCCTCAGCTGTGGAATAATGAATCTGGGGAGTCTATATCCTCTGCCACAAACTGTTTCGCAGTTTGGATTCACAGATAAAGCAGTGCCTCTGGGGAGGGCAAGCACCTCTACCCAATGCTGGGACTCAATTTCCTCTTACCCATTTGCCAGATCTCACCAGAGCTTCCTCTACAGAACCCAATCATTCCACAAACACTTAACAGAGCATCAGATGCAAAGCCACGTAGCCCCCCCAGTCACGGGTCCATTCTTAACTCATCCTGCCTGGCACTCACAAGGAACATATACGGAATAGTAATCTCACTAGTCAGGGCAAGGGCAGCACAGAAGGGGAAACAAAATGCCCTTGTCCATCTCCCACCAATTCCACTGCTACAACTGTGGACCGAGCCGGCATCACCCTCTCTTGGATTACTGCGGGCCTCCTTCCTTCCAACTTTGCCTTCTCTCCCCACCTTCCCTAGTCTATTATCAACAAGACAACTAAGGTGATTTTAAAAAAAATTTTTTAGAGTGGGAGAAGTGGGGGCAGGAACAGATAAAAGGGAGAGAGACTCTTTATTTTTTAAAATTAAAAAAAAAAAAAAAGATTTTTCTTTTTAATTTATTTATTTGACAGAGAAAGAAAGAGACCACAAGTAGGCAGAGAGGCAGGTGGGGGGTGGGGAAGCAGGCTCCCTGCTGAGCAGACAGCTCAATGTGGGGCTCGATCCCAGGACGCTGAGATCATGACCCAAGCCAAAGGCTTAACCCACTGAGCCACCCAGGTACCCCAGGGAGAGAGACTCTTAAGCAGGCTCCAACCCCAGCACAGATCCTGAAGGGGGGCTCAATCTGAGGATCCTGAGATCATGACCTGAGCCATAACCAAGAGTCTGACGCTCAACTGACTGAGCCGTCCAGGTGCCCCTAGGGTGATCTTCTAAAAGTTAAACCATGTTGGGGGTCAGTCAGGTAAGCGTCTGACTTTGGCTCAGGTCATGATCTCAGGGTCCTGGGATTGGGCCCTGTGTCTGGCTCCCTGCTCAGCATGGAGTCCGCTTGTCTCTCTCACCCTTGACTCCTCCCCCTGCTCGTGCTCTCTCTCTCAAATAAGTAATATCTTACACAAGCAGGGGGAGTGGGCGAGGGACAAGCAGGAAGCCTGATTCAGGGCTCAATCCCAGGACCCTGGGATCATGACCTGAGCTGAAGACAGACACTTAATAACTGAGCTATCGAAGCACCCTGCAGGTAAATAAAACCTTAAAAAAGAAAAAGAAAAGAAAAGAAAAGAAAAAGTTAAACCATGTTACCTCTCTGCTCAAACTCTCGGATATCTACCCATTGCACCTGGGTGTGAAAGCCAATTCCTTGGGAAGGTTTATAAAGCCCAGACCAGGGGCGCCTGGGTGGCTCAGTGGGTTAAAGCCTCTGCCTTCGGCTCAGGTCATGATCCCAGGGTCCTGGGATCAAGCCCCACATCGGGCTCTCTGCTCAGCAGGAAGCCTGCTTCCCTTCCTCTCTCTCTGCCTGCCTCTCTGCCTACTTGTGATCTCTCTCTCTCTCTCTGTCAAATAAATAAATACAATCTTTAAAAAAATAAAATAAATTAAAAAAAAAAAATAAAGCCCAGACCACTCCCCCTTCTTTGCATACTCTGCTCCAGACACACTGGCTTCTTCTTCTTTTTCTCTTTTTTTTTAAAGACTTTATTTATTTGTCAGAGAGAGAGAGGGAGAGAGAGCGAGCACAGGCAGACAGAATGGCAGGCAGAGGCAGAGGGAGAAGCAGGCTCCCTGACGAGCAAGGAGCCCGATGCGGGACTCGATCCCAGGACGCTGGGATCATGACCTGAGCCGAAGGCAGCTGCTCAACCAACTGAGCCACCCAGGCGTCCCAGACACACTGGCTTCTTGATCCAGCACACGTCAAAGGTGCTCTCAGTACAGCCCCCTTTGCACTTTATCTTCTCTCTCCTCAGAACACTATGGTCTGGGGTAACTCCACGGATGGCTCACTTCCTTTCTTTAGGCTTCTGCTTATTTGTCAGCTCATCAGAGACCTTCTCTGGTTGCACTAAACTAAATAACACCACTTCTTTATCTCACTTTTAGTCCATGAGACTCATTATGATCTGACTTGATTCGACTTCTGGTGTTTAGGGGCGGGTATTTTTTCTATGACTAAAACGTTAAGCTCTAGACCTTCCTTGCTGTAACTGCTGTATTTCCCCCCCACATCGCCTAGGGTGCCAGGTCCCTAAATATCTGTTCAGTGACTGCCAGCGAGAGCCTAGGTGAGAGAGACACTACCACACAGTAAAGGCATTTAGGAATGGTCTCTTACGAAGTGCCTTATGAACTGGCAACTGAGACAGACCCAACCACATGAAGATCTAATCATAAGCATGCCAGGCAGAAACGCTGCAAGCGAAAGGATCAGAGCCGGGACTAAGCCTGTCCTAAAGGAAAGGCGGCCACGGTGGAGGGAGCGCAGAGAGCTGAGACAGAGGAGCTGAGGTGGGAAAGATGGACCAAGACGAGATCAGGCACAGCGCGGATGCTCAGAAGCTGTTTTCCGGGCCAGTAAGCCTTGGAAGGGAACTCTCTGCTCCCCTGACCGGACCAGGCTCCAACCTCCTCCGGTGCGCCCGCGGCCGCGAAGCCCTCTCGCAGTTCTCAGAGAGCCCGCGGACTTCTCGCGGACGCCCCGGCATCTCACTCGATACCCCACAAGCCCCCACCGAAGCGGGCAGCCTGCCGGCGGAACGGCCCACCGGGTCTCGAATCCCCTTCGCTCACCTTTCTTGTCGCGCTTGGATTTGGGCATCGCGTTGCAGGCACATGCGGCGGAAGGCGGTGCTGCCTGCTAGGACCCCGGCGGCGCGGGGGCTTCTGGGACGGCCCTCCGGGGCTGCCCCCGTGCGTGCCTGTTCCAATCCGCGCCGCAGCCCGCCTCTCCCCGCCCGGCCGTCTCCAGGACGACTCCCCGCCCGCTGGGGGGCCTCCGAGTCCAGAGCTCCCCGGCGAAGGCTTCTCGTGAGATCCCAACTCTATGGTCTGCGCAGGCGGAGCCTGAGGCCGGGTGCATGACGGGCCGGCAGTGGGCCGGCCCAGGCTCCCATCATGGCGGCGTCGGTGGCGGGTCTTCGGCTCTGGCTTTGGGCTGCGCGGCTTGTCCTTGCGGCAGCAGTCTACGAAGACCAAGTGGGCAAGTTCGATTGGTGCGTGCGTGTGGGGCCTGTTCGGGAGATGTGTGGCTTTTTTCTCAGTACCAGCCTTGTGCCTGCTACAGGGAGGACGGGGTTACAGGCACCAGGACGGGCTGCAGAACTTGTGGGGCCCATTGCAAAATGAAAGTGTGGGACCCCGGGTTCAGAAGTTAAAGAGTTTTAATATACCACAACAGGGCATTAAATGGAACGTCAGGGGCGTTTCTAAGCCAGTCTCTATGTGACAGGTTGCGGGTTCGTGAAGCCGGCCCTGGCATTCAAGCATGCTTGGGATTCTGGTCAGAGGTCACTGTTCCTTCTTTCCCGTCAGGGCCTGTTTCTGTGACTGTCAGGTTTCTGATCTGCTGGGTGTCGGGGTCCGCAGCCCCTCAGTGAACTCTCGTTCTTCCTCGAATTGGCATCTCTTGGGTATGTGAACAGGAGCTTGGGTCTTACCCTGGGTCCTAAACTTGTATCATTTCTCCTCTTTCAGCCCAGCTCGGCCCTGGGCTTAGAACAAGTCCAGGAAGTCTCACATCTGCCGGGAGGTGCCATTCATAGAGATGCCAATTATTTAATTCACGTACTCAGTTTATCCTCTCTACCGCCCCCTTCCTTAAGACCCTGCAATTAAGGTGTACTCTCGTTGGAGGCTAAATTTTGGCACTTAGGGTTTGTGTGACTTGGGAAAGTGACTTAACCACTCTGTGCCAAGGTTTCTTTATCTGTAAAATGGGTTTATTAATGGTTCATTATTCCCTACAGCACTTGTAAGGGTGAATGAGATCATTCTTTTAAGTTAGCACTATGTCTGGCTCATTGAGTACAGTTACTGTTACCCATTGTTTTTATTTTTCAGAGAACAGTTTATTCTTCAGAGCCTAGCTCAAGTACCTCCTCCTCTGTGAAGTGTTTTCTGTGTCATATACATTGATTTACGTATTTGTTGCTTGCCTGTAATAGGCCAACAATTGTTCTAGGTGTTGTGGATAGATAAGAAGGAGCTCAGTCTAGTGGGGGCAGATGGATATGTATGTGATAGAGGACAGTGTGGTAAATACAACATAAGCCATATTTTTAATTGGGCAAACGCTCACAATGTAACATGTATATTACATATATACAACCTATATGCCTATGTGGTATGACTCCAACTTAGCAGAATACTAGGTATATATAATTTACAAATAGAAAAACAAACAAGGAAATATCCTGAATCATTACAAAATTTATGGTGGTGGTATTTTAGGCATTTTAAATTTAAAAAATACTTTTGTGTATTTTTCATATTTTCTACAATGAGCAGGGACTACTTTAATTCTTCTTCCTTTTTTTCTCTTTTTAAAGAATTTACTTATTTATTTGACAGAGATCACAAGTAGGCAGAGAGGCAGGCAGAGAGAGAGAGAGAGAGAAGAGGAAGCAGGCTCCCCACCAAGAAGAGAGCCTGACGCGGGACTCAGTCTCAGGACCCTGAGATCATGACCCGAGCCAAAGGCAGAGACTTAACCCACTGAGCCACCCAGGCGCCCCATTCCTTCTTTTTTTTTTTTTTTTTGAGAACTCAAGCAGGGAAGGGACAAAGGGAGAGGGACAGAGAGAGAGAGAATCCTAAGCAGGTTCCATGCTAAGTGACACAGGGCTTGATCTCACAACCCTGAGATCATGACCTGAGCCCAAATCAGGAGTCTGCTGCTTAATTGACTGAGCCACCCAAGCACCCCAAACAGACATTACTTTTACAGTCAGGATGAAAGATAACAATATTTTAAAAGAGAGCATGAGAATTAGAGTCAGAAGGTCTTAGTCTTGTTTTCTATTTCTGACCGTAATTACTTGACTCCACCAGACCTTAGTTATTTGCCTGTAACATGAGAGTAATAATTTTTCCTTGTAAAATAAAGTAATAACATCCATCTTATGCATTTCTTAATGTTCAGTGGATATAGCATGAATTAAGTATGCGAAAATACAGATAGAAACTGTTTTTTTTTTATTTTTTTATTTTTTTTTATTTTTATTTGTCAGAGAGAGAGAGAGAGAGGGAGAGAGAGCAAGCACAGGCAGACAGAATGGCAGGCAGAGGCAGAGGGAGAAGCAGGCTCCCTGATGAGCAAGGAGCCCGATGTGGGACTCGATCCCAGGACGCTGGGATCATGACCTGAGCCGAAGGCAGCTGCTTAACCAACTGAGCCACCCAGGCGTCCTGAAACTGTTTTTTTTTTTTTTTTTTTTTTAAAAATTTTTTTTTTTTATTTGACAGAGAGAGATCACAAGTAGACAGAGAGGCAGGCAGAGAGAGAGAGAGAGAGGGAAGCAGGCTCCCCACTGAGCAGAGAGCCCGATGTGGGACTTGATCCCAGGACCCTGAGATCATGACCCGAGCCGAAGGCAGCGGCCCAACCCACTGAGCCACCCAGGCACCCCCAGATAGAAACTGTTGAATGTCATATAAGCCTATTCTCTACTCTCTGCTTAGTTTCTTTCCCTTTTTTTTTTTTTTAAGATTTTATTTATTTATTTGACAGACAAAGATCACAAGTAGGTAGAGAGGCAGGCAGAGAGAGAGGGAGAAGCAGGCTCCCTGCCAAGCAGAGAGCCCGATGCGGGGCTCGATCCCAGGACCCTGGGACCATGACCTGAGCTGAAGGCAGAGGCTTTAACCCACTGAGCCACCCAGGCGCCCCCCCCCTTTTTTTAATCAGACCAAACAACATCACAAGAGAAATTTTGTGTAAATGCCATGTGTGTTTAGTTTGCTGGGATGAGAGTACTTTTTCCTTAACAGCAATGTGCAAGCACCTCCTGTGTACTTCGTAGTGTGCCATGCAAAGCTAATTGTATTTCCTTTATGCTTAGAGAAGGGCATTGAAAGTGATGGGATATATTCCAAGGAAAGTATGAGTAATGAGTCAAATGGATCCTGAACATGCAGTGGGCTTGAAAAGGCTGTAGAGGGGCACCTGGGTGGCTCAGTAGGTTAAGCCTCTGCCTTCAGCTCAGGTCATGATCTCAGGGTCTTGGGATCGAGCCCCGCATTGGGCTCTCTGCTCGGCAGGGAACCTGCTTCTCCCTCTTTCTCTCTGCCTGCCTCTCTGCCAACTTGTGATGTCTCTGTCAAATAAATAAAATCTTAAAAAAAAAAGAAAAGACTGTAGAAAACAGAAGCCTAACCCAGTTTTATTGGAAAATTTGCATGAATTTTTTTCTCCAGGGGTCCATGAAAACAGAAGGGCAGTTGGATTGTATGTTTGTGGACATTAGGCTTTGTGTCTCTTCTCTCACATAATAGTCCCACTATTAATGAATACAGAGAGGACTAATGTTTGTTCCAGTGGGATTTAGGCCAGGTGTTCTTTTCGGTGGCACTTGAGATAATATGTGCTTGCATTTATTTTTTTTTTTAATATTTTATTTATTTATTTGATAGAGATTACAAGTAGTCAGAGAGGGAGGCAGGGAGAGAGGAGGAAGCAGGCTCCCTGCTGAGCAGAGAGCCCAATGCGGGGCTCGATCTCAGGACCCTGAGACCATGACCCGAGCCGAAGGCAGAGGCTTTAACCCACTGAGCCACCCAGGCGCCCTGTGCTTGCATTTAGAAGTAAGACTTGTGGGGGCGCCTGGGTGGCTCAGTCAGTTAAGCGTCTGCCTTCAGCTCAGGTCATGATCTCTGGGTCCTGGAATGGAGCCCCGTGTTGAGCTCTGCACTCAGCATGGAGTCTGCTTGTTCATCTCTCTCTATCCCTCCCCCTGCTCACTTTTTCTTTCTCTCTAAAATAAATAAATACATAAAATCTTTAAAAAAAAAAAAAAAAGTAAGACTTGTGCTTATTATGTCTTAGGGTATATTCTCTCTTCTTGTTCCCTTGCTTTCTGACTATGTTGCATAGAAATCTTGCTTTTGGTCAAATCTCCTCATTAACAGACATTCCTCACATGTCCTAGGATAGGTAGTTTGGTGATAACATTATGTGTTGGTGCAGTGGTCTTTTCCCATAATGTTTTGTGCAGTGATGATTTTGGCCCCTCACATTTCCCTGTCCTCTCTTCCTCAGGAGACAGCAGTATGTCGGGAAGCTCAAGTTTGCCTCCTTGGAATTTTCCCCTGGATCCAAGAAATTGGTTGTGGCTACAGAGAAGAACGTGATTGCAGCATTAAATTCTCGGACCGGGGAGATCTGTGAGTGACCTATGTAGGGCGCTTGTCTTGGGATGGAATGACTGACCATAGTGAATCCAGAATGGACTGTGGCGTGTGTGGTCTTCTTGGCTGCTGACCACGTTAGGGGCAGGTTGGCTGAAAGATGTCTCTTACTAAATTCTGATACTTGTTTTCTGGTTGTGTTGTCTTTGAACAGTAACTGTTTTCCTATAACTGGTCTTTTTAGTTTAGACCCTCAGGTTGAGTCCTGACAGTTCTTAGGTTAAGATATTATTTCAAAATATTTTTCTATTTCTGCTTTCTATTTTGTAGTAAAGATTTGGATGCCCCGTTTAAGTTAAGTTAAGTTAAGCTGCTTTTGTGGATGCTTTTTGGGACCAAAATTATGGAAATAAGATTTACGATCACCGTTTTTCATGTGAATCATAGAGATTCTGTTAATTTTGTCTTTCATTTGTATGTTTGGGGTGGTAGGAGGTATGGGAAGTGAAGAGTTCAGACTGGGACAGGAATGGCTCCTCTCAAACCTTCCTCCCCTCATTACCCAGTGAGTGAGTGGGTCATTGCTGGTTAGCTGTAATCCTTCTCTCCTTGAAATAAAATTAGATACCGCTGTGCAAACAAAGACCTCTTCCAGTCTCTCCTACCTGTCTTCTTGGATACCTCTGTCCAGTTTATAGTAACGTCTCACTCTCCTGTCTCTCAGTGTGGCGCCACGTTGACAAGGGCACGGCAGAAGGGGCTGTGGACGCCATGCTGCTCTACGGACAGGGTAAGCGAGTCCTACTTGGCCTTTATCGTGGTGTTGGTTCCATCTCCCCACACGGGGTCTGTTAGGGAAGGGAGGGGAGAGGGGTGTCCCCAAAAGGAAAGGACAGGTATTGCAAATAACTTCTATCTGCATCCGTACCTCAGAGGTGCAGCCATTGCTCCTCGACCATCAGAGGAGGCCACGGAGCGCCAGTTGGGGAGATGACTTCACCATGGTTTTTCTCTTCCAGATGCAATCACTGTGTGCAGTGGAGGCCGGATCATGCGTTCCTGGGAGACTAACATTGGGGGCCTGAACTGGGAGACTACCCTGGACAGTGGCAGGTAGAGGGCAAGAAGCTACATGTCATCCGGGCTTGCCTCAGGGCTTTGCCCGAACACAGGTCTGCAGGGACAGCAGTGCAGGGTCTTTTGACGTTTTTCCTCACGGGCCACCGAAGAGCCCAAACCTCAGATGCCACGCATTTTGATGAGTTTAGGTCACGGAACACGTGGTGGTTCTGCCAGTGTTGATCGAGCATGTGTTAGGTGCAGTACGTGTCCTTGCACCTGATTGCCACTCCTAATCTTACCATGACGTGAGAACTCTCTAATGTCCTAGGTATAGGAATGTGATAGGAACTTTTCAGCATTTTAGTTTTGTGTTGAGAGAACAGCTCGGACGGCTGCTGTATCTTTGCTGGGTGGCTGTGATCACAGGGCCGGTGGCAGTAGTGGACTCCGCTTCTGATGGTTACATGGTTAACACCTGGTGCCTCCCCCAGGCCGTGGGAACACATATGTGACCCTGAGAAAGTTTCTGTTGTCCAGAAACTCATGGTCAGCTGGGGGAGGCAGGCACGTAGCCTGTGATGACAGTCCGGGGTGAAGGATGCCATGGAGGAGGGATGGCCTGCTTGCTGGGAAGTCCTAGCGGAGGGAGGGAACAACCCTGAGGAGGTTCACGGGGCTTCAGAGAAGCAGCAGAGCCCAGGGGTTGAAAGCACAGCCTCCCAAGCCAGCTCACCAGAAGCAGAGCCGGTATTAGGATCCTGATGCGTTTGACCCCAAGGCCTGTTTTCTTACCTATCGAGCTATAGTGGTGGCATTCCAGATTCTCTGCTCTAGTCTGAGACCTTGGAGGTGTCAGGCTGTTCTCACCCCTGTACCCATGCTCAGTTTCCAGGCACTCGGGCTGGTAGGCCTGCAGGACTCAGTGAGGTACATCGCGGTCCTGAAGAAGACCACTCTTGCCCTGCATCATCTCTCCAGCGGGCACCTAAAGTGGGTGGAACACCTCCCTGAAAGGTAAGGCCACCTGCCCACGGGGTGACGGCCGCCTTGTTCTGCTCTCTACAAGCTCCTCTTTCTCCGAGGGTTGGAAGTGTTCTGACTCAGCCTCCCCTTAATGTTGTCATCGTGTGTTGGGCTCACTGGATGTAGGCCTGTACTCACAGGCTGTGCTCCTTCTGGCATTTCGTTTGTAGTGAGAAGGAAATTCTTAAATTGGGCATTAGACACAGCCCAGCAAGGGGAGCGGCTCCTCGCTCATGGTTGTAGCACTCTGGGCTTTTTGACTTCAAGTCAGACTGAGCTTTTCGTTCATGTTATGAATCAGAACAACTCAAGAAGAGCCCAGGAGAGGGACTGAGTGAGGTTTGAGATGGTTTCCAGAGGTCTTAGTCATGGAAAGCATTGAAGCTAGGAAGGATCAGGACAGAGGGAAGAAAAGGAAAGATTTGCTCAGACTTGTGGCCATTTTCGGGGTGTAAAAACTCAAATTCAGATGTGGCCAAGTGCATGGCACCCCTGAGCAAAACAGGCCCCGTGGGGATTTCTGGCAGCTGCAGTGTGCCTGGCTTACCTCCAGGGGGCATCCTTACTTAGCCTATTGGCGCTCTGTAGGCATGCCTAGCGTTGCCGCTCCTCCTTTTTAAGAAGAGCTAGAAATCTGATTTTTACATGTTAAGTTTCAGTTCTAAATGTTGGTGACTATTAAAAAAAAAACAAAAACAAAACTGGGAGCCAAACAAATCCTACTTGGGGACTGCTAGGTTGCGACAAGAAGACCCCTGAGGGCGGGCCTGACCTATGGCTGAAGCTGTTGCTCCTTGCTTTGTCTTCCCTCTCTTAGTGACAGCATCCATTACCAGATGACGTATTCCTACGGGTCTGGGGTGGTGTGGGCCCTCGGAGTTGTTCCCTTCAGCCACGTGAACATCGTCAAGTTTAACGTGGAAGATGGAGAGATTGTTCAGCAGGTATGGCTGGGCGTCTGGCGTGAGGCACCTTGTGGATTGTGAAGGGGAATAGACGGAGCTCGCCTTTGCCTCAGGGACCAGGGAGCTTGGCTGGTTAGATGCAGAAGCCATTCGCGGTCGCTGATTCTGGTCACTTGGAGGCTGCTTTCTCTTCATCGAACGTTTGTTTAAAGCCCTCACATTCATGCGTGGTGCTCTCCTGGGGTGGATGGGAAGTTACGTAGGTTTTTTCTCATTGCCTGCAACTTTCTTAGGAGATAATTCTGTGTAGTGGTTATAGGAAACCACGTATGACAAATACGGGAGAGAAATGCTTATCTGAAAAACCGGGTCTTAAAGATGACCTGGTATGTTTTTCCAGATCCTGATTTTCTCCAGTTTGGGAGCTCTCGGGAAGTTGGGAGGGGTGGGAAGAAGTCCTTTTTTTTTTTTTTTTAAGATTTTATTTATTTATTTGACAGAGAGAGAGTACAAGTAGGCAGAGCAGCAGGTAGAAGGGGAAGGAGAAGCAGGCTCTCCACTGAGCAGGGAGCCCGATGCGGGGCTTGATCCCAGGACCCTGGGATCATGACCTGAGCCAAAGGCAGCTGCTTACCCAACTGAGCCTCCCAGGTGCCCGGAAGAAGTCCTTTGGAACCAGCCATGAAGAATCTTTGAGCTTAGCCCCCCATGACCTTGCTGATGAGTGGAGAGGAAAATGTAAACATTCTCACCAACGTCCCACTACGATGTCTGTCCTGTAGGTCAGGGTGTCAACCCCCTGGCTTCAGAGTCTCACTGGAGCCTGTGGTGTGGTGGATGAGGCTGTCCTGGTGTGCCCCGACCCGAGCTCACGGTCCCTCCAGACCCTGGCCCTGGAGACAGAATGGGAGTTGAGACAGATCCCGCTGCAGGTGAGAGGTGGCGCTGCTGCTCCCTGGCCCGAGGCCTTGCCTTTGCTGCTTAGAACTAAGTTTTTCTCCCAGTGACATGGCTTCCTTCCTGAGCCGCGGTAGTTGTTGGGAGGTTAGGCTTCTGGCTGGACTGGTGTAAGGAGAAATGGGCCACTCTTTAGAGAGCCTGAATGGGAGCTTCTGGAGCTACGTGCCGTGGCCTGGTTACTTTCCCTGGCAAAGTGGGGCAGAGGAAGGAGGCCTGGGATGGATCAGTGGACCAGTGACTTGCCCGCTTGTAGCCCTAATCCTTTTTTTTTTTTCTTGCCTTTCAGTCTCTTGACTTAGAATTTGCAAGTGGTTTCCAGCCCCGGGTCCTGCCCACGCAGCCTAACCCAGTGGATCCTTCTCGGGCCCAGTTCTTCCTGCAGTTGTCCCCAAGCCACTATGCTCTGCTGCACTACCATCACGGAGCCCTGAGTCTGCTCAAAGACTTCCCACAGGTGACCGCAGGCAGCACGGTGCTAGGGGTCAGGAGGATCTGTCGATGTTTGTTCTGGATCCAGGCTTTCTCTTCTGTGTGTGGTTTGAGATGGGTTCACTTTATTTATTTATTTATTTTAAAAATATTTTATTTATTTAACTGATAGAGATCGCGAGTAGGCAGAGAGGCAGGCAGAGAGAGAGGGGGAAGCAGGCTCCCTGCTGAGCAGAGAGCCCGATGTGGGGCTCAATCCCAGGACCCCAAGATCATGACCTGAGCTGAAGGCAGAGGCTTAACCCACTGAGCCATCCAAGCGCCCCAAGATGGGTTCGCTTTAGAGCAGAAATGGAATCCTTTTTTTTTTTTTTTTTTTCTTTTTTTTCTGAGAGTTCCAGAGGATCTTTAGGGTCAAACTGGCACCTTGTTCTGAGTCCACAGGAGAGTGGGAACATTCATTCGAGCTTCCCTATAGATACTAAGAACGTTGTGAAATTTAGGGCTGGCGTGTGCCTGTGTTGGAGGTAGGGAAAAGGCCTGTTTTCAGCTCTGGATGCCTCTGAGGCCTCCCTCTGTTCTCAGGTGCCCTGGCTGCTGTGCTTCAAAGTCAGGAGCACTTTCAGCTCCAAGGCCAAGGGACATCCCTGGAGAGATGCTCTTCTGTAAGGTGGCTGACTGGTATAGGCCCCATTTAGGAACTGACACTTTGCTTTCTTCCCAGGCTGCTCTAGTGAGCTTTGCCACCACTGGAGAGAAGACAGTGGCTGCAGTTGTGACCTGTCGCAGTGAAACGGTGCGTATCAAGGATACCAGCCGGCACTTGGGGGTTCTCCTTCCTTATGTCTCCCAGGAGCCCTGAGAGCCAAACGTCGGGGCAGTTTGAACCCGGGGACAGGAAGCTGTTGAGAAGTTAAGTTCTCACTTGCTCTGTAGTGCTTTCAGTGACCCTGTCCCCGGGAGTGGGAGCCTAATAGTACAGCCCCACTTCCTTCTGTGGCTGTTAAGAGCTCCGTAGGCTCTGTGAGCAGGAGTGAGGAGGGATTTTTGTTTCTCCCGGGTGCTAAGATGACACAGAAGGGAGACCTTCAGTTCCGTGACTGGGGAATAACCCCGTGGGTTAAGTGTTCTCATCTGTCCTTCTCTTTTCCCCAGCAGAAACCGAGCAGCTCTGAAGATGGGTCCCTGGGGAGCTTTCCGGAGAAGCCCAGGGCTCAGGTACGGTGTGGCATTGGGCGGTGTGGCATTGGGCAGTGTGCCAGGCTTAGGCGTCCAGGGAGGCTGGGAGCAGGTCTCCTGGAGCGCTCAACCCTGGCGGGGTTTGCCGCATATTGTAAATCGTGCTTGTCTGGATCCTTTGTAGTTGGGAACTCGGAAGTAGAATCCCTAGAATCTGTTCTTAACCACTTTCTCCTCTGGCTCCGTTCCCCGTGTCTTCTGGGCTCCGGCTGGTATTGCTGAATGGCGATCTGTGTGGTTGCACTGGAGCAGAGCACGGGCCCCGGGGCGGGGCTTCTGCTGTGTTTCGCATCTCCTGAGCTCTCCTGAAGAGCTTTGTGATTTCCTCGCGGGGGTCTTCCCTCTCTTGGGGAAGTCTGCTGCATCGTACTGACTTCCTTCTGCAACAAGTATTGTGGTTGTTACTCTGTGTATTTACTCGGATACCTCATTTCTGCCTTGCAACTTAGCTTTCTTTTTTCCTTAAAAAAATTTTTTTTAGACTTTTCAATTTATTTATTTGAGAGACAGAGGGAGTGAAAGAGAGCACGAGAAGGCAGAGGGTCAGAGGGAGAAGCAGACTCCCTGCTGAGCAGGGAGCCTGATATGGGACTTGGTCCTGGACTCCAGGATCATGACCTGAGCTGAAGGCAGTCATCGACGAACTGAGCCACGGGCGCCTCTTTTTTCCTTTTATTTTCCTTTGCATGTATTTCTTTTCTTGGCCTGGTCCTTCTCTAGGGCAGTTAACTCCAATTCTTGGATTTCCTCTGTGGGACTTGGCTCTGGGGGATCTCTGTGTTGACCCCTGCCGTCTGTCCCCATAGGACTCGCTGACCTGCTTCAACCAGACCTACACCATTAACCTCTACTTCGTGGAGACAGGTCGACGGCTGCTGGACACCACCATCACCTTCAGTCTGGAGCAGAACGGCACTCGGCCAGAGCGGGTGAGTCGGAACCTTTGTGTCAGGCTCCGTCCTGGGGCTTCTCAGCATGGGCCAGGCCACAGCCTTGGGTTAGGGTTAGGGCTCTCTGGACACGGGCTCTAGTTCTTCCTGAGGAGCTGACTTGTTATAAGGCCCCGTGACTAATGGTCAAAGCAGGTATCGTTTATGCTAAGTGGTGAGCGTGCCAGGCACAGTGCTCAGCTCTTTATGCCCTAATCAACTCACCTGTCTCACCAGCCTTGTGAAGTGCTTATTACTGCCCTCGTTTTACTAATGAAACCTGGCCTTGTGAGATCGTGAACCGTGTCCAGAGTCGTGAGCCCATAAGACGTCACCGGTGCCCCAGCATGCACCCGTGGTTGGCGCCTGCGTGGCCGCTGCGCATTCAGCGTGTTCTCAGCCTCTCTGGGCTGTGGCTTCTGTATCTCCAAAATGGAAGCTCTCACCTTGGCCTTCTGCTCGCTCCGTGGGGAGTGACTGGAGCATGAGGGACGGAAGCGGTGCCCGGGAAACTCTGAGACCACCCCCTTGGAGAGGTCTGAACCGTGGCCTGGCAGCGCAGCGCTGGCTCTGATGCATTCACGTTCCCTCCTTGGGGTCTGGGGGGGACGCTGTGTTGCTTGGACAGCGAATCACCCTGGGTCCTGGGCCATTTCCCGCTCCTGATGCCTTGAGTTTGGGGGTCCGGCGCGCAGAGGCATTTGGGTTCTGGCTGACTGCGGGGGCCCGGGCTCTGCTTACAGCTCTACATCCAGGTGTTCTTGAAGAAGGACGACTCGGTGGGCTACCGGGCCCTGGTGCAGACAGAGGACCACCTGCTACTCTTCCTGCAGCAGCTGGGTGAGCGCACCTCAGTCAGCCCGTTTTTGGTCGGCCTGCCCAGATTTCTAGTCAGACTGTATTTGGGGGCCGTGGACTGGCTTCTGGGAAAGATTCCAGTGGAGTGTAGCCTGAATAGTTTTTAGAGCCGTATTTTGCTCTGCTTTTGAACGATCCCTTAGCATTCTAAGGTGAGATCTGGCCCTTCCCTTACCTGAACTGTTGCATGCCACCCTGTGCGCTGCTGCTTCTCGGCCTGACACGAGAGCGTCTGGGATCCCCGAACCATGGAGAAGAGCCTTCAGGCGATGGGGGAGGCAGGCGTGGCTTTCATAACCGGGGTTTCTGTAGCAGGGAAGGTGGTGCTGTGGGCCCGGGAGGAGTCGCTGGCAGAGGTGGTGTGCTTGGAGATGGTGGATCTGCCTCTGACGGGCGCCCAGGCCGAGCTGGAAGGGGAATTCGGCAAGAAAGCAGGTACGCACGGGGGACGCTGGGAACAGCATCATGGCTGGGGGAGGCTGCTCTGGGAATGGGTCTGCTAGTTAGACCGCAGGAGATGCTGGCTCACGGCGTCCCCGGCTTCCTGGGCGCAGTCGTTTTGCCCGTGTGTGTGCAACTTGCTCTGCGACCAGTTTCCGGTGCCCTCATGGCCATGTGGTTTAGGTAACTGTTCTTTTCTCTGAAAGGAGCCACTTGGGAACCCCTCTCAGTCTTCACTTAGTAGAGTCATAGCTGCCATTGCCTCAGTTCCTCAGAGGCACCAGCCGCGTCTTTCTGGAGAGGTGTGACTGGGTTGATGGGGTTGTTGTGGTTGCCCGCGGTGCCCTCTGGAGCCCGCCAGTCCCATGCCCCAGGATGGACTTGGTTCACATCGCTCTGGTCAGTCTGCCTCCCGCCTCTTCCTCCCATCCCTCCACCTTGCTCTGCGGCCATGTTTACTGAGGCCGCCTCTGGGCCGGGTACGCTGGTAGGCGTTGCGGGTTTTCTGAGCCGAGGATTAATTTGACTTTACTGTTTATTTCTGCTGCCCGGACCCAGCAATTCAAGGTAAAATCTGCTTCCTGCTGCCTTGTTGCCCGTTGCCTGTCCACATGACTAGCTTCTGGTTAATTGTTTGTTTTTCCTGACCCGCATCATTGAGGTGCATACCGTGTGTGCATGGACTGCTGGGCCTGTGGCTTGTTCTGTTTGCCCCTCACTTCTCTTCCTTGTGCTGAGGTTGCTTGGAAGTAGGATGCGCAAAGGCACTACTTTTTAGTGAGCACTCACCGTGGACCTTGCGTGGTGTGAAGTCACATGTGTAGGTCACGTGGCCCTTGGACTACACGCGATCTTACGCATGAGGAACCAGAGGCCAGAGGTTATGTACACGAGCTGAGTCACCCAGCTAATAAGTAGTAGAGTCGGGATTTTAGTCCAGGCTGCCAGACTCCAAAGACCAGGCTCTGTACTCATGCTGCCACATTGACCCCGTGGGGGGGACTTGAGGGTGGTGGCCTCATTGACAGGGTTTTGGGGGTTGGAGGCAAGTAGGTCTGCTGGGTGTCAGTTTAATAGACAGGGTGGGAGTCGAACTATGTGTAAGGGAAATGCCTGTCCATGGCACACTTACCCCTGCACCCCCACACTCTCCCCCTTTCTGGTTTTGTCGTGACACCTGGAAACCTCCTTCTGGCCATTCTGGATGCAGGCTGTGGTGGAGACATGCTCAGCATGGCTGATCCCTGACCTCCTGGTCTCCTCTTCCAAGAGACCAGGAGGTGGGAGTACTGGGGGCCAGGAAGATAGGTTTTGGAGTTCCTGCATGGCTATACCCGAGGGTGAGAGTTGTAGCTTCGGTTAAAGGACCGCCCTTCGGGCTCGCCACCTGGCACGTCATGACTTGAGTGCTCCACAGGAGCGGGAGAGACCCCCTCATTAGAAAAAGCTCCTTGCTGAAAGCACCTAGTCTGATGAGGCGTGAGCCTCAGTTCTGGTACATTCTCCTTGACACCAGACGGCCTGCTGGGGATGTTCCTGAAACGCCTGTCGTCCCAGCTTATCCTGCTGCAGGCTTGGACCTCCCACCTCTGGAAGATGTTTTACGATGCTCGGAAGCCCCGAAGTCAGATTAAGAATGAGATCAACATTGACACCCTGGCCAGAGATGAATTTAACCTCCAGAAGATGATGGTGATGGTGACGGCCTCCGGCAAGGTGAGAGGGCTTTAAGCCCCAGGTACCAAAGCTTCTGATGTTCCGTGAGTGGGAAGCAAAAAGCCTTTGGTAGGGGCTAGCGCTGGTGCTGATTTCCAGGGAGAGAGCCAGCTCTCGGGTTTGTCTTCTTAGTGGTGAGCCAGGTGTTTATCTTCCAGCTTTTTGGCATTGAGAGCAGCTCTGGCACCATCCTCTGGAAACAGTATCTCCCCAGCGTCAAGCCAGATTCTTCCTTTAAACTGATGGTCCAGAGGACGACGGCCCATTTCCCCCACCCCCCACAGTGCACCCTGCTGGTAAAGGACAAGGTGAGGCTGTCCTCCTCGGCTCTGAGCCAGGGGGGGTGTGGCTTTTCAGTGTTTTGTAATTTGCATTTCTCTTGGGCCTTTGGAATTCTGGGAGGGCTAGGGACGGGTGTCCAGGGACTAGAGCTCTGTTTGTTCCAGCTGTTGGAGCGGAAGACGCATCCAGGAACTATCCAGGACTGATGGGGGTTGACGCTGGAGGGGGTGTGATGTCACTAGACCTGAAATGAGCCAGCCCTCCTCCTTCCCACATGCAGGCCGCTGTTAGCCGCTGAGCGGCTGCTTTCTCCTTAGACGAAGGAGAGCAGGACACAAAGCTATTTTTGCCTCCCAGAATTAGCTGGATTTTTGTGGATTCACTCTAGTGTCGTTAGAAAGAAACAGTTTCTCTCCCTCTCTCTCTGCCCCTTCCCTTGCTTGTGCTCTCTCACTCATTCTCTCTCAAATAAATAATAAAAATAAAACCTTAGGGGCGTCTGGGTGGCTCAGTGGGTAAAGCCTCTGCCTTCGGTTCAGGTCATGAATCCCAGGGTGCTGGGATCGAGCCCCACATTGGGCTTCCTGCTCAGCGGGAAGTTTGCTTCTCCCGGTGCCTCTGCCTCTCCCCCTGCTTATTCTTTGTCTCTCACTCTCTCTCTCTCTCTCTCAGATAATAAAAGTAAAATCTTTAAAAAAGAGAAAGGGCACTTTCTAGGCTTGGTAGGCACCGCTGGAATGGCTGCCCGAGGTTAGCGAATCGGTACTTGACCGTTCTGTTTCTCCCTCAGTGTGTCCAGTGCTCGGCCACAGGGGCAGTTCAACCGTTTCCCTCCTGACACGTTAGCCTCGGTTTACCTTCACACAAAACTTTATTCTGCATAAATAGGGCATCCACACAGAAGGGTCCTGGGAATGTGTCACAGTTGAGCTGAAGTCCTAGCTCTCCAGCTCTGCCCTTAGCCCTTGCGTCCTTTTCCTGCCGCTGGTCTGACTGTTGGCTTGTCCGTCTCAGGAGTCGGGGATGAGTTCTTTGTACGTCTTCAATCCCATCTTCGGCAAGTGGAGTCAGGTGGCTCCCCCAGTGCCGAAGCGCCCCATCCTGCAGTCTCTGCTTCTCCCCATCATGGATCAGGATTACGCCAAGGTGCTGCTGTTGATCAATGATGAGTATAAGGTAGGAGACTTGAGCGCGGCTGGCGAGCACCGGGTGGGGTCCTGTGTGGGGAGGGTGGTCCCCGTGGCAGCTTGCGGCCAGAGCTGGGGCTCGGCAGTCAGCGCGAGTGTGGGCTGGAAGGGCATCTCTGAGCCACCCGATGGCTTTTCCTTCCCTGCACCTGTGGAAACTCAGGCTCTTAGCAAAAAGAGATTTAAGCCCTGTTTGGGTTCAGTGGGCTTTAATTCTTTTAAAATTGATTGTTTTATTTTTAAGGCTTTTTGATGGCTAACTCTAATGAATCTTGGGAGACTGCACAGAGCACCCTTTTCCTTTAACTCTTTTGGGGTCTCTGGGGTTTTCAAGGTCACGGCGTTCCCAGCCACTCGGAATGTCTTACGACAGCTACATGAGCTCGCTCCTTCCATCTTTTTCTATTTGGTGGATGCAGAACAGGGACGGCTGTGTGGATATCGACTTCGAAAGGTAGGGAGGGCACCCCCTGGCAGGACCTTCCATGGGAGGGTATAAGCGTTTCTTGGCTATTTGGCTAAGAAGTGGATCATGCTATTCATTCTGTTGAAAATGTGGCTCAGCACAGTCCTAATGTCTGATTCATAGGCCTTTTCATATTGAACAGCTGCTACGTGGCAGACAAGATTCTAGGTACTGTGAAAAGAGTAATGCCCGGGAGATAAAATTTTTGCCCCCATGGAGGGTTTTTTCTTCTTTTGTTAAAAGCTGTATTTATTTCAGAGAGGGAAGGAGAGAGCATGTGAGCAGTGGGAGGGGCAGAGGGAAGAAGGAGGAGGAAAGAATCCTCAAGCAGACTCCTTGCTAAGCATGAAGCCCGATGTGGGGCTCGATCCCGAAATTAAGAGCCAGCTGCTTAAGCAACTGAGCCACCCAGGCGCCCTCCCACCCAGCCCACCCGCCCTCACCGCCCCCCAACCCATGGATTTTTTTAATCCACGTTCCTTTTCTCTAGCAGAGAGAAGGAGTGTTGTTGTCCATTCTTGAGAGGGTGGGAGGTGGAACGGAGGTTGAGTAGAGTTGTACTTTCTGTATGAAGATGCCGTTACTGACCCACTCTTGATAGAATGTGTGCTTTGAATCTGATTTTTTTTTTAAAGATTTTATTTATTTGACAGAGACCAACGGTAGGCAGAGAGGCAGGCAGAGAGAGAGAGGGAAGCAGGCTCCCCGCTGAGCAGAGAGCCCTATGCAGGGCTAGATCCCAGGACCCTGAGATCATGACCTGAGCCAAAGGCAGAGGCTTAACCCATTGAGCCACCCAGGTGCCCCTGAATCTGATTTATAAAAATGGGGCTGATTTTCTCCACTGTTGTTTCTCTACTCTTGACGTACTTGAGTTTAGCGCTAGCAAAGACTGATAGACACCGGCCCCGAGGGCCAGCTCTGAGGTTCACGGGGCGGGGTGGGGGGTGAGGGCTGGCCTTGGCCTCATTAGCAGGCCTGCAGACAGGAGGGATGTGGGTCATGTACTCACCAGGACTCATCCTGTCCCACAGGTCCTTTTGAGAGGCAGTGCAACATAGAGCTTAGGAGCTTGGACCCAGCTGCCTGGGTGGGAAGCCGGGCTCTGTGATTTATTAACTTTGTGACCTTGGGCCCATGACGTCCCTTGCCCTTTTTTCTTGTCTATAAAACAAGATGATAGAGGACCTACTCTGTAAGGTTGTGGTGAGGAGTCAGGGAGTTAATATGTGTAAATCACACGAAGCAATGCCTGGCACATGGCAAATGCCATCTAAGTTTTAGCTCTTGTTGTCTTAAAAATGCAGTATCCTTTCTTGACATTTTGTAACAGCTGACCTTTCCAGAAACAGCATGGGAAGTGGTCTCCCCAGAAAACATGTTCTTTACCCCTGTGGGTGAAAAAAATTGTCCCCTCAAGTTATTAAAAAGGGGCCTTCAAAGAGATGGCTCTTCATGCTTGGGGGAGCAAGCTCGCGGGTATCAAGATTGGTGGAGTCCTGAGGACATGGGAAGAAACAGTGGCTGAGGGAAGACAGAGAACACAAAGCTCTGTGTATACACAGTATGGATGGATAATAACTTATTTAACTGTGGAGTGCCTGGGTGGCTCTGTCCATCAAGTGTCTGACTCTCAGTTTTGGTTCAGGTCATGATCTCAGGGTCGTGAGGTCCAGCCCCGCACCCGGCTCCGTGCTCAGTGTGTGGAATCTGCTTGAGATTCTCTCCCTCTGCCCCTCCAGCTCATGCATGCTTCCATGCTCTCTCTCTCAAATATATCTTTAAAAAAATAATATATTTAACTGTAAAACTTTGTGAATTGGTTTTCTTTGACTATGAAGAACATTTCCTATAATGTTTCAAGGTCCCTGGCAGTTTAGTGATTTACTGCTAAGCTCAGATACGGGAGCCATAGTTAGTAGTAGTAAGTGGTAAACTTTCCTTGGGTATTTCCTACTCAGATAAACAATGGGATACCACTGAACATTCCTCTCCTTTCTTACTGGCTTTAATGTCTTGCCTAATCAAACAGAGATCCAAAACATCTGCACAAACTAGATCCTTACTGCTGTTTCCCACGAGCTCTGATCTCTGTTTCTTTGGGCACAAAGGCCGCAAATAAAGGAGTGTGGGATGTCTCTGCCTATAGCTGTCACAGGACTCAGTGTACCCTCCACATCATAAGTGCCGGCTCTCTTGCCTTGGCCCTAGGATCTTACCACTGAGCTGAGTTGGGAGCTGACTATTCCCCCAGAAGTGCAGCGCATCGTCAAGGTGAAAGGGAAGCGCAGCAGTGAGCATGTTCATTCCCAGGGCCGCGTGATGGGGGACCGCAGCGTGCTCTATAAGGTACGGTTTTGTGGTCTGCTGCTGAGCAGAAGGGCAAGGGCTTGGATTCTGGCTCTGGGATTTGATAGCTACTTGATCTTGAGGGAGTCGTTTCATCCCTTTGAGCTTTCGTTTCTTCTCAAATGAGTCTGACGTGCCTCCTTTGTAGGGCTGTCGTGATGATTGCGTGACACTCACGCCTAGCGTAGTACCTGGCCTATGGCTGCTACCCGGTAGATGCTCGCTCTTGCTGCTCGTGATAGTGCTGGTCGAACGCTGGGGGCTTAAGCCTTCACTGATCCATTAGAAACTCCATCTCTGTGATCCACGCTAGTTAGTGGTGAAGGAGGGAGACAGAGAGGTGGCTAGTGGGCTGCCAAACTGTTGGGAGAGAAGGCAGCCTGGTAGCGATGCGCGGTCATTGGTGGCACGCTCCGCAGAGCGCGGGCTGAGTTGGAGGAGGGTGATGCGGCCGAGAGTGCGGCCAAGGCGGCTGACGGGGGAGCGGCTTCATGGGGCGTGGGCTGGGCTGTCCGGGTTCACACCTGGCTCTGCCCCACGCTGGCTGCTCATCGTGGGTAGTTCGGAGGCTTCCCGAATGTCTGTTTTTAAGAATATAATGGGGCTAAGAACACCTACGTCATAGGATTGTCGTGGAGATTAGTGGTAACACATAACAACACGTAACATGGTTAGAACAGTGCCAGCCTCGTGGTTAACCTTATTAGCGCTCCTGATTAGAAATCTTTAGTGACGGCTGCCTTCCTTGTGGCTGCAGTCAGTTTGCCTTAGTCAGTCAGAACGGCCAAAATAACACAAATTCTAGAGTACGCTTGATTGTGCTAGAAAAAGTGTATTTTTTTTTTATTCATCAAACTGCATGCTTTATTTTTTTAAGATTTTTTAAAATTTATTTATTTGACAGACAGAGATCACAAGTAGGAGAGAGGCAGGCAGAGAGGATGGGGGGGCAGGCCCCCTGCCGAGCAGAGCGCCCGACGCGGGGCTCGATCCCAGGACCCTGAGATCACGACCCAAGCCGAAGGCAGAGGCTTTAACCCACTGAGCCACCCAGGTGCCCCGAAAAAGTGTATTCTTTATGTAATTTTACGTTTATGAGTTAGAATTTACAAAGAGTACTTGTATTTTTCTATGTTAAAAAATAGTAGTTCTAACTAGGGCTTCATCAGTAGTTCTAAAGTAGGGCTTTTTTGGATTTATACTCATCACACACGTTTTTTAGTTTTTTTTTTTTTCAATAAGCTTCTTTTTGTTTTGGCCTAATTTTAGATTTACAGGAAAGCTGCAAAGATGGTACATTGAATTCGCATGTGCACCTTACTGGCTCCCCCCAGGGGACTGTGGTGAACTAAGAATCTGTCTGAACTAAGTCTGTCTGAACTAAGAAACCAGCATTGGTACAAGACTGTTAACTCCGGACTTTCTCAGAGTTTCACCGGTTTTCCCGCTAAGGTCCCTTTCTGCTGCAGGCCCAGCCCCGGGCCCCATGCTCCATGGACTTGCCACGTTTCTCTAAGTCTCCTCTGGCCTGTTTAGTTTTTCGTCACCTTGATAGATTTGGAGAGTACGAGGCAGGTGTTTTGTAGACAATTTTGGTTTGTCTGACGTTTTTCTCGTGGTTAGACCGTGGTTGCGGGTTTAGAAGGAACACCACAGAGGGGAAGCTGTACTTTTTTTTGGGGGGAGGTGGTGGGGTTGCTAGTGGGATGTCAGACACTCTTTTAGACTCTGAGATATATCCGTGAACAAAATAGACAAAATTGAGGCTCTAACTATATTCAGGAGAGACCAGAAAGCAAGTACACCGATAAATGTAAAGCGTACCAGAGAGCAGCAAGTTCTATGAAGAACAAAGCTGAGAAGGGGGGGGGTGAAGCTGGGATTGGAAGGGCGTGTGAGTTAAAATAGGTTAAGGAGGATCTCACCGCGACAGTGACACCTTGGGAAGGAAGAAGGATAGTGCGTGACATCGGGGGAACAGCCTTCTGGACAGGAAGGCTGGAGTGGACCTGGAGTGTTCCAGAAACAGCAAGGGGGACAGTATGACTGGAGTGTGGTGAGCGAGGAGAGTCCAGGCTGCTGGGGTCAGAGGGTGGCAGGACATATCATGAGGCCACCACCCCGGCCTTGATGTTGAGTGAGCTGGAGTGCCGGTGGGAAGCTGGGAGCACGGGTGTGACCTAAACGACCGAGGTTAAGGGGTCGCTCAGCCTGCTGTGTGGAGAGACCAGAGGACCGAGGGAGACAGCAGGCAGACCTGCTGTTGCGGTAAGCCTGGCGACGTGGTGGTGGCTTGATTGGGGGTGGGGGTGGGGAGGAGGGACCAGATTCCAGGGCGTTCTGAAGGTAGAGCCAGGAGGATATGCTGGTGGGTGGGATGTTCGGTCTGTGCTGGGGAGAGAGAAGGGAGTCAAGAAAGAGTCAGAGGTCCTGGGTCTCAAACCTGACACATGGGGGGGCCTGCGGGGAACAGGCTTTAGGCAGGGGCAGGACGGGATTCCCTTTGGCGCATGTCAGGTTTGAGGTGGGACATTTAAGAAGAGATGCTGAGATGACAA
This sequence comes from Enhydra lutris kenyoni, assembly GCF_002288905.1. NCBI lineage: Eukaryota > Metazoa > Chordata > Mammalia > Carnivora > Mustelidae > Enhydra > Enhydra lutris. The sequence continues at coordinate 6,170,442 of NW_019154122.1, forward strand.
CCCTTTAGAGTCTGGGGTTCAGGGAAAGTGTAGCGTGGGTGTGTAACCTTGGCCATTGCCAGCACCCCTGGGTGGCGTGACTGCAAGAGCGAGTGTAGACAATGTTCAGGAGATTGGGGAGATGAGGAGCCTGCAGAGTAGACTGACAAGGAGCAGCCATTGGGGTGGAGGAAAACCGGGGCCACGTGTCCTGGATGCCAAGTGGAGAAAGTGGTTTTTTCCAAGATTTTATTTATTTATTGGACAGACAGAGATCACAAGTAGGCAGAGAGGCAGGCAGAGAGAGGAGGAAGCAGGCTCCCCGCCGAGCAGGGAGCCCGATGCAGGGCTTGATCCTAGGACCCTGGGATCACGACCTGAGCTGAAGGCAGAGGCTTAACCATTGAGCCACCCAGGCGCCCTGAGAAAGTGTTTTGAGAAGGGGCGATCACCTGTGTCCCATTGTAGCAGCAGGTTGGGTGAGACGAGGACTGAGACTGGTCTGTTGGTTCAGGCGTAGGGCAGGCCCCGGTGCAGAGAAACCGCACTGGGGGAGCAGTGGCTTATGTCAGGGAGTGGGCAGGCTGGATTATACCTCAGGTTAACCATTTGCTGTGTCTGTGACGTGAGCAAGTTGCTTTATGGCCTGCAGCCTTTTCTCACCTACCGCGTATGGATGACAATAGCTCCATTTCGAGGTGGTTTGTGGGATTCTCGGGGGGTGGTGGGCAGAGTAACTGATGTGGCACGTGGCACCCGGGGACTCTAACCAGGGGCTGTGATGACAAGCTCTGGTAGCGAGTTCCTCCGGCCAGGAAGCCCGATTCCTCTGCCAGGCCAGCAGGCTTCCGGGCTGCCTCTCCACCCAGGGCTCCCGCACGGCAGGGCCTGTGATTGGCCATCACGGTTCTGGAGGAACTCTTCTCTCCTTCTCCCCAGAGCCTGAATCCCAACCTGTTGGCCGTGGTGACGGAGAGCACAGACACGCACCACGAGCGCACCTTCGTGGGCATCTTCCTCGTCGATGGCGTCACTGGGCGTGTCATCCACTCCTCCGTGCAGAGGAAGGCCAAGGGCCCCGTCCACATTGTGCACGCAGAGAACTGGGTGGTGGTAAGAGCGCCAGACGTGTGGGTGTCAGTCAGGTTCACGACCCAGCCAAGACCTGTGTCTCGAATCCTTTCAATGCCTCTTGTTCCAGAAACTGGTGGCCTCTTTGTGTTTCTATAGAATCCAAACCCCTGGATGGCAGCTGAGGTGCTGTTTAGGGAACTTGGCTCAGGAATTAGATGGCCTCGGGCTCATGGCAGCCCTTCCCTTTCCTGACTGTGTGACCTTTTAAAATTTTTTTTTTAAGATTTTATTTGACAGAGAGACAGCGAGAGAGGAAATGCAAGCAGGGGGAGTGGGAGAGGGAGGAGGAGACTCCCCACTGAGCAGGGAGCCCGCTGCGGGGCTGGATCCCAGCACCTGAGGATCATGACCTGAGCTGAAGATAGATGCTTAACGACTGAGGCACCCAGGCGCCCCTCGACTGTGCGACCTTGAAGTGATTATTGAGCTCCCTGTGTCGCATCACTCATGAAGGAGGGCTAGGAGAGTGTCTTCTGGTCTGGGTTGGAATAATGCTTGCCACATGATAAGCACTCAGACCCTAGCTGTTATTAACCCTAGTCAGTTATTCTGACTTCTGAATATCTTGAGAACTCCTTTGTCTTACGGTGAACTTTGCCTAAAGCTAGATAAAAGTACCCTGAAAGTTAGTAAATTTGGTAGCAAGGAAGAAAATGGGTGCTGGGTGGTTTCTTTCCTTCGTGGACGTGTAGCTCATGCATGGAAAGAGAGGTGCCTTCCTGCGTCATACCCCGTGGTCCAGCCCAAGTGGCAGCTTAGTCCCCAGCTGTCCCCCTCCTCTCTCCAGTACCAGTACTGGAACACCAAGGCCCGGCGCAATGAGTTTACGGCGCTGGAGCTCTACGAGGGCACTGAGCAGTACAACGCCACTGCCTTCAGTTCCCTGGACCGCCCTCAGCTGCCCCAGGTCCTCCAGCAGTCCTACATCTTCCCTTCCTCCATCAGCGCCATGGAAGCCACCATCACCGAGCGGGGCATCACCAGCCGGCACCTGCTTAGTGAGTGACCAGGGGAGGGTCTCAGGGTGACGGTTTTGGTTTCTGTAGGAGCCACACGGAGGAGAATCGCAGCTGGACGCGCATCACGGGCACAGCCCTGTTTGACCACTAGGGGAGGCTAGCGAGGAGGGCTTTATCGCCGCAGGAAAAGTTCCTTAGTCTAGCTTGGCCACCTGTAAGAGATTGACACGACTCTCATTTCTCTCCTTTCTGTTTGTTTAGGAGAGAGCGCATGTGCACAAGACGGGGGGGCGGTGGGGAGAGGGCAAGGGAGGAGGGAGAGTGAATCTTAAGCAGCCTCCCCTTGAGTGTAGAGCCTCGTATGGGCTTGATCCCATGACCGCACTTGTTTCTCCGCAGTTGGGCTGCCTTCCGGAGCCATTCTTTCCCTTCCTAAGGCCTTGCTGGATCCCCGGCGTCCAGAGATCCCAACAGAGCAAAGCAGGTGAGACGCTTGCAGGAGTACTGGAGGCTCCAACCCTCAGGAACGTGACCTATTGATGACTGCCACGTGCTATCTTGCTGTGCTGGGGACTGGGGGCAGAGCGGGGAGTAAGTCTGATGAAAACCTCTCCCTTCGTGGAGCGTAACATGGTGGGGGGGGGGATGAGATGGATGTTACGTAAGATAAGCAAGAGAAATAATACCGTGTCACGTACTTATATATGCTACAGAGAAAAAATTAAGACAGGTGGGGGTAGGGCATTATGAGGGGGTGTGACTTGAGAGCGTGGCCTGGGGATGCCCGGCTGGGAAGGTGACTGCAGAGTGAAGACTTGGAGGTGGTCAGAAGCCAGCCTGTGGCTGTCTGGGGGAGGGCTTCCCAGGCAGGGGAGGGCTGTGCCCGTGCCCTGAGACCGTGGCTGGCGAGCCAGAGGCAGGGAAGCAGCCATCCTGGCTGCAGCGCTGGTGGGGTGGGGGGATGTGAGGCGGTGAGCTTGGGGAGCTAACAGGGCTGGGTCATGTGGGGCACAGCTTGTCACCGTTAGCGTTCAGTTTTGTATTGTCAGCCATCATTTGCATATTTTCTCGCTTCCATCCCGAATTCTGTTCACTTAGGGGTGTGGGGAACTGAGCAGTGTGGTAAGAGAGCAGATCTGTGTTTGCACAGGAGGAAAGGGGGAGTGTGGTTAGCCCATGGCGTGAGCCTAGGCTTTTCCGAGGAACGTGGACCGAGGCTCTCTGAATCAAGAGGCTGCACGTGTGGGTTAGACTGGCCCTGACCTCCTCCTCCTCTGGTGTAGAGCACCGGTTGTCATTCGATTTAGAACAGGGTAGGAATCCAGATCTACCCTCTACCCAGGTTTCTTTCTTGGAGCCCCTGCTGACATTCAGCGGCCACATTTTTAACTACTTGATAGTTAAAGTAGACCTTGAAGGAAGATTCGAGGCTAGATACGTGGCCTGGAAAGCTCCCGGGACTCAAAAAGGGCAGCTGAGAGATCCCCTTGCTGCAGTCTTGAATGCCGGTCCTGGCTGATGTTTTGCAGGGAGGAGAACCTGATCCCATATTCCCCAGACGTGCAGATACACGCAGAGCGATTCATTAACTACAACCAGACAGTTTCTCGAATGCGAGGCATCTACACAGCTCCCTCAGGCCTGGAGTCCACTTGCCTGGTGAGTGGGGCCGCCCACCACCGTGCACAGCGGCGGCCCTTCAGTTCATGCTCGGGAAGCAGCTGAGGAAATTCCATATCCTTTCTGTCCAGAGCTCGAGGTCCTGGTGGACCGACCACTGGCCGCCCTTCTCACGTATTTCTCGTTCCCTCCGCCTCCCAGGTTGTGGCCTATGGTTTGGACATTTACCAAACTCGAGTCTACCCATCCAAGCAGTTTGACGTCCTGAAGGACGACTATGACTACGTGCTCATCAGCAGCGTCCTCTTTGGCCTGGTGTTTGCCACCATGATCACCAAGAGGCTGGCACAGGTGAAGCTCCTGAATCGGGCCTGGCGGTAAGGGCGCAGGACCCCAGCGCCAGAGAGCAGAGAGCCGGGGGCAGCGGGGGCCAGGTGGGGAGCTCCGGCTGCGGTGCGGCGGCCCGGGCGAGGACGTGGGTCGAGTGCTCTCCTCAGCTGAGTCGTGGGGAAGAAGCTGGACTCTCATGGAGACTCCTTTTGGGACGCGTCTGCTGCAGCGTCGGCGACCAGTAGAGGCTAAGCTCTCTCGGCCAGGGATCTCGAAGCCTCTCCGCGGACTCGCCCTCACAGTCCGAAGGCCATCACCCCGCCTCCCTCCTTTGCCTGTCCATGAATGTTGTTTCTTTACCAAGTCCCCTCAACAGATTTTTCTCTTTCGGGAGGCCTGCTTCTGTAGATTTTGGTTCACCTTTTGTGTTTCCCAGGCTTACATAGAAATCCTTCTGACCGTTTCCCTGCCTCATGCTTCCAAGTCAGGCAGGAGCTCTTACTGGTAACTCCGCCTCATAGGTGCTTTTACTCTTTCATGTTGGGAGGAAGAAGATCTGTGCTTAGTTGAGGCTTAAAGACGGATCCAGCCTCTCAGGGATTCTCTCCCAAGAGCTGAGGAATCTATACATGGCATCAAAATTCATGCCTCTGGTTTGGAGGCTGTCAGTCATCAGGTGGGGCCACGAAGTCCTTGTTGCTGTTTATCACAAGTCAGGTGTGACATAGTGTCCTGCTTTGTCGGTCATTGCCCATGCTTTGCGCCTAAGGTGTGTCCGAGCCAAGGCCACCTTAATACTACTGAATTGCCCGAGCCTGCAAGAGATTTCAAGGGAGGAGAGACTCCACCAGGCTGTTCACCCCCAGACTGGCCTCGTCCTTTTCTGACCTAGTCAGAGCCAGCCGTCCTGTTTGAGAACCTCATTATTTATTTTTTATTTTTAGATACAAATTCATGAGTGCATCCCCACATTCCTCCTAAAGTGGGTAGATTTTAAATGTTACTGCTGCAACCTTTGCAGCTTTAAAAGCGGGGAGGGCGGGGTGGGCTAGGAAACTGGCATGTGGTGGAGGAAGCATTGCCTGTCGGCCAAGCTGTCGACTCTGACAAATGGAGAAAGTTCTAAAAGTTTCCTTTGTGCCTGGATCTGGGGAATGATGGCGTTTTTCTTTCCCGTGAAGGATGACGTGTGCAAAGGAGACCATCTCTAGCGTTGTGGGGAGGAGTGGTTCACTCAGGTGTCTGAATAAAGCGGATGAGGAATGGAACGAATGGCCGCTCCTTTTTCCTGGCGTGTGATGTGGAGGCGACTTCTGCGTTACACGGGGCCGAAAGCTGTGCAGACACACAGTGTTTTAATAGGGAAACGTGCCAATTTAATCCCGCAAGAGTCATGTTATTTATTATTATTGTTAAGATTTTATTTACTTGGGCACCTGGGTGACTCAGTGGGTTAAAGCCTCTGCCTTCAGCTCAGGTCATGATCTCAGGGTCCTGGGATCGAGTCCCGAATCAGGCTCTCTGCTCGGGGGGGAGCCTGCTTCTCCCGCCTGCCTCTCTGCCTACTTGTGATCTCTGTCAAATATATAAATAAAATCTTCAAAAAAAAAAAAAAAAAGATTTTATTTATTTGAGGCGGGAGAGGGGCAGAGGGGGAGGGACAAGCAGACTCCCTGTTGAGTGGGCCTGAAGCGGGACTTGATCCCAGGACCTTGAGATCATGACGTGAGCCAAAGGCAGCCGCTTAACCGACTGAGCCACCCAGGCACCCCAAGAGTTGAGTTATTTAAAAACAAAATTCAAGATCTTTTTGTGGTCATATGCTGCTGTTAGATGATGCTAGTGGGAGGAAGAAAAATGGGAGTCATTTTACTTGAGTAATAAAATTGTGAAGTGGATCTGAATGAGTCAATGAGCATCTAACTATCTCCAGAAAGAACAGGCATTGATTCATCCTGACTCAAAGCATGGTTTCTCTAAAGTGTCCTGGGAGAAGGGAATACGTACAAGTTAGAAAAGATCCTGGCCTAGTTTTGAGGACGCCCGGCTGGAATCCCGAACGCCCTACAGAAGTACGAGCAGGCTGCGTCATTGGCAGCCCGCCCACTGTGGGCTCTGTTGGCGCAGCCCCCCAGTCTGCTGGCTGCTGGTTTTCATTTGCCTACGTATGCGCCAGAATCCGAAGAGCAAGCTGAGTGGAGGGAAGCTACCTGCCTTTTCGTAAAAAGCCCTGGGTTTGGGCTTTAATCATTACCATTTTACTGAAAATTCTCTCAAAGCAGGTGATCGAAAGAGCTAATGCTAAGAGCATGGTCCTGTGTCCCGTCTTGTCATTTCTCTACCTCTCTTCGTCTTAAAGCCACATTTGGTTGACTAGCTTCGCTCAGCCTCTCCCTCTGATCTGTTTTCTTCTATTTCTGTGCATCTCCCTTGAACTATCTGTTTCCCCCACCTTCATTAATGAAGTTCCCTTGGAGCCCCCTGCAATGTTTCACTTAAAAAAGTAAGTTCTTCGGGGGCGCCTGGGTGGCTCAGCGGGTTAAGCCTCTGCCTTCGGCTCAGGTCATGATCTCAGGGTCCTGGGATCGAGCCCCACATTGGGCTCTCTGCTCAGCAGGGAGCCTGTTTCCTCCCCTCTCTCTCTCTCTGCCTGCTGCTCTGCCTACTTGTGATCTCGCTCTCTGTCAAATCAAGGGATAAAATCTTAAAAAAAAAAAATTAAGTTCTTCAGTATTTTTTAGGTCATTTTTTAAATTAGTTGCTCAATATTTAAGATCTTTTGGTATAAAAATTTGCAGCTAAATAGTATTTAGTGATTCTCAGTCCCTTTGGGGAATAATGTAAAATGGTTTGTGGCTTTTGTTATAATTTTTCCTCAGCCTTTGACTCTGTAGTCCATTATTGGGGAATATGTATGCATTAAATACAGAATTAGGTAGAACATTCATGGCCAATAAGAACCATTTTTTTTTTTTTTAAACATTTATTTGTCAGAGAGAGAGCACAAGCAGGGGGAACAGCAAGGAGAGGGAGAAGCAGGCTCCCCGCTGAGCAAGGAGCCCAATATGGGACTTGATCCCAGATCCCAGGACACTTAACTGACTGAGTCACCCAGACGTCCCAATAAGAACCTTTTTAAAATTTTTTCTGATAGATGATGAGCACCTGGCTGGCTCAGTTGGAAGAGCATGCAACTGTTAATCTCGGGGTTGTGACTTCAAGCCCCACGGTTGGTGTAGAGATTACTTAACTAAAACTTAGAAAAAAAATTTTTTTTAATTTTTTGATAGATGACATTAATCTTTTGGAAGGGGGTTAAATAGTAATGTATTATGCCCACCCACCTTCCTCTTAAAATTGTGACTTACTGATTTAAAAGCACTTTGGGAAGAGATTGCCATCTCTTCAGCAAAGAAAGGCCAGTAGGCGGACATGCAGATAACATGGTTTTCCTGTCATAAACTGCGGATGGCTCTAAGAGACAATTGACCATGCAATTTTTTTTTAAAGATTTTATTTATGTGGGGCACCTGGGTGGCTCAGTGGGTTAAAGCCTCTGCCTTCAGTTCAGGTCGTGATCCTAAGGTCCTGGGATCGAGCTCCGCATCGGGCTCTCTGCTCAGCAGAGAGACTGCTTCCTCCCTCTCTCTCTGCCTGCCTCTCTGCCTACTTGTGATCTCTCTCTGTCAAATAAATAAAATATTTTTTAAAAAAAGATTTTATTTATTTATTTGACAGAGAGAGACACAGCGAGAGAGGGAACACAAGCACGGGGAGTGAGAGAGGGAGGAGCAGGCTTTCTGATGAGTAGGGAGCCCGACGTTGGGCTCGATCCCAGGACCCTGAGACCCTGACCTGAGCCGAAGGCATTGGCTTAACGGACTGAGCCACCCAGGCACACCCTGACTGTGCAATTTAACAGCAGAACAAGTTAGAGGTAAACTGTTCTGTAACCCACATGTTTGTTACCAGTCCTCTGTAATTTATTTTGCCTACAGTTCACAATTCTGAATTGTGAGTTCACTCCTTTGCCTTTGGGGGGGGGGGGGTAGAAGGCCAATTCTAGGAGCACTGGAGCACCTGTGGAAGTGACGGCTGTCCCTGTGGCCATGTGTTTAGCCACACATCCCGGTCAGACCCTCATTGTAATGAGGATACTCCTCTCACCAGCTTCGGTGATTGCTCAACTAGGTAGCCCCTTGCTTATCTGGCCCCGTGGAACAGCTGTGCTCCAGGAAGCTTACTGTAGATCCGAACAGTCAGCATCTCGCCCAGTCCCAGAAAGCACTGGGCACAGCTGACACAAGGCAAGTGATAGACAGTAAGATATAAAGAAAGCTGGGTGCAGAGATAGCAACGAGGAGAGTCAACAACAGCTCAGGAGACGGGTTGGGGCTGGATTTGTGGTGGGCACTCCCACATACATGTACACTCTTCTTTTCTTCAAGCTACTCTGAACTTGATCCCTAGATTAAGCGCGGCCAGCAGAGAACCAGCTGTGCATCTAGGCTGAATTTGGGGGTCATATTTTGTCATAGCCCACCCTCAGAAATGGATTTTACAACTTGTATTGAGTCTAGAGATGTTAAGGGCACTGCTGATCCCGTCACCTGCAGAGCCAGTGAGAAACTGCCCTCCGGCCACAGCAGCGGGAACAGTCAGGGTCCCAAAGTCACTTTAAAAAGTCTCTTTTCCTTGACTTTAAATAGAACTTGCATATTATAGAGTTAAAATACAAAAATCACTACAGCCTAGTACCAGTATTACTCATACAGGCACTGCTAGCCTGAGTTTTGTGTTCTTTAATGGGTTCATGCTATTGGTTTTTTTTTTTTCCCCCCCAACTAATACATTTTGAACATCATGTATTTAAAAAGATGCCCTAAATCCTTTCTGGAACAAAGTATGACAGAAAAAAATACTCAGTTCCTGAAGTATGTGTTTGAGACTATTTAAAGATTTTATTTATCTTTAATAAATAATATTATTATAAATTAAATAATACTGAGCCACCCAGGTGTCTAGGTTCCCACACTCTTAAGCATGAACCTGCTCCCAACAAATAGTTCCCCAAGTGGTTACACCTCCTTCATAGAAGAAGCCTTAGGGCATTTGTCCCTAGTTTTTAAAATTTCTACAGTGCCTTTGGTGACTTAGAAATTGTATTTACAGGCACCTGGGTGGCTCAGTGGGTTAAGCCTCTGCCTTTGGCTCAGGTCATGATCTCAGGGTCCTGGGATCGAGTCCCATGTCAGGCTCTCTGCTCAGCTGGGAGCCTGCTTCCCCCTCTCTCTCTACCTGCCCTCTGCCTACTTGTGATCTCTCTCTGTCAAATAAATAAATAAAATCTTAAAAAAAAAAAAGAAATTGTATTTACTGTAGCTCAGTCGGTTAAGCTCTGGTCCTGATGCTCAGCAGGGAGTCTGCTTCTCCCTTTCCCTCTGCCACCCCCCTGCCTGTGCTCTCCTGCTCTCTGTCAAATAAATAAATACAATCTTTAAAGAAGAAGGGGGAAAAAAAAGGAATTGTATTTACTGACATGCCAAGAGATAGACCTACTCATCTTTTTCTGGAGGGCCCTGGAACACAAGCTCCAACAAACCCTATCTAATACCTAAAATGGATGCTCACAAGATCAATATGGGAAATGAGCTTTACGATACCATAACTTCTGTTTTATTTTATTTTTTAAGATTTTATTTATTTGACAGAGATCACAAGTAGGCAGAGACAGAAGAGAAAGCATGCTCCTCGCCAAGCAGAGAGCCCGATGCGGGGCTCGATCCCAGGACCCTGAGACCATGACCTGAGCTGAAGGCAGAGGCTTAACCCACTGAGCCACCCAGGTGTCCCCAGAAGGACTTTTATATCCTAAAGAAAACCCTCAGGAGGGAGGCCTGGGTGTCACAGTCAGTTAAGCATCTGCCTTCAGCTCAGGTCATGATCTCAGGGACCTGGAATCAAGTCCTGCATCAGGCTCCTTGCTCAGAGGGGAGCCTGCTTCTCCCTCTGCCTCTCCCCCTGCTTGTCTGTGCAGTCTCTCTCTCTCTCTCTCTCACAAAAAAAAAAAATCTTAAAAAAAAAAAAAAAAAGACCTTCAGGACACTGGAGGCCTTGTTATTACCAAGCTAAATTTGTTTTTCCCTCTAGCAAAGGCATTAAGATAGTTGGAAGTTTCCTGGAGGAGGGTCACACAAATCCCACCCAGGAGCGGGGGTGGGGGAGTAGTGGGGGAGGTTGCCGGGGGTCAACTTGTACTTTGTCCTCAGCTAGCCTTCTGTTCCCTCATGAAAATTTAGTTTCCAAGTGCTTTATTTAAAAAGACTATTTAAGAAAAAAAAATTATGCCCAAAACAGTAAGATGACACTCTCCTTCAAAACCTTCCCCCAGGGACGCCTGGGTGGCTCAGTTGGTTAAGCAGCTGCCTTCGGCTCAGGTCATGATCCCAGCGTCCTGGGATCGAGTCCCACATCGGGCTCCTTGCTCTGTGGGGAGTCTGCTTCTCCCTCTGCCTCTGCCTACCACTCTGTCTGCCTGTGCTCACGCTCTCTCTCTCTCTAACAAATAAATAAATAAAATCTTAAAAAAAAAAACAAAAAAAAACCTTCCCCCATTCTCTATTTCCCTGAGGTTACCACTGAACAACCTGTCATGTATCTCTCCAGATCCCATAATATTCTGCAACTTGATTTTATCACTTCACGTATCACGGAGAGCTTTCCATATTAGCAATATGGATTTCCTAAACACTTTTTCTTACGGTCACAAGGTTGAAATTCTTAAGTGTTACTCCATTAGAGATTTTTATGAGAGCAATCGAATGCTCTTTCAGGCAAGTCTATTTTGTATTATTTAGACCATCATTCCAGTAAAGATTTATAATAATGTAAAGGATGTGTGCACACCTGCCTCCTCTTAAGGCACTACTGCCCTTGAGACTGACCTCCAACCAAGAAGCCATTTTTTCCCCCAGCACTGAGGCTTATGTAAATTTCTGATCCATTATACTGAGAAAGTACCTTTCCCAGTATACACACTGAAGACATTTAGGAGGGTGTCTTTACAAAATATTCACAGATTTATACGGAAGCACACTCTTTGTCTACCATCACGTCACATACAATCAGAATGAGTGAAAGTCAATAAAGCCAACTAAAAATGAGCATTTCAAAGGCACATTTACTCGTAATTGCCATTATTCTTTACAGTTTTGGTGATGTTGTATATTCCATGCGCTGTCATACAATAATCCAGATTAGAAGACTGACACGCCAGAATGCCAGTTTACAGATGATAATGAAGACGATAGTTCTGAAAAGGAGAACACTTACGTCTGGTAGTTGGAATGCACATCCTATAAAAAAGCCTGTATAAGAAATTAAAATGCTATTATAAGCTTGTTTGGTTATTCTGCACTTAGAATAGAAGATTTAATAGCAACACATGGTTTTTAGGATAGGCATGCTAAGAGACCAGAACGTTCACGTCTGCTGACCAAGACAGCTCCCATCCTGTGCCCTAACAGTGCTAATGGATACAGTACAATCATTTGACTCCACTTTTTCTAGACTTTTTTTTAAAGATTTTTTTTTTAAGATTTTATTTATTTGACAGAGAAATCACAAATAGACAGAGAGGCAGGCAGAGAGAGAGGGGAGGAAGCAGGCTCCCTGCAGAGCAGAGAGCCCGATGCGGGGCTTGATCCCAGGACCCTGGGATCATGACCTGAGCCGAAGGCAGAGGCTTTAACCCACTGAGCCACCCGGGCGCCCCTTTTTTTAAAGATTTTTATTTACTTATTTGACAGACAGAGATCACAAGCAGGCAGAGACGCAGGCAGAGAGAGAGGAGGAAGCAGGATCCCTGCTGAGCAGAGAGCCGATTCGGGGCTCAATCCCAGGACCCTGAGATCATGACCTGAGCTGAAGGCAGAGGCCCAACCCACTGAGCCACCCAGGCGCCCCTTTTCTAGACTTTCAAGTACACTACTTTCCTTCTGCTAAGTGCCTGTCACAGATGTCATTACATTCAAATCATGTTTGAATCATGTTTGAGTCATAAAGCAAAGTAATTACAAACTGGTTTTTTAAACTTTTTAATTTGATGTAATTTCAGACTTAGCGTATGTTGCAAGAGTAGTACAAAGAATTCTCAGATACCCTCCACTCAGATTCCCAAATGTTAAATGTTTTTCCACATTTGCTTTATACTTCTCCCTATCTCTAAATCTGGTGGTCCAAAATTTAAATCCTAAACAATGACAACAGAGGGTCTGAGGAAAACAAAAGTCATTTTACAAAACAAAACTCTTCTTCTTTTTTTTTTTTTTTGAAGACTTTATTTATTGGGGTGCCTGAGTGGCTCAGTCAGATAAACACCTGCCTCTGGCTCAGGTCATGATCTCAGGGTCCTAGAATGGAGCCCCATGCTGGCTCCCTGCTCAGTGGGGAGTCTGCTTCTCCGTTTCCTGCTGCCTCTCTCCCTCTGCTCTTGCTCTCAAATAAATAAATAAATAAAATCATTTATTTTTATTTTATTTTTTTAAGATTTTATTTATTTATTTGACAGAGATCACAAGTAGGCAGAGAGGCAGTCAGAGAGAGAGAGACGGGGAAGCAGGCTCCCCACTGAGCAGAGAGTCCGACGCCAGGCTCGATTTCAGGACCCTGGGATCATGACCTGAGCCAAACGCAGAGGCTTTTAACCCACTGAGCCACCCAGGCGCCCCAATCAATAAAATCTTTTAAAAAGAGAGTGAGCAGGGGGAGGAGCAGAGGGAGAGAAGACAGGCTGACTCCATGCTGAGTGCGGAGCTCTACATGGGGCTCCATCCCAGGACCCTGAGATCATGACCTGAGCTGAAATCAAGAGTACCTAGCTTGACCAACCGAGCCCCCCAGGGGCCCCTAAAACAAAACTCTTCTGATACATTTGCGACCTTATATAAATTATTTGGGTTAAGCTGAATTAGTGTTATCTATCTAAGCTTCATTTGGTAGAAGTTTGCCAGTCAAGCTTTTAATTAAGTAATTCACATTGGCTGTTACTGAACAGCATTGCAAATTTGGATGTTCACCTTATTATACTTTTAGTCATTTCAATTGTGCTCTTTTCTCCCTCAGTTTCAAGTCTTGCTTGCTGCTATTCTGTAAAACTGACATTTTATTCTAGTCCTTGCACAATTGCCAAAATTGCAAGAAGGCTGCAAGGCACATTTTCTTCTTTGTTTTAAATTCATACCATATAAGATGCAGTATTATGAGAAAAATAATCAATACTTGTGGATTACAAATGACTATACTACTACTAAATTGAATTAGGCTTCTAATCTATTTCCATATATATGTAAAGATTTTATTTATTTGACAGAGATCACAAGTAGGCAGAGAAGCAGACAGAGAGGAGGAAGCAGGTTCCCTGCTGAGCAGAGAGCCCGATGTGATGCGAGTCTCGATCCCAGGACGCTGGGATCATAACCCGAGCCTCCTGGGATCATAACCTGAGCCAAAGGCAGAGGCTTTAACCCACTGAGCCACCCAGGCGCCCCTCCTTATATTATTAAAAAAAAAAGATTTTATTTATTTATTTATTTGTCAGAGAGGGAGAGAGAGAGTACGTGCACAAGCAGAGGGAGAAGCAGGCTCCCTGTGGAGCAAGGAGCCTGACACAGGGCTCGATCCCAGGACTGTGGGATCATGACCCAAGTGGAAGGCAGACACCCTACTGACTGAGCCACTGGGGTGTCCCTAATTCCTTATATTCTTGAAGTTAAAGAAAAAAGAAAATCTCCCTTCAGAACGAATTACCAAAAAGGAGCAGCTCTCCATTTGTAGCTGTTTTGCATTAGGAGTTTCCATAAAATATGCACTATTGGTTCTTGTAACTTTGTAAAAGCTGGAGAACAGACTGATCTCTGTTGCCCCTGGGAGTTAATACCTGTGATTTACTTAAGTAATGGATAATGCACAACTCTTATCAGATGGAAATTTTTTTGAAATAAAAACTGCCAATATTTCTGGCTTTGAGGTTCCTGGAGTGAGTGACAATGACCTCTTGTTGTTGTTTTCATTTTATTCATTTTATTTTGTTAAGAGATCTTTTAAGAATTTTATTTATTTATTAAGGGGGGAGAGTGACAGAATCTTAAGCAGGTTCCATGCTGAGTACAGAGCTTGATGGAGGGGGCTTGATTTCATGACCCTGAGATCATGACCTGGGCCGAAATCAAGAGTTTGGTGCGCCTGGGTGGGGCTCAGTTGATTAGGTGCCTGCCTTCAGCTCAGGTCATGATCCCGGGGTCCTGGGATCGAGGACTGCATTGGGCTCCCTGCTCAGTGGAGAGTTCACTTTTCCCTCTCCCTCTGCCTGCCACTCTGCCTACTTGTGCTCTTTCTGTCAAGTAAAAAAAAAAATCTTTAAAGAGGGGAACCCTTAGGCTACTAAGCCACCCACGTCCCCTTTGTTTTTAGATTGAAGTATAATTTTTAACTGCTAAGGTGTACACATCATAAGCATATAGTTGAATGAATATTGTGTGCATATCCATGTAATCATGACCCCTGTCAAGATACAGAATGTTTTTACTTCCCTGCGAATTTCTGCGGGGCTCGATCCCAGGACCCCGGGACCATGACCTTGAGCTGAAGGCAGAGGCTTTAACCCACTGAGCCACCCAGGCGCCCCTCTTTTGTAAGTTTTAAAATTTTGGTTCCTTACCCAGCCACTTGGGATTAGAAGGAAACAAATATTTTAAATCCTTTAGTTACTAATTTACAAAAATTATTATTCTTTGGTTTCTATCTTATTTTCTGTACTAGAGTATTAGAAGCTTGTGTTTCCTCTAGAAGTCTTTTTTAATCCTCTATGTATTGTGTTCCTTATCTATATTTAGAATGTGGAGGGGCACCAGGCTGGCTCAGTTGGTAGAGCATGTGACTCTTGATTCCATGGTCCTGGATTCAAGCCCTATGGTGGGTGCACAGTTTACTTAAAAAAAAAAAAAAATTAGAATGTGGATGCCATTCCAAATCTTTGCAGCAACACAAGAACACATCTCCAATACGGGAACTGATGTGGTATTTATAAGAAGGATCTTTTTTTTTTTTTGAAGATTTTATTTATTTATTTGACCCAGAGGAAGACAGAGCACAATCAGGGGGAGCTGCAGAGGGAGAAGGAGAAGCAGACTCCCCATCTAGCAGGGAGCAAGATGTGGGGCTAGATCCCAGGACCCTGGGATCATGACCTGAGCTGAAGGCAGACACTTAACGGACTGAACCACCAAGGCACCCCTATAAAGATCTTAACCTGGAGTGCTTTCTCCAAATCTACGAGCCAGAAATATTAAAAAGTAATGCGAGTTTACGTACAGGAGCAAATTTCCCATGATAGTCTGCATTTGCCTTTATACTCTCTTCCAGCTGTAGGTGGAGGGGGAAGGAGGGGAGCAGGAACTTTTGATCCTCTATTATTTCTTGAAACCTTTCCAAGAGAAGCCCTGCAGATTAATTTTGTCCTTTGGGTAAAACAAAGCTAACGTCCCAAGAGCCACTCTGAAGATTTTAAGCCTTCTCCTTCAGGCTCTGGCTCAGTATCTTGAATTAGTGCAATACTTACCGTTATAACTTTTTGTATGTTTATGTTTAAGAAACCTGCTATTGTCCATTATTATCCCGAGAAAATAAAGGTAAATCTCTACGGTTATCATTAAAGCCACGTTTTCCTCCAAGAGTAGCCTTGACGGTATTTTATCCCTAATGCAAAATAGCTCTTTTCTGACTACAAGTGGAAATCGATCATCAGGTACCAATTTATTTATCAGAATTACACAGGTAACAAAAGGAGGCCATCCAAAACTTCGGGAAGAATTTCAGGGCTTCAGGATTTCAAACCATGCACAGTTCTTGCGAAGATGTCTTTATTTAGACAGACTGGGGGTCACAGGGCCTAGGGCTTGACGTCCTCCACTGACACCCCCCCACCCCCGCCCGCCCAGAATGTCCTCGAAGCACGCATAGCTTTCCTTGAGCCAACTGTCAAGGCCAACTGCTTTTCCCTCTTAGATCTGGAACTCAGATCGCTATATTGGCAAAAAGCCCGTTATTAAAGCTTACATTCTTTCTTTGCTGGTAGAAAAATGGGGGAAACACAACCTGTCGGGACAAACTGCAAAGAGCGATGTAACATGAAAGCTAGTAATATTATTAGTGAGGGTAATCAAAACACAACAGGGATTTGGGACTAGTGACTGTAACAGCGAGAGGTGGCGCGGGGAGCAGAAAGTTTTGTAGACTACGTAGCGCTGTCGTATCACTTTGTGGGGGACATTCGGGAGGGAAGCAAGCAGGTGAGTGATCAGACTCTCGTCCTTACCTGTCTCGGGTCGGGGCCCCTATATCCCCAGATGCATAGCCTGTTCCGCTGTCCTGGTCCTTCTAACTTCAACCAAATCTCCAACTCACCTTTCCCCGATGCCCCAGAGCCACATCGCTCCCACTATCAGGAACGACTCCCAGCGCGCAGGCGCGGGGATTACCGCCCCCCCCCCCCCCCCCCCCTCCTCTTAAGGCGTAAATCCTGCGCAGGCGCAGCTCCTCGGGCCCCCCTCCGCGCGGTGCCACCCTTCTCCTGAGAGCTGAGGAAGGTCGCCCTGCGCGTCTCGTGTTTTGCTCTGCGACTGCGTCGCACAGTGTGACACACGGATTGCGTCACTTCCGCCCCCTCCCGGGAGGCGGCGCTGGGCCGGTGGCAAACCCCCGAAGGGAGCCGCAGTAGTACGACGGAAGATGGCGACGAGCGGCGGCGAAGAGGCGGCGGCGCCGGCGCCCGGGGCTCCGGCGACCGGGGCTGACACAACCCCGGGCTGGGAGGTGGCGGTTCGGCCCCTGCTGTCTGCGTCCTATTCAGCCTTCGAGATGAAGGAGTTGCCGCAGCTGGTGGCCTCAGTCATCGAAAGGTACCGGGCGGCGGCCCCGGCGAGGCGGGCGCAGAGAGGGGGAGGGGAGGTCGTGCCGGATAGTCTAGACCGGCTTCCAGGGCCGCCTTCTGCTGCTGGGCGACCCCCGCCCCAGCCCCGGCTTCGGGACTCCCCGATCCAGGCGGACGAGGGCTTGTCCAGGGCTCCTTCCGCCGGTCCATGTAAATTATCGTGCCTCGATTTCCCTTCTGAGGAAAACTTTTGAAGACGCCCTCTTTAGAGGGCGTGGCTGGACCCGTTTGGGAGTGACTTCGGGACGCTTCGCGCTCTTCGGGGAATGTCCCCGGGGCTGCCCCCTGTGTTAAGGTCATAGCACTGATGAGTTTGCATTTCTTGCCCGCACTCATCCCCCTGGCCTGGGCCAGAGCGGAGCCTGGGGTTTAAATTGGAGATGTGCCACATAATTTAATAACGGTCTTTCCGTGGCGCTGTAACACTGGGGGCACGTGCTGTTTCTGTGGCTGAAGCCACTAGTGACCACTCAGGACTTTGTTTTCAGGTTGCACTTACTGTATGTTGCTACTGTAACGGTCTTTGATGAAACCATTTCAGTGTTAGTCTGAGGTCATTTTCCCACAGAAACAGTGCCCTCGCTTGCGCGCGCGCTCCCTCTCAAAATAATCTTCAGGCTCTTACAAACGGGGTCATTTATTGGTTTGGTATTAAATCGCTTCGTCATTTTGTCCAGACTTCTTAGATCGTGATAGTTGTGTTCAACAAGGCCATGGTATCAGGATGCCTGTGTTTTCCTGACTTAACATTGCTCAGAGGAGTCTTTCATTGGTTTAATGGTAGACGTGCTTTCAAAGGGAGTCTCACTTTTATTTTGCTAGTCAGACCTTACTTCAACAATCTGCAATTGCTGACTGGGTTATTTTAGCTTCTTGCCAGCAAGGGTGTATCTTAATGTCATCCAGAAGGTTAGAAATTGCTATTTATTACTAAGGAAGGCCCATGACTTGACAGATTGTTTATTGCAGTGCCTGTTGTTAGGTTTGTGATGCTTTGGATGAAGTTTTTTTTTTTTTTTTTTTTTAAGTTATAATAAAATAATGGCTGGGTTTGGTAATTTTACTGTTAACTTTACAGATGGATTTTCCTATCTAATTATTAAATCCGGAATATTTTAAAGATGTAAGCAAGTATCAAGATACTGCTTTCAAGTTAGGTGGCCTCTTTTTTAACTGTTTTAAACATTTGGCTCGGCGGTATTTTTCCTACATTATACTCATCATGTGACTTGTAATGGATAATATACCACTCTAAAATATTTGCATTTATTTATTTATTTCAAATAATTTTTTTTTTTTAAAGATTTTATTTATTGATTGGACAGAGATCACAAGTAGGCAGAGAGGCAGGCAGAGGGAGAGGAGGAAGCAGGCCCCTGCTGAGCAGAGAGCCTGATGCGGGGCTCGATCCCAGGACCCTGAAATCATGACCTGAGCCGAAGGCAGAGGCTTGACCCACTGAGCCACCCAGGCGCCCCAGAGATTTTATTTTTAAGTTATCTCCACACCCAATGTGGGGCTCGAATTCTCAAACCCAAGATCAAGACTCGCATGCCCCACTAAGCCAGCCAGCTGCCCCTGCTTTTATGTGTGTGGTTTTTTTTAAAGATTTATTTATTTATTTATTTGACAGACAGAGATCACAAATAGGCAGAGAAGCAGGGAGAGAGAGAGGAGGAAGCAGGCTCCCCGCTGAGCAGAGAGCCCGATGTGGGGGACTCGATCGCAGGACCCTGAGATCATGACTCAAACTGAAGGCAGAGGCTTTAACCCACTGAGCCACCCAGGCGCCCCTGCTTTTATGTTTTTTTGGACGTGACACCCTCCCATTCATCCGGTATTCCAGATCCATCTTTTTAAAACTATAATGGTTTAGCAACTCTGTCAAGCTTGTAGAAGGAGCCAAAACCGAATATATCAAACTAGGTTTGAATTTTGCCAAGTGAGTGACAGTGCCCCTCGTGCACCCTAAGGTAATCAAGATTTGCCTGGTTTGTAGACAGAAGTAAGAACTCTCTTCACGATTTAGGAAAGATATCCAAACTAATGGATGTTTAGTAACAAAAGCTTTTATTGTAAGGCAGGATCCCTGGAGTCTTGCTTCCGGTTTTGTTGCTCAATTCACTTCGAAAGGTGGTTCTATGGCCTCTTTAGGGTCTCTGAGAGGAATATGATCCTAAGAAAAGTTTTCAGAATACCTGGTTTACAAGTTCTTTTTTTTTTTTTAAAGATTTTTTTATTTATTCATTTGACAGATAGAGATCACAAGTAGGTAGAGAGACAGGCAGAGAGAGAGGAGGAAGCAGGCTCCCCACTGAGCAGAGAGCCCGATGTGGGGCTCGATCCCAGGACCCTGGGATCATGACCTGAGCCGAAGGCAGAGGCTTTAACCCACTGAGCCACCCAGGCGCCCCGGTTTACAAGTTCTTTACAGTAAAAAACAACCAAACCTACTAGTGTTCAGTTTGGTGTAGAGCAGAGGTTGGCATGCCTTTTTTTTTTTTTTTTTTAAAGGGCCAGAGGGTAAATATTTGCAGGCTGTACATTCTCTGCGTGAATTAGTCAACTCAGTCATTGTATAGCAAAAGCAGCCTTAACACAAGATGTAAGTGAATGGGTATGGATATGTTCCACATTTTATTAGTGGACACTAAAATGGGAATTTCATATATTTATATGTCAGAAAATGGTTTTAACAGTTATTTTTCAGCCAAATAAGCATTGCAAAAACCATTCTTAATATGGGCTGTTACAAAAACAGTTCCAGACCCTGGTTTAGAGCAGAAGTTAGTACCCTGCTATTCTGTTTCTCATAAGTTTTTGCCTTTCAAAAAAAAAAAAAAGAGGGCGCCGTGGTATCTCCGTCGGTCAAACGTCCGACTCTTGATTTCAGCTCAGGTCATGATCTGGTGGTGAGATGAAGCTCAGCGCGGAGGCCACCGGCGGTTCTCGCCCTGCCCCTTCTTGCACCTGCACTCCCTGAATAAATAAACAAGTCTTTATTAAAAAACTTTTTTTAAAGAAGATTTTATTTATTTGGCAGTGAGAGTGAGAGAGCACAAGCAGGGGGAGCAGCGGTAGGAGAGGGAGAAGCAGGCTCCCCGCTGAGCAGGGAGCCTGATGCGGGTTCCATTCCAGGACCCTGGGATCTTGACCTGAGCCAAAGACAGACACTTAACTGACTAAGCCACCCAGGTGCCCCAATAAATAAAATCTTAAAAAAAAAATGAACTGAAGGTGTCAGAATTGTGGAAGTATTTCTTGAATATAAAGTTATTGCCATCGATCATAGGACCAGATCAGAGTCATCACTGTACAGATGCTGTGGTGGGCTTTGTTTTGTAGATAATCAAAGGTTTAGTAGGTGCCTAGGCTGCTACTTCTGGGATTGCTGCTCTCATTTGGGATCCCCTTTCTGCTGTCATGACTGCCATCCATGTTTTCCTCCCTTGCCTCCAGAGATCTGTTTTTCTGTTGGAATCTGCTATTCTCTGCTTCCCTTTTAGATGTCCTGACTCCATCTTTGCCAGCTCTGCCTTCCTGTGTGACAGCCCGCTCATTCATTGAATTCCTCCCTATTTGACCACTGGGGACGCTGACTTGCCCTGAGACTCCTCCGTGCTCCACCATTCCACTTGCCATCTCTAGTCTTTCAAACCTTTATAGTTGGAATTGAACTTTGGGTTTGAAGAAGAGGTAGATGGCAATGTCTAGGTCTAGATCCTGTTAATTAAGTTTGACTTTGTAACCAGCTGTGAAACAAAGGGGGAATAGATTAGTATGGGTAAACTGGGAAACATACTTTCAAAAGTGTCCTTCGGTTTTTAAAAGAAAAACATACCTGAGTTTACTTAACAAGAAATTTATTTTCATTTCTACTGCCTTTTGCTAGCATTTGTTTTAATAGTAAGGATTGAAAATCTTTACAGTGCTCTTACTTTTCCAGACCAGAAATGGAGCTAGAATAAGCTCAGTGGAGCACGTGCCATATTTGGGATTAGTTAGTATAATTGTTGAATGTAACCTTGTATTTTAAGGTCCTGTCAAACAGAATTCCTTTCATAACTCTGTGTGAGATATGTTGGTGACCATGATTGTCATTGAACACTTTGACCTTTCATAGATTACCAAAAAAAAAAAAAAAAGTCCGTTTCCCATGAGCCAGTCCTTCCTAGGCTGTCCTGGCCTCTTAATGACGTCTCCTTCAGTCTCTGCCTCCCAGGTATTCGATAAAATTTAGGCCAGAGAGACCTACTTGGGAAGGCAGAAGCTATTACAAAATCTCTATTAGATAGTGTTTGGTCATTTCCTAAATCTCTTGAAAGGGAGAAAGGGATACACTGGTGTCAAGCTTCTGTCAGGCTATAGGACAGAAGTTCATGATTGACCTACAGGAAAAAAAAAGCTTGCCACCAAATGATAGCGTGTAATTGTGAGATTAGCCCTCATGGCTGGTTAACGTCTTACTGTACATTCACCACAAGTTTGTCAAGAGTGAAGGAGGTGCCGGAAAGCTTTTAGTTCTTTGGTTAAATGTGTGGTACTCTGTGACATACAGCAGATGTTCAGTAAGCACATATTTTTTTGATCTGTTATTCTTAAATTGTATTCATTATGCTTACTTGTTTCCTGATCGTGTCATGAAACAGGCATAGTGGATTCTGTTCTTGGGAGTTTATGACTTTGATGAAGGGAAAGGGGTGTGTGGAGTTTCCATAGTTTAAAAAAAAGATATAGATAGTATGGTACCTGAGGGGGAGAAGGAAGGTGAATCTGTGTCTTTTATTTTGTCCTCTTGGCATTCCACCTCTTCCTGAAAAAAGCTAGATATTTCCAGACCTGAGCCAGTTATTTTTTACTTAGATGTCAAATTAGATTTCTGTGACCAGACTGCTAGCTGCTGTTTCCCTTTATTCTCTGCCTCACATTTATTTTGTATGGGATATAAGCGTTTCAGATTCCCTGTTTTTCAGGAGTGTTTCAACCCCAGCGGTGTTGTGGTTGGAATGTTTGTTAGAAGAAGCAGATGTCTGAGGAAGATAGCTCGACCACCCAGAGGAAAGAGATATTTTTACCTATAAGTCTTATTTTCCTTTCTCTTTGTTATATTTGCCTGCGGTTCTTCATTCTTCCCCATTCCTACCTAACTTCTTGCCCTTTGTCCCATTTTTTCCATTTCTTTGAGTCTTCTGGTATCTTGGTGTTTTTCAGATTATTGGGGAATGAGGGTGGCAGCAAGTCTTTATTAGGCTACTCATACACACTTGTTTCTTTAAAATCAAGAGATATGATAATGTCCTTTGGGCCACATGTCCACATGTCCTACTCCCTCCTTCAAGTTTTCTCAAATTAATTTCCCCATGTTTATCCTTAGTTGCCCTAAGCAAACTGTAAGTGGAGCTTGAGAGTGCTCCAGTTTTTTGCATGTCAATGTCCATCTTTCTGCAAAGTACATTCTTGTTTTCTTGTTTTTCTTTTTTTTTTTTTAAAGATTTTATTTATTTATTTGACAGACAGAGGTTACAAGTAGGCAAGAGAGGCCCGCAGGGAGAGAGAGGAGGAAGCAGGCTCTCCTCAGAGCAGAGAGCCCGATGTGGGGCTTGATCCCAGGACCTTGGGATCATGACCTGAGCCGAAAGCAGAGGCTTTAACCCACTGAGCCACCCAGGCGCCCCTTCTTTTTTTTTTTTTTAATTGGAATAAGGCAGTTGTGCATTTCTAGAGCAGGAAAATCACAAAGGGTCAACATTGAACCAGCCAATTAAATGAGTTTATTCTTGTATTATGGATGTATTTCATTATCTGAATGGAAATGAAAACAACAGAATAAGTTCATTCTTTGGGTGGGTAGTTTTTCTCTTAGTTCTAGTAAGCCTGTTCAGCTGAAAAACATGGGGATAAGCAGCTCTGAACTTTTGAAATAAAACAGAAGGTAAATGACTCAGTAAAATACATTAAATTACAGGGTGGGGAAACCTTAGAACAAGGACTAAGAAAATACAAGGACGAAAGTGAAAGAACAACTAAGTATGAGGTAGAAGCGGGGATTTAGTAGAAGTTTTCTGCTGAGTAGGATATGACCTCTACCAGTATGATGGTCACGAAGTTGAGCATTACAAGTGTTTAAAGGTTTTTGTTTCCTCTTTTTTTGTCCACCTGGCAAGTAGAAATGATCCTTGGTGGGCAGGAAAGCCCTTACACATCATGGATACTCCATAAATATTTTTTCTTGGTGAAGCAGTTATTCTAAGATAAGGAACTGATCTTTGGTAAATCGCCATTTATCCTAGATAAATCCCCACATGGCAGAGTGTTTGCAATGCCAGACTGGTAAGTGCTATTTGAGGTGATTCATCACTCACACCAGCACCTCCCCAGTATTGAACTTCTCTTTTTGGCTCTTATGTTGATTTGGCAAGGGGATAGAGTCCTGACTGTGTACATTTCCCTTCAGAGTCTGATACTGGCTGGAGAATTAACTCACTGAGGAAGCTGTTTAGCCACAGCCTTCCGTTCTTTCCATTTAATAAGATACGTTTTGTTTTATTTTATTTTGTTTTCATTGTCTTCTTGTTCATGCGTTGTGGATTAGCATCTGATTTGCTAGAATTACATAAATGTATAGTTTTAAGATTTATGGGCTCCAGATTTTCATAGAAGAGGGCATTTCCTCAGCTCAGGATAAGGGATATGGTTAAAATCCCTGAATTTTTTGAGATCTAGCTGTATCCTGGTTGGAGATGGGGGGCGTGGGGAGACAGGAGAGCTCTGGTACCTGGTGAGTTTTGGGTTTTAACATTGATCAGGTGATTTTTCCCTGAACTGTTGATTCTTGCATTATGGACTGGTCTTGTTTGGTCTTCAAAATGGGTTATGATGACCTGTATTCCCATTAACAGTATTTTGAGTGTTCTTGGTCTACTCCCTTTTGGCCAGCACATAATATTACTCGCTTTTGGTCTTTGACAGCTGGTAATATAAGACAAAATGGCATCCTGTTATGTTTTAACTTGTACTTCTTTAATTCTAAGTGAGTATGAAAATGATTCCTGCCTATTAGCCTTTGCCACTCCTTAAGCCTGACGCACCTTGAGCAAGGTGCTTACTTTCAATTTGCTGAGCTTCCCTTTCTCAATCTTGAACGTAGGGATGGTAACAGTGCCTCCCAAATGGGGCTCCTGTCAGTACCGTAATGCCTATGAAGGGGTAGGGTGTCTGGTGGATAGGAAACACTAAGTAAATGCTAGCTGAATTATTTTCTTTGCAGTGAATCCGAAATCCTGCACCACGAGAAGCAGTACGAGCCCTTCTACTCCTCTTTTGTTGCACTTTCCACACACTATATCACAACAGTTTGCAGCCTCAGTGAGTATTCCATGCTTGTCACTCCCTTCTGAGGGCTTCGGGATGGGGGGTACGGTTGTGTCTTCTCTTTGCAGGTGTCTGAACAGGTTGTTCATGAAGTCTGTTTTAACACTCCTAACCTGTTCACCCAGCAGTGGAGATCGCTGTCAGTCTGATAAGGCTCTGGAAGTTCCTTTACATAGGCCAACCAAGAGGGATTTGCAGAGTACTTGGTTTGGATGTCTGCTTTGTAATCTATTAAGTTAAACTGTACCTTCTTAATCAAAAGCATTTTATTGGTTTCATACATGCACATGTAGTTACTAGTGTGTTCATTTCTGGGGGTTGAGGGGGGGATGGGCGGATACCAGCTTGAGGTTTGGATACCACTGATGAAGATGCCACTATTCTTTATTTGGTTTTGGTGAGAAAGTAAATTCTCCTTTTGTATTCTCTAGTATGTCAAGGGATTTCAATTTCAGTTCCCCATCTTTTAAACTTTTTTTTACTCTTATTTTCTGCTATTTCTGAATTTTTACATTTTTACTTGTTTAAAAAAGTCCTTTAAAAAAAAATCAAAAACAAACCTAACTCAGAGTTCTGAAGAATTCGAATTACTTACTTAAATAGTTTGCTAAGCAGGTAAAATGAAAGGAAGCTATAAGGTTGCTGGGTAACTGTTGTGTGCTGTGGTGTTTATTAACACCACTGGCTACTGGTGGAGGAATCACTTAGCTTGAAGAAATTTTGTGTAGGAAACCTCTTGTAAAAGACATTTAGAACCTATGGGAAAGGAGAAGTAGTATATGCTAGTAGTTAAGAGCTTGAACTCTAGAGCCAGACTTCCTGGATTTGATTCTAGCCCTGTAATTTCCCTACCTGTTATGAAAAAGAGGGGGAGGGGGTAACAATAATACCTACTCAAAATGTTGGTTTAAGGATTCAGTGGGTTAATATATTTGAAGTGTTTGGTACTTACTGTGTTGTATTTCCTATTATAATGAATTTCCAGTAAATGTGAGATAGATTGATCTAGAAGTAGTGGATGGTATCAGTGCCAGGATGCCTTTGTTTGGCCCTTGGATGGTTGGTTCTGAATGATTGTTGTTATGGAATGGTGCTGGGAATGCTGGACACAGAGCTTGGGAGTTGTCTGGTTTGATGTGCTAGCCATGAGGCTGACCAAGCTGTGGCAGTCTGAGGTTAAGTCAAGCCCATTTCTTTCTCAGTTCCCCGGAACCAGCTTCAATCGGTGGCAGCAGCCTGTAAAGTCCTGATTGAGTTTTCTCTCCTGCGTTTGGAGAATCCAGATGAGGCTTGTGCCGTGTCCCAGGTGAGAGTGACGGGTTCATTTGTGGCCCTTATTTTGAGGTAGGACTCTGACACACCAGTGGCATGATGGAGAAGGGTGGTATAGAGCAGGGATTGGTGAACTTTTCCTTTAACAGGCCAGATAGTGAACAATTTGCTGACCATTTGGTCCCTTTTGCAACTAGTCTCTTTTAAACTCTGCCTTTGTAGTATGAAAGCAGCCACAGACAATACATAAATGAAAAAGCATAGCTGTGGTTCAGTAAACGTAATTTACAAAAGCAGACAGTGGGCTGAATTGGAGCTGTGGTTCACCAGCCTCTGGTATAGAGGGCTGCAGAGGATTTTGCAATGATTGCAAACTTCCATGTTTCCAGGGGTCAGGCAAATAACATAAGATGGGTGAAGTGTGCCAGTTGAAAAGGGTGCCCGACCCAACTGTAAAGGGCCAATCACTGTGTAGCTCCAGTCAGTCGTTGCCAGATAGGGGTGGAGACTCAGTTGCTGTATCTTGTGAATTATTGAGAAAGATAAGAAATCTGGATTTGTCTGTTGAACCTTCCATGTTTTAAAAAGTTAACTGTAACTTCAAGTAAAAAAATAACAATCCAACAACAACACTGTGAGCATAGTACGACGAATTTGCAAACCAGATAGGGGCTGAGGACCATCAGCTTGTGATCTCTGCTTTAGTGTTTTCCCTGATTTCAGTTCTTGATATGATCCTGAATTTGGCCCTGTGCCAGTGAGAAGTCCCAAAAGAGTAGTATCTTCTGAAAGACATATTTGACTTTGTTTTCTTTTCAGAAACACTTGATTCTCCTCATCAAGGGCCTGTGTACTGGCTGTAGTCGACTAGACAGGACTGAAATTATCACGTTCACAGCAATGATGAAATCAGCCAAGCTGCCACAAACGGTGAAGACACTCTCAGACGGTGAGCCTTCGCTTGCCAGACCTAGTACTTTGACTGCTTCCCTGGCCAACTTTTCCTGCTTTGGCTTCTGGTGGCACTCTGCTCATCCTTGTTTTTGGTTTTATATTTATAGTGGAAGATCAAAAAGAACTGGCCTCACCTGTAAGCCCAGAGCTGAGGCAGAAGGAGGTACAGATGAATTTTTTGAATCAGTTGACATCGGTTTTCAACCCTAGAACTGTAGCATCACCACCCATAGGTCCACAGACTCCGGTGAGTTACTCTACCCAAACGTCCTCATCCCTTGGAGCTTTTAAGATGATAATACTAGAAAAAAGTAACAGTTGTATCTGATATTTGTGATGTAAAATGATGTATTTGCCTAGGGTAGAAAGAAATAGAAGGATACAAACCAAAAAGAAAAAACGAGGTGATTTTCTTTCTACTGTTGATATATATTTTTTTAAATTTTATTTATTTATTTGACAGAGATCACAAGCAGGCAGAGAGGTAGGCGGAGAGAGAGGAGGAAGCAGGCTCCCCACTGAGCAGAGAGCCCGACCCAGGGCTCCATCCCAGAACCCTGGGATCATGACCTGAGCCGAAGGCAGAGGCTTTAACCCACTGAGCCACCCAGGCGCCCCTCTACTGTTGATATTATTTTGATGATCATTCTTCTAAAATTTCTCAATGCAAATAAACAGATATAAAAGACACATACAGTTTTCTGTAAAAGGCATCACACTCTCTATTAGTTTTAGAATATACGTATCTTCAAGCTCTATATTTTTCTCCTCCTCTTGGGAAAATAACTTGTATTTTCCCTAGCATTAGTGAGGGATTCCCCTCCTCATTAACTGGGAATTCTGGAGAGTATCCATAGATCTTCTGCTTAGTTTGGGCTCTTGCTTAGATTCTGAACTGTAGGGCCATTGTCAGCAGGTGATAATACCATGATAGGCCTTTCACATCCTTTGTTTCTCTTCAGGCTGAAGGGGAAAATGATGAGCAGTCATCCACAGATCAAGCCTCTGCTATCAAAACCAAGAATGTGTTTATAGCTCAGAATGTGGCTAGTCTTCAAGAGCTTGGTGAGACTCTTAATTGTTGTCCTAAAGCTGGTTTCTCTGCTTTCAAAAATTCCGTTAAATGGAATTGTAAGGTCGAGCCTTGTCACTAATGCAGGTGGCTCCGAGAAGCTCCTGCGCGTGTGTTTGAACCTGCCCTATTTCCTGCGCTACATCAATCGGTTTCAAGATGCAGTGTTGGCCAATTCTTTCTTCATCATGCCGGCCACAGTAGCAGATGCCACTGCTGTTCGGAATGGGTAAGGTGCTCCGGGATGTGTGCTTTACCTTCTAAAGCTGCTCTCAAGAGAAACTGGGTAGTTGTTTATGGCACGCCAACTTTCTTTAATTATCAGATTATAGAAGCAAGGGATTCAAGGAGACACTTTGGTTAACCTCCTTCTCTGTCATGTTGTAGTTTTCATTCACTGGTGATTGATGTAACCATGGCATTGGATACCCTCTCTCTCCCCGTGTTGGAACCTCTCAATCCTTCTCGTCTGCAAGATGTGACAGTCCTCAGCCTAAGTTGTCTGTATGCAGGTGAGGGGTTGTGATGTCTGATCTCATTTTCTCAGTTCAGTGCACGTATACTTTCTGGAAGCCATGAGGTCACCCTGCGTGCTCTGCTCTCTTCCCTTTCCTTGAGCCCTTTCCCCTGAGGATCATCTGCTGTCTCGTCTAGGTGAAAGGAGGTCTCCATAGGAATCTTGTGAATTATACTGCTGTTGCACAACTGTTGGCACGTGATGTGCGCATTTGCTTTCATAGTAATGCAGATACATTTCATGTATCTGCTGTATGGAAAGCAAAATGCCAAGTACTGTTGGGATTTTGAGATAAACCATATGTAATCCATGCCATCAAGGAGCCTATATCGAGAACAGTTAGGACCACATGGAATAATATACAGTAGGGGGTGATAAAGGCAATAAGAGAAGTGTAGAGTAGTTGGGTACACAAAGAAGGGAGAGAAGGAGTCTTGCTGTGGGAGCAAGTCTGAGGAAGCCTTTACAGAACAGGTGGTATCTGTTTATATTGATAAATACAGCAGGTGTTACCCTTCATGCTCCCCCAAAATCCCTTTTCCTGTTGCTCATGCTGCCTCGAGAGTGGGGTTTGACAGCTGGTGTTTGCTCTCTTTTAAGTTGCTATGACAGTGACTTTTTAACCCAATTCACTGATCCTTGGTTTTAAATACTGTAGACCTGTATGTCTTGGAAGGTATACCAACTTCTGATGTTTACTTGGTTCTCTGAGCGAGGATTTGAACAGCTTTGGCAACCTGACCTTGGGGACACCAATAAATGCTGAGGTTGATCTTCTCCCTACTTTCTTTCAATAGCTTTATTTTGAACATCTGGATGCAAAAGGGATATAAAGAGAAAGGCACTTTAAATTGGGTAAAAGCAGTGGTAATGAAGGAGTTCTGTAGGGCAGGTGGGATTGCAACTTGGCTATCCGGAGGGAGAGGCCGAAGCAGGGCTCAAAATACCCTAGAGTTTGGGGGAACATACTGTATAAGTGTGTGGAGGGAAGGGATGAAGGGAGAGGATATGTGATTAGTGGGTATTGTATAGCCAGAGAGAAAGGAGGACACAATCACAGAGGTCTTAGAAATGCAGTCTGAGTCATTTGGACAAGGTCCTATAAACAGTAGAAACCACTGAAAATTCCGAGCTATATTCAAGCAGCAGTGTGCAGGATGTTTTGGTGTGGGGAAATTTGGAGGCAGGAAGCTTTGTTAGGAGGATTTTTTGTAGTCATTCAGGCAAGACACCATAAGAGCCTGAGTTCGGGTAGCAGCAGGGGAACGAGAAAGCTAAAGGTTCGTAGGAAAATGTGTTCTCCCCCAGCTCATCTCCAGTGCTCATTTCCTCATCCTCTGTCTTTGATTTTTTGCAGTTTTTAAGTTGGGATTATTTAATTTTTAGGAAATTTCTTGAGTATCACATGGCTGTCTGTATATTTAGTTAATATTGGTTAAAGAGTCCTTAAAATTTTTTAGTTGGATTAAAGATCCCAGGTTTGGGTTGTTGAAATTTGATGACCTGGGATTTGACATAAAGACAAGGATTTGGCCTTTGTGTCTTTGATGAACACCAGACATGGAATGTTTTTCCCCATAATCTTGGAAAAATGGGAAATCATTTTGTGATGTTTTAAAGTTAATAGGTTTTATTTTATTTTATTTTTAAGATTTGATTTATTTATTTGACAGAGATCACAAGTAGGCAGAGAGGCAAGCAGAGAGAGAGGAAGGGAGGCAGGCTCCATGCTGAGCAGAGAGCCTGACTTGGGGCTCGATCCCAGGACTCTGGGATCATGACCTGTGCCGAAAGCAGAGGCTTTAACCCACTAAGCCACCCAGGCGCCCAATAGATTTTATTTTTAAAGCAGTTTTAGGTTTACAGAGAAGTCAAGCAGGTTATACAGAGTTCCTATCTATCCTCTCTCCCCAGTACCGTTTCCCTTATTATTCACGTATTGCATTGCTAAGGTAATGAACTTTGTTATAATGATGAACCCAGTGTTTGATATACTATTATCTGAAGTCCATTGTTTATGTCAGGGTTTCCTTTTGTTAGGCGGTTCTGTGGGTTTTGACAAATGTGTAATGTCCTGTACTTATCATCACTGTGACACAATGTAGTTTCTCTGCTCTGCAGTTCCCCCCGGGCTCCGCCTAGTAATCCCGCTCTTCTGCCCGCGCTGCCAAAAACCACTGAGCTTTTTACTGTCTCCATGGTTTTAACTTTGCCAGAGTGCCCTAGAATTGGAACCAGTTATACATTATGTTGCCTTTACAGACTGGCTTCTTCTGCTTGGAGTGCACATTTAAGTTTCCTCCCTGATTTTTTTTTATGACTTGATCGCTCACCCTTTTTTATTGCTAAATAATATTCTCTGTGTGGGTGTGCCATGGTTTGTGGTAGAGCATCTCAGTTGCTTCTCATTGTTGGCAGTTATAGACAAAGCTATAAGAAGTGCTTGTGTGCAGGTTTTGATGTGGATGCAAGGGTTCAGCTCGTTCAGGTAAATACTCTGGAGTGTGATTGCTGGACCGGATGGTAATGCTGTCTAGTCTTGCTCTTGTGGACATTACTCTCAGTCGTCAAATCATGGAATGGCTTGGGGGGTAGGTTGTATTTTCTGTTCCTGTTTTGGTGGACTCCCTGGGACTGTGCCATGATTGGAATCTGTGCATCTTTCTCTCCTCCTCCAGGTGTGAGTGTGGCAACTTGCATGGCCATCCTGCATGTGGGTAGTGCCCAGCAGGTGCGGACGGGGTCCACGAGCTCCAAAGAAGAGGACTACGAGAGCGATGCGGCTACAATTGTCCAGAAATGTGTAAGCCGGGTCCCCTGGCACCGGGGGTCTCCGTCGTTCAGTGAGGAGGTAGTGCCAGGTCTACCCTCTTTCCAGGGAGAGGAAAGGATGTGGAGTCCTCTCCATACCCTTCCCCTCGGTAGCAGGTCTGAGAGGTGGGCATTCACATGGTTGGCTCTGCGGAAGGCGCTGCGTCATCGTGGTGGCAGTGGACCTTGTGAAAGATGAGTCACTCAGTCTGTATGTGTGCCGAGGGCTTGCTGTGCGTCACTGTGCTTTGAGCGGAGGCCTGCGGTACAGAGATAGTCTCCCAGAGTGGTGGGTGCGTAGGATGCATCCCTGTGAGGTGCTGTGATCTGATGGGGGCCTGGCTGTGTTGCTTTAGGTTGTGTGGGGGAGACATCTCTGAGAAGGTGAGCTGTGAGCTGAGTGTAACAAGGAGTCAACACCATGTGAAGGTCCAGGAAAGTGTGATGGAATCCTGTCATTAGAAAGTGACTTGAGGATATTAAGTTCTCCAAGTGAAATTAATTCGGGTGGGATTAAAATTTGTAATGAAGTAAGTCAGCTCGCTCAGATTTCTTTCTGTGTATGTTTGATGTTGGACAGCTTGAAATCTATGACATGATTGGACAAGCGATCAGCAACTCCCGGCGGGCTGGTGGAGAGGTAAGAAGTATGTCTCTGCTACATTCCTGTCTCATAGCTCGTAAGATCTCTGTGGTCATCCTTGTCTTTTGTACTTTTTCAACAGCACTATCAGAACTTCCAGTTGCTGGGTGCGTGGTGTTTGTTAAACAGCCTTTTCCTCATACTGAACCTCAGTCCCACTGCCTTGGCCGATAAGGGGAAAGAGAAAGACCCACTGGCTGCACTCCGAGTCAGAGACATCCTTTCTCGAACAAAAGAGGGAGTGGGCTCTCCTAAACTGGGACCTGGGAAAGGGTACGTGTCTACTCGATTGCTGTTCATGTTGTGTGTTGTGTCACTGCCGTTTTGTATTGATGGGGAGCTAGGGTAAGCCCTCTAATCTTCACATCAGCGGAACTGTTTGCCGCCGTACCTGGTTAAATTTAACAACTAAGGTAGTGATCATTGTCTCCTCTCTACATCATAGCTGTGTGATTTTGGACAAATTCCTCATTTTTTTCTGAGTTTGCTTATCTCTAAGAGGGGAAAATATCTGTGTTAATGTAACTTTCAGGGTTTTTATGAGGTTCAAATCAGAAAAAAAATGCCTCTGTTTTGTAAAACGGGCTGGTGTGACTTGCAGTTAATTACTCACCTGCATGTTTGACCTGTGAGGAGGATTGTCAGGTCCTCTTGGCTTGCTTCCTAGAACATTTGCTGCCGTCCTGATACAGTCTGGACAGTAAGCCCTGCTTGCACGGAGAGGAGTTAGAGATGGGACTTCCATGTGGTTCGAGGTTTTATTTTCTAAGCCCAGGCATTTCTGGATTTTATTTAATTTTTGAGTCCCTACCACGTGCTGGGCTGTTCCAGGCATGGAGGATGTAGTGCTGTTCACAGCAAATGTCTGTGCTTTCATGGAGCTTATTTTCTAATTGGAGCAACAGTGAACACAAGTACACTAGTAAGTTCACGATTAATTCTCATAGGAGTGTTATGAAGAAAAATAGGCCTCAGCAAGGGGCTGGAGAGTGACGGGGGTGTTATTTTAGTTAGGATGATAAGGAATGGGCTCTAAGGACAAGGTGGAGAGAACATATGTGAGGTGACAGAGTGAGCCATGCAAATTTTGGGGGTACAGTTCAGGTTTGGAGGTGGAGGTATGGTTAACATTTTTTTTTTTAAAAGATTTTATTTATTTATTTGACAGACCACAAGTAGGCAGAAAGGCAGGCAGAGAGAGAGGGGGAAGCAGGCTCCCCGCTGAGCAGAGAGCCTGATGCAGGGCTCGACCCCAGGACCCCGGGATCATGACCTGAGCTGAAGGCAGATGCTTAATCTGCCTGGGATCGGGCGGGGCTTAATACCAGGACCCTGAGACTGTGACCCGAGGCAGAGGCAGAGGCTTTAACCTACTGAGCCACCCAGGCACCCCATGATTGACATTTTTAAGGATCAACAAGGTCAATGTGGCTAGAGTGGAGCCCTTGGGGAGAGTGGTAGAAAGTTATGTCAGAGAGGTAGCCAGGGGCCAGATCTGCCTGGGCCAAGTGTAATCTGTAAGTGGTGGAGGGTTTTCCCCAGGGGAGTGATCTGATCTATTAATTCTTAGTGACCCAAGAACCCGGCTGGTGTGGGAATAAGACTGCAGGGTCTAAGGCAGAAAGGAGGGAGAGTAGTTGGGAAGCTCATGCATTATTCCAAATGAGAGATGAAGGGACTTGGAATAGGGTGCTTGTGGGAAAGGCAGAGAGAAGAGGTCAAAGCAGCATGTGTTTGGAAGGTACAGCTGACAGGATTTGGTGATGGCTTGGATAGTGAGTGTGAAAGATATGACATCAGAATTTTTTTGCATGAGCAACTGGGTTGTATAATTTATGGAGACAGGGAACACTGACTTAGGGCTTGGGTGGCAGGAAGGGGAAGAAGTATAGAATTCCGTCGTTGCCATGCTGAGTTTGAGATGACTTTCAGACCTCTCTTTGTGAGATGGTGAATGGGCTGTTGGTATGGATGTCTGGAGCTCCAGGAGGAAGTCCAATTCTGGACCTCATTCAACAGATTATTCACTGAGTATCTTCTCTGTCCTGAGTTCTGTGTCAGTTCTGGAATGCTGTGATGTATATTAAAAAAACAAAAACAAAAAAACCCACATTTCTAAGAGACGTGAAGAGGTCATGTCAGATTGTATCTAGAGAGTATTCTAATCAGGGTGTTTGGCCTGGGCAGAGAAATCAAGGCAGGTTTCCTTGAGGAAATGTTAAATGAACTGAAATTTGAAATAGACGTTGGGATGGTAGATATTAGATACCAGGCAAAGAAGGGAATGAGCAGGTTCCAGAGAGAATAGTAGTTTGTGATTTTTTTGAATTTCTGTCTTCACACTTGGCACTGTAGCAGGAAATGGAAGGACGCCAAAAGGTCTATCCTTCAAAGTAACAGTAATGTTTAAAAAACAGCTCTTGTTTCTTGACATTTAAAAAGAAAATCCATACCTTATGTAAGTTACAAACCTTAAGAAAGGGGAAAATAAGTCATCCTAAATTCTACCTCCCAAACTGGTTAAACACTCTTCCAGACATTTTTCAGTGCACATGATGTGCACAAGATGTGTATGTTTACAGAACAGGATTGCCGTTAGAAAATATCGTAGATGGGGTGCCTGGGTGGCTCAGTGGGTTAAAGCCTCTGCCTTCGGCTCAGGTCATGATCCCAGGGTCCTGGGATGGAGCCCCTCTTTGGGCCCTCTGCTCAGCAGGGAGCCTGCTTCCTCCTCTGTCTCTCTCTGTCTGCCTCTCTGCCTACTTGTGATCTCTGTCTGTCAAATAAATAAAATCCTTAAAAAAGAAAAAAAAGAAAAAATATTGTAGATAACTTTTCAGTGGTGCCGTTTCGGAATCACTAGTAGTGTTTAATGGCTGGCGGTTTTCCACCATATTAATATGCCGTTGTTAACTAATTACCCTATTGAAATACTTATTAGGCTGTATTAAATTTCTTGTGTTGATAAACTATGCTTTGATAAATTTTCTGAATGTAAATCTTTGTGAACTTGTTTAATTACCCCCTTGGGGTAAATTTCCAGAAGTATGATTGTTGGAACAAAAGGGCATACTTATGTAAAAATTTGCAGGGTTTTGCTAGATTATTCTGATGGCACTCTCACTAGCGGTTTGTGCGCATGTGCCCATTTCTCCCGGTCATCTTTGACAGTGTCTGTCATTAATCTTCATGTTTGTCTAATCTTAAAAGAGAAAGATGGTATTACAGCACTCCTACTTATGTTTCTTTATGAGTACTATGGTAACTGTGTTTTTTTTTTTTTTTTTAAGATTTTATTTATTGATTTGACAGACAGAGATCACAAGTCGGCAGAGAGGCAGGCAGATAGAGAGGGGGAAGCAGGCTTCCTGCTGAGAAGAGAGTCCGATGCGGGGCTCGATCCCAGGACCCTGGTATCATGACCCGAGCCGAAGGCAGAGGCTTAACCCACTGAGCCACCCAGGAGCCCTGTAACTGTGTTTTTTACCCCCGTTTTCTCTTCAGTATTTTTCCTTTTTTCTTATTGATGAACATGAGCTCTTTGTGTATTAGGTGTACTAATTTTTGTCCTGTGGTCATTTGAACAGAAAGAAAAAGTTTTACTCACATTTAAAGTGTAAAACTTTGTTTTTATTCTCTTTAGTTTATGACTAGATACTTTATAGAAGTTGGTGATTTTTACCCTTTTTCTTCTCAAAAGAATGACTTTTTTTCTTAATTGATGAGCAGTTTCTTATAAGAGGCTGTCACCCTGGAACAGCCAGATGGAAGAGATACCTAGGGCAGGGTGTGGGGAAACAGCGCAGAGCATCCCTGCCCTCCGACACATACCACTCTTCTACTTCCCTCTGTTTGTCAGCCCAGAAGCTCTCTGAAAAGAATGACTTTTATTATTATTTTTTTAATTTTATGGTTTTTTTTTAGAGGTTTTACTTATTAGAGTACAAACAGGAGGTGTTGCAGGCAGAGGCAGAGGGAGAGGGAGAAGCAAGCTGTCCACCGAGCAGGCACCCAAAAAAATGACTTTTTAAGAAGTTCGACCAACCTTTGAATGTCATCATCCTTCACATCACCCTGTAAATTCGAACCGATAGTTTGAATTCCAAAATGCTGGTGTTTGGAAGCCTTTCTGTAGTCCTGGAGTTCTTAACCGGAAGCCTATGGGTCCTGAGGCAGGCTGTGAGTGGGCTTCAGGGAGATGAAGCTTTTGAAATTACATGTAGATACTATGTGTGCATTTTTTTTCCTCCTGGGGAAAGGTCCATAGTTTCTGAAAGGGGTCAAGGCCCCAAATGGCAAGATGCCCTGTTTTCGAGGTTGTAATTTGTTTATTTGCTGTCTTGTTTGTGTGTGTGTAGGCACCAGGGATTTGGGGTGCTCTCCGTAATACTGGCAAACCATGCCGTCAAGCTGTTAACCTCTCTCTTTCAAGACCTACAAGTGGAAGCTTTGCACAAGGTGAGGGCTCGTGCTTGGGGTCAGCATCTCCATTGCTGGCTTCACTTCTGGGGGAGCTCCCATGAGCCGTCCGATCCTGTTACTTCCTGCTCAGTTGGAGGACATGAATTCTCTTTTGCTACGGTTCCCTTAAGGGTTGGGAGACAGATGGTCCTCCTGCGGTCCTGAGCATTATGGCCCAGAGCACCTCCATCCAGAGGATCCAGCGGCTGATTGACTCTGTTCCACTGACAAACCTGCTGTTGACATTGCTCTCAACCTCCTACAGAAAGGTGGGTGGTGTCAGTGCTTCTGAGAATTGGAAGCTCTTACATAATCCTTTCAAAATGATGGAGAAGATTGTATGCCGTGACCTTCATAATCTCAAGAGTTGTGGTAATGGTTTTGAAGATGAGCAAAATTCTTAAATGATTGCACATTTGAATCTGTTGTTGATTGCAGTGTTGTGATGCATATGACAGCTTGGTGCCTTGAGATGGTTGTCGTGCTGATGCAGTAACTTAGAGGGCGCCCCGGAAGCACTTCTGGTTCAATTCTTGTCCATAGCTTTGGCTTTGGAGTGCCTTGGTGGGATAAAGTGATCAGAGCCTAGAAGGAAAGGTGCCATTAGAAGGACTTTCTAGATTTAGAGGAAAGGAAAAGACACAGAGAAAGTGTCTCATGTGGTGAACGAGGTGAAGTAGGACGGCTCCATTTTCGTGACCAGCAGTTACAAAGCCTCCTGCTTTCCTAGGCCTGCGTCCTGCAGCGTCAGAGGAAGGGCTCTATGAGCAGTGACGCCAGCGCCTCGACCGACTCAAACACCTACTATGAGGATGATTTCAGCAGCACGGAGGAAGACAGCAGCCAAGGTAGGGAGGGCTCTTTTTGGTCTCCAGGAGACAGGCAGCAGAGTGCAACGGGAAGTTCCCTCATGGCTTCCTTTAGTGTTCTGTTTGCCGTCTTCACCTGCCTAGTGTGGATCTTGATTTTCTGTGCCCTCAAAGGTGACATCTTATTTAGGAGTAACTTGAACTGTGGAGACTAAAGGACAGAAACTACTCTCAGTGAAGCCCGGATTGCTTTTTAGCCCTTCCCCTCCAAGATCAGAATACATCTCTGTTCCTCTTTCTTTTTGTGTGGACCCATTTCGGGAACTCTGTTCTGAGCTTTCCTAGTGAATCTCCAGAGGTTGTGTATGAGGGATTTGGTTTGGCTGTTGTCATCGATGTGTGGCTTGGGGAGGAGTAGGGAGAGGAAGTCCAGACTCTGTTGCAGTGAACAACAGGGCAAAACGAGCATTCCCTCTTGTCTTAGTTTGGAGATTGAATAAGAAAAATGTCTCAGGTTCTTTATAATCAGGTTTGTGGGAGTAATGTATAGTATTGTGAAATGTGCAGCTCTTACTTTGGGCATTACAACTGATAGACAAGTAAAAATTTATTTTTCAAAATGTTTGGCTTGTTGCCAGTAAAGTGACATCATTTCTCTTGATTGGGTTTCTTTAAGAAATACCAGTTTTATTGAGGTACAGTATACATGCCGTAAAATGCTCCTGTTTTATGGGTACATTTGGATGAGTACTGGCAAATTTATGCAGCCACGTAACTACCACCTGAAATCAAGATATCCTTGTGTTCCTTTTGACGTAGACACTTCCACAAAGCAGATGTACTGAAAATTTTGTAAAAATGTGTGATTTTTATTACTTATTTCTTTCTCTGTTCAGATGATGACAGTGAGCCTATTTTGGGGCAATGGTTTGAGGAGACCATCTCCCCCAGTAAAGAGAAAGTGGCACCTCCGCCCCCTCCCCCGCCCCCTCCGCTGGAGAGCTCTCCTCGAGTTAAAAGCCCCAGTAAACAGGCCCCTGGTGAGAAGGGCAACATTTTGGCTAGTCGCAAAGATCCTGAGTTGGTAAGAGTGAATTTCTGAAGTTTAGGGGGAGGGAGAGATGGGGAGAAGGGGTGTGAAAAGCAGATTGTTTGAACTAAAACATTTTGTAGGTTGGATTAACTGTAATATTTAGATATTTTTTCTTAAGACTTACATGTACCCCTGGTGTTTGATTGAGTTGTATTCTTGGTATTGTTTCTTTGATTGAGAGTTAGTAGCATGACCTTTGGAGTTAGAAGTGGGTTTGAATCCTGCTTCTGCCACTCCTGGCTCTGAGACTTTGGGCAAGAGTCTAAAACTTCTCCAAGCCTCAGTTTTATCTTCTGTCATATGGGAGTGATTATATCTGCCTTTAGGGGTGTTGTGAAGAATGAAAGAGCCCTTAGCGTAGGTGTGGTCCATCCTGAGTGCTTGTTAAATTATTTGTTCAAGCAGTGTTTCTAGATGATGTACTATGTGTCAGCGCTGTTCTATAGCTAGATTGATAAACAAGGCAGATACGGAGCACACGTTTATACAGCTTCATCTCATCAAGGTTGTGGACATAAAACATTCACACAATAATTCAGTTCATTTTGAGAAACAAAGAGCTGAGAATTTCGTGTGTGTATAATGATCATACAGGTTTCAGAATTCCTTTCTTTTTTTTTTTTTTTTAAGGTTTTATTTTTTTGTCAGAGAAAGAGAGCACAAGCAGGCAGAGTAGGAGGCAGAGGAAGAGGGAGAAACAAGGCTCCCCGCTGAGCAAGGAGCCAGAGGCGGGACTCGATCCCAGGACTCTGGGATCATGATCTGAACTGAAGGCAGCTGCTTAACCGATTGAGACACCTAGGCGTCCCAGAATTCCTTATTTCAGTAATGTCCTTGAGCTGAAGAAATTCAGGGCCTTAGAGGAATGACAGAAGCAAGTCTATCTAGAAAACTCTGTCTTCCCACGGTGTTTTCTGAAGTCTGTTGTGTTCAACTGGTGCCATTTTGTGTAACTGGTAGAATTATGCGGGAAAGATTGTCATAATTAAATTTTGTCCCACCATAGGGGATTTAAAATCTGACCCTTTAATTCATGGCTTTTGTTGCATCATATCTATGGGTGTGTTTTAGTTCTCTTTATATTCAGGGTTTGGAGGCAGTCTGGGCTTATGGACCTGATATAAGGTTCTTTATGTTTTTTTTCAGTTCTTAGGCCTGGCTTCCAACATTTTGAACTTCATCACTTCTTCCATGCTGAACTCGCGGAACAATTTTATCCGAAACTACCTGAGTGTGTCTCTTTCAGAACACCACATGGCCACCCTGGCCAGCATCATTAAGGAGGTGGACAAAGATGGACTCAAGGGTCAGTAGGCAGGATAGGGGCCTGGTGGATTTTTTCCCCCAGTGACATTTGGCTGTTGGCAGGGAGGTGTGATGCATCAAGGGGCTGCTTGAATAACGAGTGTCCTTATTTGCTTTCCAGGTTCATCAGATGAAGAGTTCGCTGCTGCTCTCTATCACTTCAACCACTCTCTGGTAACTTCTGACCTTCAGTCACCCAATCTGCAGGTTTGTCTGCACCGATACCTTCTGCTAAGTGCTGTGTGTCTGCTCCCAATAGGCTGTAGTGTTCCGATTACAAAGGAACATGGCTTGTTGTGGAAACACCTTCACTGGGAAGAGTTTGAGAGATTATTCTAATATGTTCCGCTGCCCCATCAGGATCATTTCAAGACAGAAAAAATGTGTTCTTTATCCTCAAGTTGTTCAGTAAGCTTAAAGCAAAGGAAAAACTACAAAACCAGCCCCTAATGAGTGTCCTAGTAGACAGGTGGGCAAAATAGGTAAGAGGGCAGTTTATAAAAAAGGGAAATATCAGTGGCTAACAATCCTAGGAATTGCTTAACTCCACCGGTAATCCAAGGAATCCATGTTGGAAATGTGTTTTAAAAGAGTCATTCAAATTACAGGAGGTAGATGCTTTCTGATACAAGCTTACTTGCAAACTCACCAGCAAAATAAAGCCTAGGGTCTTGATTGAGGCCTTAAAAAATCTTAGGGTTTTTTCTCCCCACTAGTAAGTGATGTTTTGAATCCTGTATCTCAAATTCCCCCTTTCATTAGTTTTATATACATGCTTATTTTTACATTTATATTCTTTAAATTTTCAAATTACTTGATTGCTTTTAGCTTTATAGTAAATGATACCATCCTCTCTATATATAGTCTTGTTGGGCTTTCCTTTTTCATTTAGTATTATTTTCATTATATTGTCAAGATTCATCTGTGCTATTGCTAATTCTGTAGTTCTTGTTGTGCCATATGCTGTGCCATTGTGTTTGTGACTGTACCAATTTATTCATCTCCCCTCTGCTCCCACTGATGGACCTTTTGGTTGTGTCAGGGTATGTTGCTACTCCAGGTGTTGCTGTGATCTTGTACGTGTCCCCTGGATAACCAGGGGGTTCTCATGGGCAGATAACTGGAAGTAGATCTGGTAGGAAACGGAGTATGTGACTGTCTGCAGGTAATGCCAGACTACTCTCTCAAGTGGCCACACCAGCGCGGCACCCGGCTGGTTCAGTCTGGAAGAACAGGCGACTCTTGATCTTGGGGTTGTGAGTTGGAGCCCCACATTGGGTGTAGAGATTACTTTAAAAAAAAAAACAAAACAAGTTTTACCATTACCAGCAATGTGTCAGATTTATGGATTCACTTTTTCTCCCACCATTTGACAATGTGATGTTTTTTCTTCCAATCCCAACGTGAGGCTTGAACTCATGACCCTGAGATCAAGACGTGAACTGAGTTTAAGAGTCCGACACTGAACTGAGCCACCCAGGTACCCCCACAGTGTCATATTTTAATAATAATTTTTTAATGTGGTCAGAGTTAGTGATTCTCAGTCTCTTAGTGTGCATAAAGATCCCTGGGGAATTTATTTAAAATGCAGATTTCTGGGCGCCTGGGTGGCTCAGTGGGTTAAAGCCTCTGCCTTCGGCTCAGGTCATGATCTCAGGGTCCTGGGATCGAGTCCCGCATCGGGCTCTCTGCTCAGCAGGGAGCCTGCTTCCCTCTCTCTCTCTCTCTCTCTCTCTGCCTGACTCTGTCTACTGTGATCTCTCTCTGTCAATAAATAAATAAAATCTTAAAAAAAAAATAAAATAAAATGCAGATTTCTGTTGCAGCTACCCTTCACTTCCCTGAGAAGAATTAAATTTGGTAGATCTCTCCAGTAGTTTGCCCTAAGATTGTTGTGAAAATTTTTCATTATTCTTAAGATTATTTTGGTGGATTCTCAGAATCAGGACACAGTTCAGGGGTTTGCACTTCCCCCGAGGGAACAAAATCTAGGAATCTATTTCAAAAGGTTAAACATGATTCTTAGCATCCCAAGTTATTTGAAAAATTCTTAAAAATTTATTTAATTGTTTAAAAAGATAATTATAAAACCTATTTATACATACCTAGTGTTAGATGAAAAAAATTGCTTTGGGGGCGCCTGGGTGGCTCAGTCGTTAAGCATCTGCCTTCAGCTCAGGTCATCATCCTGGGGTTCTGGGCTCAAGTCTGGCCTCGGGCTCCCTGCTCAGCAGGAAGCCTGCTTTTCCCTCTCCCAACTCCCCCTGCTTATGTTCCCTCTCTTGCTGTGTCTCTCTTTGTCAAATAACAAATAAAATCTTAAAAAAAAATTATAAAACCTATTTATACAAACATTGCTTTGGGGCACCTGGGTGGTACAGTCAGTGGAGCGTCTGACTCTTGATTTTAGTTCAGGTTGTGATCTCCACGTTCTGAGATCGAGCCCCATGTCAGGATCCATGCTCAGTGCAGAGTCTGCTTGGGAGTCTCTCTCTCTCTCTTTTTTCACCCCTCTCCCCTGTGCATGCACGTGTGTGCACTCTAGAACTCTCTATCTCTCAAATAAGTAAATGTTAAAAAAATGATTTTTTAGCAGGAAAGGGAATATAACTTGAGTGGTGAAGTTGTTGATGTGAGATGAGTAGAACAAAATGCTTCAGTTAATATGTGGCCTCTAACACCTTCTCAGACTATATATGTGTGTCAGGATGTCTGGCCAAAGTTAGCAGCTCCTTGCTGAGATCTAAATTTATTTAGGGAAGTTTCAAAGTTCATGGACTTGGCCCTTTCCTGCCTAAACTTGTCCAAATAATGGGGGAAGAAATACTTTCCGTAGAGAATAGGAGTTCTTAAGATTCCTGTAATGATGTTGCCCTCTTAGCATTTAAAAAATAATTCCAGACCTTGTGTGGACGTGCAGCTTGGCCTCCCATAACCACTGACTTTATGGAGAGCAAATTATCAAACCTCCCTCTTCATTCCATTTCCAAACTTGGGACTTTAAATTCTTCCCTGAAATTTAATTGCTATCATGGAAGAAAGTGAAGGATGGTTAATGTAATTTAACTACCTGCTATTGATACTGTTTCTCTGGAATCATGTACAAAGTTCTTTTTTTTTTTTTGGAGAGAGAGAGATTGATAGAGCACGTGTGTATGGAACTGGGGCAGGGGCAGCAAAGGGAGTGGTAGCGAGAAAATGTTAAGCCAGCCTTATGCACAGCCCAGAGCCCTGAGATTGTGACCTGAGTTGAAACCAAGAGTTGGATGCTTAACTGACTGAGCCACCTAGGCACCCCGCATACAAAGTTATGTACCCAAGGTGTCTAACTTGTGCTGCAAGACCTACACAGTGTCTTTTAAGGGAGGTTAATGAAATGGACCGCACCCAGTCTTTGAAAGAAAACAAATGTAAGCTGCATCATAAAAATTTTCTTCATCTGTCAGAGTAATAAAAAACTGGGTCTGAGCTAGTAAGACTGCTAGGCTTTCTCTCCTTACAGAAGAAATTGAAACCTATTTATTGAAGATGACTTACGAACATGTAGTAGAGAGAGGACTTTCTGCCAAAGGGCCACGTGCTTGGTTGGCATGGCCTCTCTGTTCTGTTCTTTCAAATTTGTTTAATAGAGCAGTCTACTAAGATGATTTGTGTCTTCTGAAGCCAAATGAGGAAGCAGGCTTTGTCTGGCTTCCCGCTGGCATTTTGCTCTATTGGCCATTGGTGATTAGCTCAAACTCTAGCCCTGGTTGGAGATAGAATTGGAAGGTTGGGGATCCAGCCCTCTAGTTATGTGGTTGGTTCCTCTGGCAACCAGCCCCCATCCTGAAGCTGTTTAGGGGCCTCGTTATCATAAACACAGGTAATATTGAGAGGGGCTTATTACGAAGAGCAAAACATGTTCTTACCCCGTCAGGAAATGACAAGATTTTAGGAGCTCTGTGCCAGGAGTGGGACAAAGACCAAATATGTATTTCTTCTTGTATCACAATATTAATATTGTATCACAGTGTCACAGGGAGTTAGTGTTTAACGGGCATAGAGTTTCAGTTGGGAAAAATAAAAGTGCTGGAGATGGATGGTAGTGATGTTTGCATAGTGTATATGTACTTAATGCTCCTTTAACTGTATAGTTAAAAATGATTTAAGTGGTAAATTTTATGTTACTTTATTTTATCATGATGTAAGTAAAATAAACATACCTGGCACATAGTACTAGTGCCTACTAGAGATTAGCTGCTCTCTTTATTAGTTTGTTACTATTACTGTTATTCATGTTATATTTATTAACATATTTAATGTTTTATGTTTATTACTATTGCGTATAGGAGTATAATGATTTAATATTACATAGTGGTATATGTTTACTTACCCATTCACTGAATATTCATTGAGCACCTACTGTATACCCGGTAGTGTTGTAGGCACTGTCGAAATCCAGATGACTGGGATTAGTTTGGGATCATGAGGAAAGGGGGCGATAAGGTATGGATAAAGGGCCTGCAGTAGAGATCTCGAGAAATTATTTGAATGGGGTAAAGGACACGGATAGGAAGGTATTGAGATGCTGCCTGCCTTTTCAACCCAAATGAGACC
The DNA here is from genome assembly GCF_002288905.1 of Enhydra lutris kenyoni. Taxonomy (NCBI): domain Eukaryota; kingdom Metazoa; phylum Chordata; class Mammalia; order Carnivora; family Mustelidae; genus Enhydra; species Enhydra lutris. The sequence continues at coordinate 6,214,356 of NW_019154122.1, forward strand.
AGAAGGGCGCTGTGGTCTCATAGAAAGGGGATGTTAGCAAGAACAGTTGGGTTGGTGGTAGAAGGAGCCGTATTGAGTTCGCAGGGAGCTCACTCTCCTAGGTTTGAGTCAGCTCTCAGGTTCTTTTCACTCGGGTTGGTGGTAGAAGGAGCCGTATTGAGTTCGCAGGGAGCTCACTCTCCTGGGTTTGAGTCAGCTCTCAGGTTCTTTTCACTCATGGATAGCTTATTTATTGCACATTTGCTCAGAATGATCCTCTGGGTTCTTGAGCTACATGAGATGCATTGTGTCATTTTCTTTTTGTTCTGAAAAGTTATGTCTGCTTATCCCTTGTGGTCGGCCAGCCTGGAAGCCAGTGTGCGGTACAGCTTGAGTGCAAAGCTTTCTTTTCATGAAGGAGTAAGCTAGAGGCAATGAGCTGTGGCGTTCCATGGGATTGTCTTGTTTCCTGTTGGAATGGAGAATTTTATAGCCCTTTTAGTCCAGTGAGAAAAGCAGTTTGTATGTTCTTGCATACGAGAATTACATATGAGTTTTGTATAAGAATTGTACATTTTATCAATGTTTTTAGTTAAAATAGTTATGACTACTATTATTAAAAAAATCATTTTAAGTAGGATGGCATTTTGAGGTGCCAGTGGGTTGAAGACATCTAGAAGGTAGTTGAAAATGTGAGTCTGAAATTCAGTTCTTAAAAAATTAAGATGGAGGGGCACTTAGGTGATTCATTTGGTTAAGCGTCTGCCTTTGGCTCAGATCATGGTCTTGGGGTCCTGGGATGGAGCCCTGCATTGGGCTTCCTGCTCAGTGGGGAGTCTGCTTCTCCTTCTCCCTCTGTCTCTGCCTCCCACTCATGCTTATTGTTCTCTTTCAAATAAATTAAAAAATGCCCCCCAAAATTAACATTGACAATGGAGTTTTGGGAATTAAGCACTAAGAGGCAGTTGTTGAAGTAACGAGAACAGTTAGAGGGTTGGAAGATGGGACCTGAATGAGGAGGGTGGAGGAAGAAAGCCCAGGTATGCCGGCACTAAGCAGGGGTGGGGACAGGGCACCCGAAGGTCTGGAGGAAACGCTTTAAGCCAGGCCTTTGTGGGTGTGCTATGGTGCAGTTTTACTTAGAAAGTCAGTTCCTCTTAGGGCTACTGAGAGTTGGAGTGGATGGGGAAAACCAGGTTCTGAGGAATGTTTGCCCATTTCTTAGGGCCCTGAGGCCTGAAACAACTTGACACAAAACAAAAAATCCTCCTAAAAAATATGATATCAACATTATAACATCATATCCTTCCACCCAATTCATGATGTACATTTTTCTGTTTTCTTTCTAGTCCCTATCTGTATAGTTGCAGTTTTGCAGTTAAAATCAGAATATCGATACATCTCTTTTTTCTGCTTTTTAAAATTTTACTGCTTCAAATATTGTTTTCCTTGGTCTTTATAGTTGCCACTATCATGGCTGCATGTTCCTTAATTTGAACACTTAGATTTTTTTCTGAAAATTTTTTTTTATTATTATTACAGAGTGCTTCAGGTAATATTTTTTATATAGCTCAGGCATGTTAATTTTTTTGAATTATTTCCTTGAGTTAGGAGTTGAGAAAATCTTTAAGGCTGTGTGGAGCATAATGATTAAGAATGCAGATTTTTGAGATTAACCTGGCTTGGACACTTGGGAATCATGTGTCTTAGGTCATGTTCTTAAACTACCCTGAGCTCTATTTCCCCCATCAGTAAAATGGAGCATGTACCTACCTGACACTATAACTGAGCATTTCGAGGGACGGTATGTGTGCAGAGCTTAGTCTGTGATAGCTACCCAGTACATTTGAACTACTCTTTTTTTTTTTTTTTTTAAAGATTTTATGTATTTGAGGAGGGGGGAGAATGTGCATGAGCCGGGTTAAGGGGGGCGGGAGAAGCAGACTTCCCGCTGAGCAGAGAGCCTGATGCGGGCCTCGATCCTCAGACTCTGGGATCATGACCTGAGCCAGAGGCAGATGCTCAACCAGCTGAGCCACCCTGGCGCTCCATGAACTACTCTTGATATCTGTGACATTTTGAATAATTATTTCCAAGGAGTGGGGTCCTCTGGGATGTTTTATAAGAATATAATTTAATTTGACAGACTTAGAAATTTATCCTATATTCCGCGGTAACTATGATTTGTGTCTTCTGAAGCCAAGTGAGAAAGCGGGCCCTTTGGTTTTCCATTGGCATCGTGCTCAGTTTGTGTGTGTGTTTGAGAAGATAAGTTGCAGCTTAGATAACTGAGCTGCAAGTCAAGCTCATTTGAAAGACGCGATGCAATTGGAGGCAAAGACAACCCTGACTAATTTGGGGTGCCTTGACATCTTAAGAGGCAGACTTTCTCTGCTGATACTGCTGTGGAATACAAGCGGCTGGACCTTGTGCGTTTCAGGACCTTCCCACTCCGAGTGTTACTTGTATATAACTGGTTGTGAAAGAAGAACTGTCAGCCTGTTTGGATAGTCATCCAGATCTGCTGTCTCAGTGCATCGCCCCTTTTTAGGACCCCATGTCTGACACTAACTATAGTTGTGAACGGGGTTAGATTAGTAATTTTCCCTTTATAGTTTTCTTCTTTGTTGAGTGAATGACCTTTCTCCAAACCAGGTCTAAATCTGAATTTCTGCATGCTCTCTAAAATACTCTTCCAGGGGGCGCCTGGGTGGCTCAGTGGGTTAAAGCCTCTGCCTTTGGCTCGGGTCATGATCCCAGGGTCCTGGGATCAAGCCCTGCATCAGGCTCTCTACTCAGCGGGGAGCCTGTTTCCTCTTCTCTCTGCTGCCTCTCTGTCTACTTGTGATCTCTGTCAAATAAATAAATAAAATCTTTTTTTTTTTTTTAAAGATTTTATTTATTTACTTGACAGAAAGAGATCACAAGTAGGCAGAGAGGCAGGCAGAAATACAGGGGGAAGCAGGATCCCTGCTGAGCAGAGAGCCTGATGCGGGGCTCAATCCCAGGAACCCGAGACCATGACCTGAGCCGAAGGCAGAGGCTTAACCCATTGAGCCACCCAGGTGCCCCTAAATAAAATCTTAAAAAAAAAAAAAAAAAAATACTCTTCCAGCATTAAAGAGTAACATTTAGGGGTCATGGGTAACCTTTGGCTTTTTTCTCTTTTTCCTAATGGTTTCTTGTATGTCTTCCTTGGCAGAACACACTGTTGCAGCAGCTGGGAGTAGCTCCTTTCTCTGAGGGCCCTTGGCCCTTGTACATTCACCCTCAAAGCCTCTCTGTGCTTTCACGCCTCTTGCTCATATGGCAGCATAAAGCCGGCGCTCAAGGTGATCCTGATGTCCCTGAATGCCTTAAAGTTTGGGACAGGTAAGAGAATTCCAGGAGAAGCCCTGCAGAGGTGGTTATGTGCTTTTTTACAATCTGTTTGACTTCTTTGTAGTTAGTCTGGGGCTCTGAGACAGGTATGTGATGATAGCGGTACAGTAGTGAGGGCGGAGGAGTATGTTTCTGATGGTGTTGGGGGAAGATCCGCTGTTTAAGAAGTGGAAATACCTACACTGTGGTCTGGAAACAAAATGATCCCTTAGCACATGGGGGATATGGATGCAATTATGAGACAGAACCTGAATCCTGAATGTAACCAATTTTATCCTGACCTGATTTTTTGAAAGACGAAATGGGGAAGCCAACTCTGTCTTCAGTTATTTTGCTCTCAACATGAAAACCATTCAGAGTGACTTGTCTTTTTTGGACAACTTTTAAAGAATTTTTTTACTTGGGGGAAGCTCACATTAATCATCTAAATCCTCTTTAGATGGACCTATATTTGCCATTTTTGTTTACATGGTTAAGCGTCTTCAAAGCAGTTTGTTTTCCTAAAAGGCTTTGCTTTTCCCTTCTCCATACTATGATCAAATAGCTCTAATGCTGGATTTGAGAAATCATAAACCTCCTTGAATGCCAAAGACCCACTGTATTTTTCTTGATGGAATCTTGCAAAAAGGCCAGGGAGTGGGGGAGGGGGAATGGGGGTGGGGGAAACCCATATTAAAACACAAATCTCTTCCCTAATAGCCAAAGGCAGTGGAAACAGTTGGCTACATTCATTCCTTTTTTGCATAAAAGCTTTTGACAAATTCTCTGAATAGTGTAATTTATTTTTTATTGCTTTTTAGTACATTGAGTTATTTTTGAGTGCTATCATGCAGCGATTTTAACCTGTAGTGTAAACTCTCAAAATAAGAATTAAGCTGTAGAGTCAAATTATGGAGAAAAGTTAATTGAACTGTTTCTAGTTTATAAAACTGTCCAGGTTTATTAATTAAAAAATGAGACACCTTTTGGGGGAGCTTATGGTTCTTTTTGTGGTTATAAGGGGCAGAATGGGTTTTTTATGCTATTGCCACAGTCGAGAAGGGAAAATATTCTGTGGCCGAATTTACCTTTTTTGTAGCCAAGATTGAGTTTTTAATCTTCTCTTACATGTAGATTTTTGTCTTCCTTGATTTGTTATAGTAGTGCCTGGGTTTAAAAAGCATAACTCTTCCAGCCCTTGACATTGTAACTCTTGGGGGATGTTCTGACTTCCTCCACCAGACACGTTCTCCTTTTCTCTGGGTAGGTTTTTGTCGACAATGAAGCAGAATGCCCTGCAAGGGGTGGTGCCCAACGAGACAGAAGACTTGAATGTAGAGCACCTGCAGCTGCTGCTCCTCATTTTCCACAACTTCACTGAGAAAGGCCGGAGGGCCATCCTGACCCTTTTTGTGCAGATCATCCAGGAGCTGAGCACCAACATGGATGCTCAGGCGCGCTCCGTGCCCCTCATCCTGGCTCGCCTCCTTCTGATCTTCGATTATCTGCTTCATCAGTACTCCAAAGCCCCTGTGTATCTGTTTGAGCAGGTATAGACGAACACGTTGTTTTTGCGTTTTTCTTCTTGAGTTGCCATGGTCCAAAGCAAAATGACCTGCTGACTTTAGGTTTTAGGCATTTGTTGTGGTAAGTTCATGATTAACCTTGGGAAGACCCCTGGACTTGTGTATGTGCACTCACACTTTGTATCTAGCTAGGAGCAGGACATGTAGGTTATTCGATTTGATGGTTTTGTGAAAATTGGATTATAGGTTCTGTTTACAGGTGTCCTTTGAATTAACCCACTTTACCTGGTGTCCAGCTCAGTGCCCTGAGCATCTGCCCTTCTTGAATGTTTGTTAGCAGTTGAAGGTTGGTTGAGCAGTAAGTTTTATGGATTAGTGAACTCTTCTGTTGTAGGGATTCAGCATGAGGATGGGATGGCCAGTTAAGGATTTTTCAGCATTTCCTAAAATGTTTGCTTGAGCCCTGTTCCCATCATACTTTAGCAAAAAGATGCTCCCCAAAGAAGTCACAGAAAAATCAAAACTTTATGTTGGTTTGTGAGTTTCCCCAGCTTTGATATATTGATCAGTTATCACACCTGCAGTGAGGTGCGGAATGTGGCTATTTATCTTTTTTTAATTTGAGTATTTGTGTTTTAAAAGGTGCAGCATAACTTGCTGAGTCCTCCTTTTGGGTGGGCACATGGATCCCAGGACAGCAGCAGCCGCCGGGCACCCGCCCCTCTCTATCACGGGTTCAAAGAAGTAGAAGAAAACTGGTCTAAGCATTTCTCATCAGGTCAGAAGGAAGATTGTCCGTAAGAAGCTGACTCATTGGTTTTCATTGAGGGGATTGAATTTGGTGCTTACAGACTGTTTAAGATTTAGTCTGTTCCCTACAGGTGGCAAATACCAAGGGATTCAAAACATTTTTAGAAATAGACTGTCACATATCCCACATTGACTTAAAAACAAAAGGCAAAACAACATTGAGGCGTAAGAATTAGGAATTCTTGTGTCTGCTCATAGAGTATAGTACGTGGATTCCTGCCACTCTGAATGATTACATTTTATTTTCCATAGGAGTATGGTTTGAGCCCATAGGCTAAATATCTTTTTGGGTCATGGTGGGATACTGTTCAGAAAATAATGGGAGCTATGACCTTCTCTCTGGTGTCTCTCAGGAGTGGTTGTCCATTCTTTTCATGAAGTGCCTCTTGTGTTCATTTTTCGTGTGTGTTTGCTCATCCTGAGGCTTGTTGCTGTTAAATGCATTTTGTGGAAACTCTCATCAAGCCTGTGTATGAATTTATATCACTGGGATCTATTACTTAGTCCCTTTGATATTGGGGAGACAGCATTTAAATTTAATGCAGTTAGTCAAAGACCCAGTTTTAATGATTAACTTGGTGATTGTAAGAGCACTTCTGTTACCTTCTAGAGGAGTGGTTCTTAACTAGGGATGATTGGGCCCCTCCCCCACTGCAGACCCTTGGCAATGTCTGGAGACCTTTTTGGTTGTCACAGTGGGAGGGTGCTAAACATCCTGTCATGCACAGGACCGTAGCAGTTACGTGGCCCTGAGTGTCAGTAGTACCAAGGCTGTTTGTGTCTTCAAGTGTCCAAAGTGTTTTCTTAGTTTTTACATTTTAGACTTGCTAAGAAGAGTTGAGAATGAAACCATTCTTTTAACGAGCCCATTGTTTTTCAGATGCTGTCCCACAACCCAGATTCTACTGTGTCCTGTCCCCAGAAGCCTCAGAGGATGATTTGAACCGACTCGATTCTGTGGTACCAGGAATTTTAAAACCCCATTTTACATGTGGGTCAGATGGTTTCCACCAAAATCAGTCTGTCAGGGGAAAAAGGGAATGACTTGGTTTTTGTAATGAGGGAATTTGGCCTGTATTAGGATTTGAACTTATTCTAGAAGGAAAATGTTATTTGCCGGGCTCCACTTTCGCTGTAGGGGCACCTTCTTCCTGTCTCTAGCATCTTCACGTGTAGATATATTTTTTAAGATTTTATTTATTTGTCAGAGAGAGAAGGGGAGAGGCAACACAAGCGGGGGAGTGGGGAAGGAGAAGCAGGCTTCCTGCTGAGCAGGGAGCCCGGCGTGGGGCTCGATCCCAGGATCCCGAGAGCATGACCTGAGCTGAAGGTAGACAGTTAACGACTGAGCCTCCCAGGCACCTTCTAGATATTTTTAATGACAAAAATAGTTGCCTCATTCTAATGCCTGCCCTTCTGTGCTCATAATAGCCCATAAACCGAGAGAGGTCCCTGAGTGGGAATCTTGCTGCGATGAGAAATTCGTACCTATAATTTGAATGAGGTATTTTGCCAGTCATGAGGTTAAATGATAGTGTATGGATGGGTAGTAGACAATGTATATCAGAAAGTAAGAAAAAATATTTTTTTCCCTCAATATTAGGCATGTGATGTTCTTTTCTCTAAGCTTGTCAAGTATGATGAGCTTTACACCGCACTGACGGCCCTGCTTGCCGCTGGATCCCAGCTTGATACCGTCAGGAGAAAGGAAAACAAGAACGTAACGGCCCTGGTAAGACCACTGAAGCCCAGGCTGATTATTATTACTATTATTTTTTAAGATTTTATTTATTTATTTATTTGACAGAGAGATAGCGAGAGAGGGAGCATAAGCAGGGGGAGTGGGAGAGGGAGAAGCAGGCTCCTCGCTGACCAGGGAGCCTGATGCGGGGCTCCATTCCAGGACCTGGGGTCATGATCTGAGCCGAAGGCAGACACTAAATGATTGAGCCACCCAGACGTCCCACCCAGGCTGATTTTTAAAGAGTTTAGAATGTGATAATTGGGTAGTGGTTCTACCAGGAATATCTTTTTGGGATCTAATCAGTTACTGAACTACCTGTTTCCAGAACTGACAGATGCTTAAGTTTTGTTTTTTTTAAGGTTTTATTTATTTGCGAGAGAGAGAGAGAGAGAGAGAGATTGGGAGTGAGCACGAGTGGGGAGGGAGCAGAATGGGCAGAATGAGAAACAGGCTCCCCTCTGAGCAGGGAGCCAGATGTGAGGCTTGATCCCAGGACCCAGGGATCATGCCCTGAGCTGACGGCAGATGCCTAACCAACTTAGCCACGCAAGGCGCCCTGATCGTTCAGTATTTTTATGTGTTTGGGTAGTTATATTCACTTTAGAGATAATTTAACCATTTTTGCCTTTCTTTTTGTTACATTGAGGGACCTATATGACTTTGAGAGTTAATGGCAACCTAAATATCAGACCTTCGGTGAACGGTGGTCGATATGTGACAGTGAAAGTCTTCCACTAGTGTTTTTTCCTGTGATTCCATGAATATGTCTCTACCTCTAGAAGCCATAACAGCAATTTAGGCCACAGAAAGGGACATCTGATGATGGGATTGATGGCCAGGATGATCTGCTCTCTTTTGGTTACTTGGTAAATTCTTGGGGAGCCAGAGTTGTCTTAGAACAGTGACTTTGGCCTGTGAGATGTACACAGGAGGAGCAAGTTACTTATGTGTGTGTGTTATTATTTTCTGCCCTTTTTTTTTTTAAGATTTTATCTGACAGAGATCACAAGTAGGCAGAGAGGCAGGCACAGAGAGAGGATTTGAGCTTATTAGGATTTTGAACTTAGGGATTTGAACTTATTCTAGAAGGAAAATGTTATTTGCTGGGCTCCACTTTTGCTGTAGGGGCACCTTCTTCCTGTCTCTGTTAGCATCTTCAGGTGTTGTTATATATTTTTGTAAGATTATATTTATTTATTTGTCAGAGAGAGAGAGACAGGGAGAGAGACAACACAAGTGGGGGAGTGGGGAGGGAGAAGCAGGTTTCCTGATGAGCAGGGAGCCTGATGTGGGGCTTGATCCCAGAATCCCGGGATCATGACCTGAGCTGACACCTGTCTCTGCTGAGCAGAGAGCCCGATGCGGGGCTTAATCCCTGAGACCGTGACTGGAGGTGAAGGCAGAGGCTTAATCCACTGAGCCACCCAGGCACCCCGTTTTCTGCTTTGTTATTAGATATATTCTCTGTCAAAGACGAGTGGACCAGACTTGTGAGTCAGATCTCAGCTGAAGATCAGGACTGTACACAGTCTGCTTTAAACAGTGTATTTGGAACGGTTCTTGCTGTCTGGAGGCTCATGACATGATACCAAGTGCCACTGCTGTGACCGGTCTCTTTGCTTCTTCCAGGAGGCCTGTGCCCTTCAGTGTTACTTCTTGATACTGTGGAGGATCCTGGGGATTTTGCCACCATCAAAGACCTACATGAATCAGCTGGCCATGAACTCACCTGAGATGAGTGAATGTGACATCTTACACACCCTGCGCTGGTCTTCCCGCCTCCGCATCAGCTCCTATGTCAACTGGATAAAGGTACGATGGTGTCACATATGGCTTTCTGCTGAGGGGTGGCCAAAGCCACCATGTTCTGTGCTTGTGGGAACTTGTCAGTTTTTAAGGGTAATGAAAGCTTTAGACTCTCTCTATATTAATCTCCTGAGCGCTTTTTCTTGCTGCCCAAACAGGATCACCTTATCAAACAGGGAATGAAGGCGGAACATGCTGGTTCTCTCCTAGAACTGGCATCCACCAAATGCAGCTCAGTGAAATATGACGTTGAAATTGTAGAGGAATACTTTGCTCGACAGGTATGTTCGTTTTGGGTCCATAATGCCAGGATTTAGCTTCTGCCCTAGCCCTTTGCCACAACTAATTAATATCTTGGGTACTTTTGAAGATCTCATCATTCTGTAGCATCGACTGTACCACCATTTTGCAACTCCATGAAATTCCAAGTCTGCAGTCCATCTACACCCTTGATGCTGCCATCTCGAAGGTCCAGGTCTCCCTGGATGAGCATTTTTCCAAGATGGCTGCTGAGATGGATCCTCATAAGTCGTCTGAGATCACCAAGAACCTCCTTCCAGCCACGCTACAACTCATTGACACCTACGCATCATTCACTAGGTACGATGGGCTGCCTGACCACAGATGTTGGAAATGGGGAGTTTAGATTCTTGGGTGGTTTATTTTCTTTAGAAGCCTGAAAATTCTTCAATTTGAACTTAGTGGTTCTGCGTACTGTTCACTGTGCAGATCCTTAATGACTCAGAATCGTACATTTTTTCTTTTTGTCAGCCTAAGGTTTTTTTCCCTCTCAGTAAAATGTTTTTTTCTCTAATACAAAGAAAGGGATGCCTGATGAGAGAATTTTCAAATAGTTCAGGAAGAGTCAAGAAGTTGTTTGATTTCTGTGAACCTTTAAATATTTTCTAGCATTTTACTTGTAGGATACAAGGAAAGATAATGAAATTTCCCCAAACATGTCCTTTTTGTCATGCACTAAGATGAAGCTTTAAATGCTCTTTCAACTTCACATCGGTAGAGAAACAAACTTTGTAATGAGTCAGGGAGTGTTTTGAAATCCAGTCTTTTCTAAAATAATACACGTTGCAAATTTCATGCCCTATAGAACTAGCTCTGCATGATGTTTAATCTATTTTTCAGTGTATGCAGGTGGGGAGTTTATTCACAAAATAAGATTTCTAGCTTTTCTTACATAGGATGAACTGGTAAAACTGGGTCTGACTTGCCACATGACATTAGCACACTGTAGTCAAAGGGTGGCTACCTCACGTAGCTGTTCTTACTGGGCCCCTTTATGCTCATTTACTTTCTCTGGTCCCAATAGGATTTCACCGTTCAGCTCCTGCTCTGTGGAGCTTCTTTTTTGTTGTTGTTAAAGATTTTATTTATTTATTTGATAGAGAGATCACAAGTGGGCAGAGAGGCAGGCAGAGAGAGAGAGAGGAGGAAGCAGGCTCCCTGCTGAGCAGGGAGCTTGATGTGGGGCTCGATCCCAGGACCCTGGGATCATGACCCGAGCTGAAGGCAGAAGCTTTAACCCACTGAGTCACCCAGGCGCCCCCGCAGTATTATATTTTATTTACTGACAAAAATCTGCATATAAATTATGCAGTTAAAATTCCTGTTATTCGAAGGTGAACCGTACTTCTCAGATCCTTCAGTATATACACAGCCCATCTTTCAGGGCCAGGGGGAGGTGGGTAGATAGTGTTCAGTGTTTGCCAAGCTCATTTGTCCTGGAATTGTGTTTTGGGAACATTTCAGAGGATGGGATGTTCTTTGGAAGATAGCTGCCCCTTGGAATTTTTACGAGATCACAAAGGGGCAGGGACTGTAAACTACATTTAATAGAGGTGAGGTGTTTGAGTTTGTCTAGGGCAGTTTCTTCTAACTGTGATGGGAGTAGATTCTTCAGCTTTCATGTATCCCCTGTTTGTTTTCTCAGAGCCTATTTGCTACAGAACTTTAATGAAGAAGGATCCACTGAAAAACCTTCCCAGGAGAAACTGCATGGCTTTGCTGCTGTTTTGGCTATTGGCTCTAGTAGGTGCAAGGCGAACACTCTGGGTAAGTGAATGTGCTTTTGAAATGCCTTTACCACTAGTAGGACTAGTCCTACTACTTCTCTACCTGTCCACTGACGTTTACCACTTACTGGAACCTTTCTGTATGTTGAATGTTGACATAGATTTATCTCTGTCACTCTTCTTGGGAGCTTTATGAAATGTTAGTTTTCCCTTTTTACTCTGTAGGAGACTAAGTCTTAGAGAAGTTAATTTGCCCAAGATCCTATGTCTTGCAGGATATGGCGGCCGGGATCCAACCCAAAGCCATTTGGTTCTAAAGCATTAGCCTGTGTTCTCCGTATGATTTGTGGAGATCGGGAAGATTGGCGAGCTGCTGCTTTGTGCTGGGCAAACCTCTTCCCTGTGTTAGGAATGATCTGGTAGAAATGGAGAATGGGGAAGCAAAAGGACCTGAGGAGGACTGGAGTTAAGAGCAGTCATTACAGTCTCGGTTTATAACTGTCTGTATTTTCCTGAATTGCAAGCGTTAACATACCCTTCCAGTGTTCAGGTAGTCACACTTTCGGAAATTAAATTCTCCTACTTCATGGAATGCTGGCGTTTTTTGTTTCTGTTTTTGTTTTAGATTTTATTTATTTATTTGGCAGAGGGCACAAGCAGAGAGAGCAGCAGAGGGAGAGGGTGAAGCAGGCTCCCCACTGAACAGGGAGCCTGACATGGGGCTCAATCCCAGGACCCAGGGATCATGACCTGAGCTGAAGACAGATGCTTAACTGACTGAACTACCCAGGTGCCCCTAGAATGCTGTTCTTGATGTGCATTAAGAATCCTTGCCCTCAGGGGTACCTGGTGACAAAGTTAAGTGTCTGACTCTTGATTTTGGCTCTGGGTTGTGGGATCAGGCCAGTGTCAGGCTCCGTGCTCAGCAGGGAGTCTGCTTGAGATTCTCTCCCTCTCCTTTGCTCCCCACCTTTCTCTAAAATGTATAAATAAACCATAAAAAAAAAAAAAAAGAATCCTTTCCCTCAGATTTGTCTTGAGAGGAGATCAAAGTGCTACCTGTCAGTGGAGGGTGTGGGAGGTGCCGAGTAGCGGTCTTAGCCTGACTTGTAGTCACACGCTCCCATTTGCATTCTGTTTTCAGTTGTTGCCTTTACTTGCAAGATTAGAAAGTGAACATGATAGGAAATGAAAACCTTATAATTGACATTGTTAGCTATTAAGCAATTAGCTAGCTCTTGGATGTAGTACTGCTATTGAAAGATCCATCTAAGTGATCTTAGTAATTCTGCTGACAGCTCGGGCAGTGGTGTATCTTTCTGCGTTTGGGCTTGGCTTTAAAATAGTATGTGTCATTCTTCTCCCTTATGATGGGTCGTCATCCTTCTTGTCGCCTCCAGGTCCTACACTGGTTCAGAATTTACCATCCTGGGTGCAGGCTGTGTGTGAATCCTGGAACAACATCAACACCAACGAGTTTCCCAACATTGGATCCTGGGTGAGTGTCTGCTCTCACAGTAGCGATGCGGAGCGCTAGCCATTCTGTGCTCTGTTCTTACTCCTTAGGCTGAAATTACCTGCCAAGAGGCCTTGGTATGCTGCAATGTATTTGCTATGGCTGAACCGATAATCAAAGGCTTGATTTACCAAATGGTACTTAAGTTGTTGTTTTGTTAAGAAATCTGTGTTACTGTGTTGTAAGACAGCTGTTTTATTACTCGGGGTCTCCATTTCCTTCTTAATACTGGGATGTGAAGATTAATTGTATTAAATCAAAGGTACCTGGTACAGTCTTTGGCGCCTGAATTCTCAGTAAATGTGAGCTGTTTTCATTTTCTTTTTAGGAAAAATGTCAGGAACCTTCTCCTTTTGTCAGAGTTTTCTAGGGTAGCTTTCAGGTTTTGGATGCTGTTAGAAGACTGGAGTCTCCTATCAGTTTACTTGACCTTTGTGTCTGCTCTGCCCAAGTTACCTCTATTAATCGATTATTCCCTTGCTATAGTTCTTCGGGAGAGTCAAGTGTTATAATCTTGTTATCCTTGCTTTATAATCATGAGCTCTATTTACATCACCCGGAGCTATAGCAGAAGGATAATGAAGATATTTTAACGGAGACTCTGATGCTTTGCAAAATACACCTCCTTCTTAATTATTAGAGATAGTAGTTTTAGTGTTAAGTAGAATTATTATAATTATTTGAAAACTGGTATTGGGTATCTTAACTTTGTACTAACATTTTCACTTATTAGCTTTTTTTTTTTTTTAAAAAAGAGGTGGAGGGAGGGGAGGGGCAAAGGGAGAGAGAAAGAAGCTTAAGCAGACGCCCCCGCTGAGTTCGGAGCCTGATGCGGGCTCCATTCCATGACCCTAATAAGATCTAATGAGCTGAGCTGAAACCAAGAGTTGATGCTCAGCTGACAGAGCCCCCACGCGCCCGAGAGAGAGAATCTTTTTTTTTTTTTTTTTAAAGATCTTATTTATTTATTTGACAGACAGAGATCACAAGTAGGCAGAGAGGCAGGCAGAGAGAGGGAGAAGCAGGCTCCCTGCCAAGCAGAGAGCCCGATGTGGGGCTCGATTCCAGAACCCTGGGATCATGACCTGAGCCGAAGGCAGAGGCTTTAACCCACTGAGCCACCCAGGCGCCCCCCGAGAGAGAGAATCTTAAGCAGGTTCCATGCCCAGTGCAGAGCCCAACATGGGGCTGGATCTCATGACCCTGAGATCATGACCCGAGCTGTTGGACACTCAACCGACTGAGCGACCCAGGCACCCCTTAACTTTTTAAATTTTGCGTTACCTTTATACTAATTAAAATTAGTTAACTGCTTCCTTTGCTTCACCCTGCTTTCCTTCCCAGGATGAGTAGTAGTGTTTACTGAGTAGAGCCATTGTCCAGAAACCTCAGTGGGGTCTTAGTTTATGCCAGTTGGTTCTTTTCCCCGCTCATGAGAATTTCATCCTGGGTAGATAGATGATCAGTCCATTCATGTCTGTTTTGCTTCCTTTCAGCGCAATGCCTTTGCTAATGACACCATCCCTTCGGAGAGTTACATCAGTGCTGTGCAGGCTGCTCACTTGGGGACTCTTTGTGGCCAAAGTCTGCCCCTGGCTGCTTCCCTAAAGCACACTCTCCTCTCACTGGTCAGGCTGACCGGAGATCTTATTGTGTGAGTAGCTACTACGGAGCCCTGCGTGCTCTCTGTTCCTGTGTTCCTTCATAGCTAAGTGACGATGGAGTTTGTCGTCAGTAATCATGCTTTCCCTGCATGCTTCTGTAGCAAAGAGAGTCTGGTTTCAGAGTGGAGTGTGAGCACCGACCTAGAATGTGATGCGGCAGAATACCTCCTTCCCTCTCGCAGGAAAGACCATGCAGGCTTTTAATCATACTGTAATTTTGAGGTGCTTTGGGTTGGAGTTTTAAGGTGGCAGTGATGTATTTCAAATCCTGCATCTCCAGAATCCTTGTGGGAGTGAGCCTCTCCTCCTATGGGGCCTGGGGCAGGCCAGTGGAGGTAGTGCTTTGGCTGCCTATACGTAGGGCCTGGGTGAAAGCCTCGATCACATTGCCTTAACCATGATCCAGGTTCCTGGCAGTCCTGTGAAAGTTGTCTGGGATGGGTTGATTTTCTTTTCTGAATATTGGAAAGTGCATCTTACATTGTTTAACATTTTAATAAATGTGGTTTATGTGTGGAAATGGTTTTGTTTCTGATATAATAACGAAAAATGAAATTATGAAGCTGTATGATTGTACCTATGTAAAAAATAACTATCGGGAAAAAAGACGGGAATAAAAGTCCTCCTGTCTCAGTAAATGATTGAGTTGCCCTATCCTTGCCTTTGCACCTTTGTGGGGGGAGTATATTCACTAACATGGTTCTGTTTTCTTTGCTGAAGTTGGTCCGATGAGATGAACCCGCCACAGGTAATTCGGACCCTTCTTCCCCTTCTTTTGGAGTCAAGCACTGAGAGTGTCGCTGAGATCAGTAGCAACTCCCTGGAGCGCATCCTGGGCCCTGCGGAGTCTGAGGAGTTCTTGGCTCGAGTGTATGAGAAGCTGATCACTGGCTGTTATAACATTCTGGCCAACCATGCAGATCCCAATAGGTGAGCCTGATGGGGACAGTCAGGCTCCCATGACCTCCTGCTGCTCGCAGTGGAATGTACCAGTGCTGGCTTCTCTGTGTCTTTAATTAATGGCTTATTGTGCTTTTTAACAGAAAGTTCTGTACTTGTGTGCATTTTATGTTCTTGTGAACACGCACGAAAGGTTATTTGGAATCCGCTTTTATGATTGTTAGGAATCAATGTTGAGAAAGCGGAAAGCTTAAAGGTTCAGATTTGGAAACTTAAAGTAATTGAACAGATGCTTGTCAAGCGCTGTACTTGATGTAATGAACTGTACAGAGGAGCCTCATAAAATTTCTTTTTTTCTTTTTTTTTTTTGCTTCATAGAATTTCTAATACTTTTGGAACTGTACCTCTGAGATGGGTGGTGGGGAATTAGGCAGGTGGTCTCTCACCACCGTTTGGTTTAGGCCGTAGTGATGTGGGTGGGTCCCCAAGAGCAGTGGAGGAAGTTGTAGCTTCGTCCCACTGAGAACTGTACTAATGTACTTGCCTCCCTTCCTTCCTCTTTCTCTCTCTCGACTTCTTTTTCTTTCTTTCTTTTTTTTTCTATAATTTGAAACAGCAGCAATGATTCTTTGAACTCTAAGCTGTTGACTACATTCTTTAACTAAGATTTTAGGAACTTTTTTGTTTTGTTATAGTTTAATGTGTTAGATAATACTGAGCTCCTGTGTAGCCAGGCTTAATGCTAAGCTTTGAAATTTTTAAAAAAAGATTTTATTTATTTATTTGACAGAGAGAGAGGGAGAACACAAGCAGGGGGGCAGCATGTAGAGGGTGAGGGAGAAGGAGGCTCCCCGCTGAGCAGGGATCCCGGTGTAGGGGTTGATCCCAGGACCCTGGGATCATGACCTGAGCCGAAGGCAGACGTTTAACTGACTGAGCCACCCAGGCATCCCTTATGCTAAGCTTTTAAAAAAAAAGTGACTATTGCTCTTGAAGTTCAGTCATAAAGTTTGGATTTTTAAAAATCAGTATTAGGAAGACATTGAAACAGACCTTATTTCTGATAGTCAATTTTTCTTTTTAATCCTCAGTGGACTGGATGAATCCATCTTGGAGGAATGTCTCCAGTATTTGGAAAAGCAACTGGAAAGCAGCCAGGCTCGTAAAGCTATGGAGGAATTTTTCTCTGAGAGGTGAGCTGTATTTTGTTTTACTCGGTGAACATTTTTTGAATGTCTTAGGTATTTTTTCCCTCAGGGAACACTTGAAGCCTGCTTTAGGTATTTGTACTGTGGGGAGGACTTAGATTAATAGCTCATTCTTCAGGTTGAAGGGGTGACGTCATGATGAGGGGTCGACTTCATGAAAAACTAGGGTCGTTGACTGACCAGTGACCAGTTCCCCTAGGGGAGATGACATCGTGAAGAAATAGAAGCGGATGCCTTTTTATATGAGGCTTAATGTGATTCTCCCTTGTCCCCCCCTTCTGCCTCCCAGTGGAGAACTCGTGCAGATCATGATGGCGACAGCCAATGAGAACCTCTCTGCTAAATTCTGTAACCGAGTTCTGAAATTCTTCACCAAACTCTTCCAGCTGAGTGAGTGACAGCTTTTAGTAATCTTCTTATGGGAACTTTGATGTCCAGCTAATACTGTGCATATCTTCTGCCCAAGTGTAACTACCGAGTAACAAGTGCAGAGAATCCCTGCAAGGACGTTGGGAAGGAAGTTGAAAACTTGCTCAAAGCCTTTCCTTACCCCTTTCCTGGCTCCCAGTCGGCACCTTCCCCCCGTCCCTCACCCTCCTTCACTGACCATAGCCTCTCGGTCTGTCCCTAGCTGAGAAGAGCCCTAACCCGAGCCTTCTGCATCTCTGTGGCTCTCTGGCACAGCTGGCTTGTGTGGAGCCAGGGCGCCTCCAGGCCTGGCTCACCCGCATGACTGCGTCGCCCCCGAAAGACTCTGACCAGCTGGATGTGATTCAGGAGAACCGACAGCTGTTGCAGCTGTTGACCGCGTACATTGTTCGGGAAAACAGGTAGAACAGATGCATTTGGGTGCTGTCCCTAAGGGCCCAGGTGAATGTTGGGAGCATTGGCTGCATTCTTCCCTTCAGGCATTGGTCCTTAGTGTTTTGAGCAATTTGGGAGCTCCCTGCAGTAGACGAAGGAATCTAGTAGAGCTCCTTAATTTCTCCTGTGGAAAAACTTCTGCAGTGACTGGGCCTGTCAGTTGTCAGATGGGTGACTGTTTCGTGCTCTCATGGCTGAAGTCCAAAACTGGGTGCATATATATGGAGTGGGGAGGAAGGGGATGGGGAGCGTCATGTGTTGAATGTCTAATTTTCAACATCTCTTACTTTTATAAATTTAGAAGTACAGTCAGATTCCTGTTGTTTACTTACTAATTTGTGGTTTCCTGTCTACCAGCCAAGTTGGGGAAGGTGTGTGTGCTGTGCTTCTAGGCACCCTGATCCCCATGGCGACGGAGATGTTGGCCAATGGTGACGGGACTGGTTTCCCTGAACTCATGGTTGTGATGGCCACCCTGGCCAGTGCAGGTCAAGGTGCTGGCCATCTTCAGCTTCACAATGCTGCTGTGGACTGGCTGAGTAGATGGTAAGATGATGAAATTGGAGGGGCCCATCTATAGGTGTAGCATTGCTCTTAGAAAAAAGGGGGATAATGAATTGCAAGTTATTTGTAGGTTGGAGTGAGTATAAAAGAACTTAAGTATCTACTTTTTTTTTTTTTTTAAAGATTTTATTTATTTGTTTGACAGAGATCACAAGTAGGCACAGAAGCAGGCAGAGGGGTGGAGGGGGAGAAGCAGGCTCCCTGCTGATGCGGGGCTTGATCCCAGGACCCTGAGATCATGACCCGAGCCGAAGGCAGAGGCTTAACTCACTGAGCCACCCAGGTGTCCCATCTCTACCTTTTCATTGGTGATTGAGGGAGTAGTTTTCAAGTTTGTAAGTTTGTAAGTGTTCATTTGAGACTCAGTCTACATTCTTAGTAGGGATTCCTCTTCATTATTCCTAGGAGAAGTCTAAGGAAAATTATATCAAGTGTCAGTGATAAGACCAGAGTGCCCCCACCACACCTAAGATCAGAGCACCCCACACCTCGGTGTTTCTAAGAATGCCTGTGCGTCCCAGTGTCACAAATTGATGCAGGATTCATGAAACTGCTTCCTTTTGTTTAGTTCCTTGGGTGATTTTTGTGCCTCCCCTGCCCCTCCTTTTTTTTCCTTTGGGACAGCAAGAAATACCTATCACAGAAGAATGTGGTGGAAAAACTGAATGCCAATGTAATGCATGGAAAGGTAAGCGAAGTGCAGCGTGACAGCAGTTAGGGAGTGATGATTTTTCTTTGTGGTCATGTAGAAGGCTCTTCTTTTGACTGGCTTCTGGCCCTGGCCAGCCTGCCTACAATTTCAAAGCCTCGGGAGTGTGTGTACTGTGAACTGCCTGCCCTCCTCGGGCCTCTGCTGGGTCATGAGGAGTGATGGGGGGAAATAACAGGGTAAACAAAACATCCAGCTGAATCCTTCTTAAAACCTAGTGAATTCTTGCTATTTTTTAGACATTGGTATGCTGTAGAAAATTGTCCCCTCCTCCTGCATTAGAACTGTGTGCTCAGAGTAGGTCACAGACTGCATTCTCAGCTCTAGTCCACTTACTAGAATCGTTTAATTTACCTGAAAGTTCAGGTCACTGCTGCGAAGGTTTTAAACTGGCAGAAATCATGCATGCAGGCATTCTTTTCTCCCACCTTGCCCCACCATGAACCTGACATACGAGCAGCTAAGTGGCCTCTGAGACCCAGCACTGTACCATTCATGTCTCCTTCCTTCCTTGCTAGTCTTTCTCCTCTCAGCTCTGAATTGTCAGCTTGCAGAGGGAAGGGACTTAGAAATCTGAGGCCTTGATGCCAGGCTGCTGGAATTTTAGGCAAACGTGAGCTACTGGCTGTGGTTTGTTGGAAAACTTTTTGCTTGATTTCTGAAGCTGTTCCTCCCTTACTACATTAATTTAAAACCCAGTAATGTAAATGTTTTTCACTAATGGTTAAGAAAATGTTATTCGTAGGTAAATAGCTAATGAGAGCCCATTCATCCTTTTAATCTAGTCTTTTTTAAATTGAGGTGTCCTTGATATGTAATGCTATATTATTTTCAGGTGTACAGCATAATGATTCGATGTTTGGGTAGGTTGTGAAGTGATCATCATAATAAGGCTGGTTAACATCTCTCTCCATACATAGCTCGAAATGTTTCTTTCTTATAATGAGAACTTCTAAGATCTACTCTTTTACTTTACAAATATGCAGTACAGTATATTGTTAAGTATGGTCCTCACTGTATGTGCATTATATCCCTGTGACTGTTTATTTCATAACTGGAAGATTCTATCTTTTGAACGTCCTTCATCCATTCTCCACCCACCCACTACTCCTGTTTCTTTTAACTGCCATTCTGTTCTCTTTATCGGTTGTCTTTTTTTGAATGATTTTTGCCTCCAGTTTTATTTTGTTTTTCCTTTTTTTCTTTTTACTTTGTTTTTCTTATTTCAGTTTTACCTCCTATTACGACATTTTGTAGAGCGTTGTCTTCGTGCTTAAGAATGAATGGATCACATTAATTCAGTACAGTGCGTTGACTGGCTACATGCGGTCACAGTGTTCAGAGCTGAGGAAATAGATAATTAAAGCCTGTTTTTTGGTCTGCTTTTATACCATGTCTCTCTGATCTTGAGCTTTATTGGGAAGAGTTTGAGAAAACATAGTACACAGTAATCAATATGGAGAATTGAAGTTTCTTGGTTTGTGATGGTGGTCTTCTCTTCCAGCATGTGATAGTCCTAGAGTGCACCTGCCACATTATGTCTTACTTGGCTGATGTCACCAATGCCCTGAGCCAGAGTAATGGTCAAGGCCCAAGTCACCTCTCGGTGGATGGAGAGGAGCGGGCCATTGAGGTGGACTCAGACTGGGTGGAGGAGTTGGCAGTGGAAGAGGAAGACTCCCAGGCTGAGGATTCAGTAAGTACCACGTCACCATCCAGGCGGCCGAGCTGGGTTATTAACGGCTGACTGGCAGTGACAGAGATCATGCTAACAAGCCTTTGGCCCTCTTTTCTAGCTCCTGTGAGCTTCAAAACTCTCCCACTCCTGTGTGCTTTCTCCCTGCTTGCGTGACTAATGGCAGACTGATTTTACAGGTCTGCAGAGCAAGCTGTAGGGATCTGATCTCTTAGGGAAGGGACTGTTTAATAAGCACATGGCGTCTTCCATCCAGAGTCACTTCCTCTGCAGTTACTCAGTTTTTGTATCCTAAATGGAGCCTTAAGGACGATTTCTTCATGTCAGTGGTCTGGGTTCCTTTACAGAGAAAGCGTAAGATCTCATTTATTTACTTTTTTAAAAGATTTATTTATTAGGGAGAGGGAGGTCGAGCGTGTGTGAGCAGGGGGAGGGGTAGAGGGAGAGAGCGAGAATCCCGAGCAGACTCCCTGCTGAGCACGGAGCCTGATGCTGGGCTCGACCCCACGATCCTGAGATCGTGACCTGAGCCAAAACCGAGAGTCAGATGTTCAACTGACTGAGCCACCCTGGCGCCCCTGGATTTATTTTTTTTCTAAGCATAAAACCTTAATCTCTCATCTGGAATTGTAGCATGTTTATAGCTGCAGATTATTTCCAGGAGTAAGTTTTATTGGTCATTTATGAATCGACTGTTTATTCTCTAGGGTGTATTTTTGGGGGTGGTTGTGTAGAAGGATTTATTTCTGATTGAAAAGACTTATTATCTTTAAAGGATGAAGATTCTCTTTGCAATAAACTCTGCACTTTCACAATCACTCAGAAAGAATTCATGAATCAGCATTGGTAAGTGAAGTTCTTTCTTTCAGTTGAGTATTTGTTGGGTCTTGGACTGTTGGCACTGCTGGGCTCATTTGCTCATTCTTATTCTTTGTAGGTACCACTGTCACACCTGCAAAATGGTAGATGGGGTAGGTGTGTGCACAGTTTGTGCTAAGGTGTGCCACAAGGATCATGAGATTTCCTATGCCAAATATGGCTCCTTCTTCTGTGACTGTGGAGCCAAGGAAGATGGCAGCTGTTTGGTGAGAGTTTGGAACATTTGCTGGGTTAGGAGGGGTGACTTGTTAGTGACACAGGAATGGCTGAAGCCAAACTAGGAAATTGCCATATCACCTTCATGGTGGCCCGGGTCTAGGAGTAAGTTCTGGGTCTGTCACTGATCATGGCCTAATAAGCACTTTGCTTAGAATGTTAGAACTTGCAGGGTCTTTAAAAATCTTGTAGTTTAAAAAAAAACAAAAAACTTGCAGTTTTTTCCTAAGACCTACCACAATTTCAGATGTTGTAATTAAGAACTGTGGCTGTGAGTGGTGAAGTATTTTTGTTACTAGGTGTGTACCATGAAGCTTAGAATTCAGGTGTTTGGATATCATTTCAATTGTTGGCCAGTTTCTCCTCCAGGTCTGGATTTCCCACCAAGATCTTAGGCAGTGTTTAATCTGTGTTTGTGGTTCAAGCTTTGGGTTTCTGACATTTTCTGTCTCTAGGCGCTGGTGAAGCGAACACCCAGTAGTGGCATGAGCTCCACCATGAAGGAGTCAGCCTTTCAGAGTGAACCCAGGGTTTCCGAGAGTCTGGTGCGCCACACCAGCACTTCTCCAGCGGACAAGGCCAAAGTCACCATCAGCGACGGGAAGGTTGCTGATGAAGAGAAGCCCAAGAAGAGTAGCTTGTGCCGCACAGTGGAGGGCTGCCGAGAGGAGTTGCAGAACCAGGTGGGGGTTCTGGTGGTGCCGGGGACGCTGGGTGGAGTGTGGAGCCGGGTTGGTTGGTTCCCGAGCAAGCCATGTGCAGGGCTCTCCTTGTAATGCCCCTGGCAGGGCTGAGAGTTATTTTCTACTTTCTGAGATTACTCATTTTCATGGGATGGATCTGATAGGACGTGTTGTAAGCTCCTGCCTCATAGGGAGGGATTTGGGACTGAGGAGCCCTATGAGGGTTTGTGGGAGGGTGTGTTTTAGTTGTGTAATACCCTAGATCTCCTTTCTTGGCCAGGGTTCCTCATCTAAAGCACAGAATACAGAAAGTGATTTACATGATTGTTTCTTCAGATTTTTCAAGGATGGCACGTAACTAGAGTAATTCTAGATGCACAGGAGAGAATTCAGCTAATTCTTTTTTTTTTTTTTTTTTAAGATTTTATTTATTTATTTGACAGAGAGATCACAAGCAGGCAGAGAGGCAGGCAGGGAGAGAGGAGGAAGCAGGCTCCCTGCTGAGCAGAGAGCCCGATGGGGGCTCGATCCCAGGACTCCGAGATCATGACCTGAGCCGAAGGCAGCAGCTTAACCCACTGAGCCACCCAGGTGCCCCAGAATTCAGCTAATTCTGTGTGAGGAATGTGTTCTAGCATTAGGGTGTCAATATGGGACGCCTGGTTTAGTAGAAAGATTGCTCTAGAGTTAGTAGCACGAATCCAGTATTACTGAAAGGAAGAGGTGGCTCGAATATTAAATTGGAAGTCCCCAGATGGGTTTCTAGATTCTGAAGGGTGTTATTGTTATTGGCAAGATGTATTACGATGAGTATGATCCATTATTTTTCTTTCCTTTTCTTTTTCTTTTTTTTTTTTTCCCCCACTTGTGTATTTGGATTTTTCTCAGGCCAATTTCTCCTTCGCTCCTCTCGTGTTAGACATGCTCAATTTCCTCATGGATGCCATTCAGACCAACTTTCAGCAGGCTTCAGCTGTGGGGAGCAGCAGCCGGGCTCAGCAAGCCCTCCGGGAGCTGCACACAGTGGACAAGGTGGTTGAGATGACAGACCAGCTGATGGTGAGTGCGGCAAGAGCAGCACAATGGCTGACATGGCGCGGTGTGCTGGACCATCTGTGGAATATCCTGAGGATGGCCAATCCCTAGCTAGCCAGCTGGAGAGCCACACGCGAGGTGTGTCTTCAGAAGACACAAGAGCTCATTTGGGCCAACTCAGTGAATAAGTCCACTTTTCATTTCATAAGGATATACGAACCCCCAAGATGTGAGGAACAACATCTGGGGACAGTTATACTAGTGAGATGTTTTTCTCTGTATATAAAGTAGGAGACCTAAGGTTTCAGTGGCTTGCAGAAATCATGTTTGTTATCTTCTGCTTATAGCCCTTCGGGCAACTGTCTTTAGTTTTTTAATAAGAAGTGACTTAGAAGGGGCACCTGTGTGGCTCAGTGGATTAAGCCTCTGCCTTCGGCTCAGGTCATGATCTCAGGGTCCTGGGATTGAGCCCCACATCGGGCTCTCTGCTCAGCAGGGAGCCTGCTTCCCGCCCCCCTCCCCTGCCTGCCTCTGCCTACTTGTGATCTCTCTCTCTCTCTCTCAAATAAATAAATAAAATCTTAAAAAAAAAAAAAAAGAAATGACTTAGAAGTTGTAAGTCAGTATCTACTTTAAAACCTATTGCTCAGCACCAAGAATAGGAGTTCTGGTGTGTACTGCCTATCCTATTTAGCAACAGTGTAAAATAGTAGAGACCATGTAAAGTGTTTGTGCTTCTGAAAGGGAAGTGTACAAATGAACGAGGTATAGGACTAGATCTCACAAGGAGACTTTTTTAAAAAGATTTTTATTTTATTTTATTTATTTGACAGAGATCACAAGTACACAGAGAGGCAGGCAGCGGGTAGGGTTGGGGGAGAAGCAGGCTCCCTGCTGAGCAGAACGCCTGATGCGGGGCTCTATCCTAGGACCCTGAGATCATGACCTGAGCTGAAGGCAGAGGCTTTAACCCACTGAGCCACCCAGGCGCCCCAAGGAGACTGTTTTTAAGGGAAAAACATTCCCTCAGAAATACACACATGTACACGCACACAGATATTCTGGTATTGTAGTGAAAATGAGTCCCAGTTTTACAGTAGTGGCTTTTAGACCTCAAGCTATTAAAGATGGAGCAAGTAAGTGTTGGGATGGTGTTGGTGATCCATAAAGTTGTCGACTCAGTTTTGCCAGGTCGGGTCAATGAAAAACATTCCTAACTGTTACCTCCATCATTCGACTTCCAAAAAGGGTGTTTTAGCATTTTAAGACGCCAGTACTTTGTATTAATTAAATTTAGCTTTGTGAAACATTCACTACGTTGTTTTTATCAGATTGACAGAATTGCTTTGAGAGGCTTACCTGACTGTCCCTGGGTTAGAGACTGGAACCTGTTACTTTTCGAATGACTGCATCGTGCAGCATCTGCACAGTGGTCTTTATCCATAAATAGTGGATGAATCCACTGGCTCTCTTTGGTTTACTCCTGCCTATTCTCTGCTTCCTTCTTTGCCAGGTTCCCACCTTGGGCTCCCAGGAAGGCGCCTTTGAGAATGTTCGGATGAATTACAGTGGAGACCAGGGCCAGACTATTCGACAGCTTATCAGCGCCCACGTGCTCAGGCGCGTGGCCATGTGTGTGCTCTCCTCTCCGCATGGGCGCCGCCAGCATTTGGCTGTTAGCCATGAGAAAGGGAAGGTGGGTTTCCAGTTCTTTCCTACTCATTTTATTTAGGTCATGTTTATCTTAAGTGCTAACAAAACAGATAGAAGACTATGCTCACACTGGCCCCCTGGGAAAAAGTGTTTTGGGTTCCAAGAATGCCTTACAGGACAGAGCTCAATGAGCTTTTCTACTCCAACTCTGAGTTGGTTGATTAAACTTAGAAGCAATGTGACTAGAACAGTTGCCGTTTCTGATGAGTATTTTCTTACTCAAAACCTATCCTTCAGGCCCTTGAGAAAGGGCTTATGTCTAGTGATTACCGACGACAGCACGGCTCCCAGGCGTGGCATGGTTTGGTTATGCTGGAGGGGAGGGCACAAGCCAAGAGATGAGAGTCTTCTTGGGAAGACACAGTGTTCCTTATTTAGTTCTTTCCTGCCCTCTCAGCCTGCTGCAGACACAGGGAAGCTTATGTCGTTTTAGAGAGCCAGTCAGTAAAAGTTGGAAGGGTGGCAGGTATCTTAACATTTTTCTGTATTCTGGCTTCTCTAGTACTGTTAAAGTTGTTTAAGTTTATCTTACGTGAAAAACAAACTAGAAATCTGGTAAGTCTGTAAGATCCCTCTAAAATACTTCAAAACAAAACAAAAACAAAACAAAACAAAACAAAAATACTTTAAAAAAAACAATACAGCAGTGCTGCTGTGGCCCAGCGCTGGTATCTGTTAGGAATCTGTACAACGAAAAGTTGTACGGAAAACTAGGAAGGACGATAGTACATAGAGACTGGGTAATTGTTTTCATGAACTGTGTATAAAGAGCTGGTTTCATTACTCCTCTTTTGTGGTCACCTGATGGAGGAAGTGAAAGTCATTCCATCTCTCTCCACCTGGAGAGAGGGTTTTCCTAAGAGACTTAACTGTGGACTAGGGTCGCAGGGAAGGAGCTTTTGTCAGGCTCTGCGTTCTCTAAGAGGATGGGGGTTGGAATAAACTGGCAGCTGTCCCCTTGCAGATCACCGTTCTGCAGCTCTCTGCGCTCTTGAAGCAAGCAGATTCCAGCAAAAGGAAGTTGACTTTGACCCGCCTGGCTTCTGCCCCCGTCCCGTTTACTGTGTTGAGCCTCACTGGGAACCCCTGCAAGGAGGACTACCTGGCCGTGTGTGGGCTGAAGGTAATAACCTGATGCACATTTGAGTCCTTCACGCCATGGACCCTCTTCTCCTCTCCCCTGTTTTCAGTGCCGCTTTCTTGTACTCATTGTTAAGATTAAAATCTAAAAGCCTTTGGAATATAAAAGGAATCTTACTCTGGATTTCTCCCAGCTCTTGCAGGTCTTTCTTGTGTTGGAAATGATTTTTGTGTGTTCTCGGAAGCCGAGTGCATTACTGGACAGTGTGAATAATACCTGGAGGCAGGGAATGTCAGGGAAGACTTGAGAGAGCTGAAATGGGTTCGTTTACTTCCCGCCGTCCTTTAACTAGTCTGTTCCTTAAACCCTGTCCAGGACTGCCACGTGTTGACCTTCAGTAGCTCCGGCTCCGTTTCGGATCACTTGGTGCTGCACCCACAGTTGGCGACAGGCAACTTCATCATCAAAGCTGTGTGGTTACCCGGGTCACAGACCGAGTTAGCCATTGTCACTGCGGACTTTGTCAAGGTACAGTTACTGCTCTTGGGTGTTGTGGTTCTAGAATTGTTTTGTTTTTAAATCTAGAATGGCTGGTTATTATTATTATCTTGTGCTAGCTTCTCCCAGGGTGTGGGCTAGAGCTTTCTGGGTGTAGGCAGTATGACATTGCTTTACTAAGCGCATGGGTCTTCCTGTACTTGTCACAGAAGATGTAGATGCCTTTCTCTCCCCTAATCATTCTTTGAGGGAAAGTAAAAAGATACTCCTCTTTGTGCGCTCTGTGCCTGATACTTGCACACACTTGTTGGGGCGAGAATTGAGATCCCTACTCACCAGTGGCAGGTCTTTGGATTCGCCGGGATGATTTGGGGGTGCAACTGAACTAGATCTCCCTTCCTTCTGTCCTGCAGATTTACGACCTGTCTGTTGATGCCTTGAGCCCGACCTTCTACTTTCTTCTGCCAAGCTCAAAGATAAGAGATGTTACCTTCCTCTTCAATGAGGAGGGAAAGAACATCATTGTTATAATGTCTTCAGCTGGTTACATCTACACCCAGCTCATGGAAGAGGCCAGCAGTGCCCAGCAGGGACCCTTCTACGTCACTAATGTGCTGGAAATCAACCACGAGGACCTGAAGGTTCGGGCAGGTGTTGCTTTCTCCTTCTCTTCCTGGTGGATTAGCTTGGTAGCTCCTCCACTGTTTTTCATTTTTCTTCAGTCTCTGACTTTTCCCTATTAGTAGAAACTCTTGTCCGTTAGGACCAAACTGATTCACTGTGGAGTTTCTTGACTCTCATGTTTTTTCTAAGATTTACCCACATGGCTTAGATGATGAGAGCCCACAGTCATGATTTAAAACTAATAAGCTGCAAAACTGCGTGCCTGTCCCGGAGGTGGCATGTGAGGTTAACGCAAGTGTTGTGTCTTTGCCCCGACAGGACAGTAACAGCCAGGTGGCCGGCGGCGGTGTGTCCGTCTACTACTCCCACGTGCTGCAGATGTTGTTCTTCAGCTATTGTCAAGGCAAATCGTTTGCAGCCACCGTTAGCAGGACAACTCTGGAAGTGTTGCAGCTTTTCTCCATCAACATCAAAAGGTGGGAAGGCGTGCTTCACGCTCAGCTCCCATGGTGCCCGGGTTCAGCGGGAGGCTCCTCTGGCCCAGCAGTGGTGTCTGTTAGGAATCTGGCGAAGCTTTGCCCCAGCAGTCCTCTTCCTTTTGAAGGCAAGAGGCACCCATTGTTGGCAGGTTGGCTGTCTACGTGGTTTTGTCTTCCACCGTGTAGACCCCAAGCTGTAAGAGGTAGTCTGGGGACTGCTGTCACTCAGGAGAAGCAGCTCTAGTCAAGGCAGCACACCCAACTTGAGGGTGATAACTGAGTTTGGAGAGGGGAATGGTAGTGGCTCCTAGGCACTTACGTAGCCAAAATGCCCTTTAAGTTTCCCTGCTGGGGTAGTTGATCAGAACACAGAGCATGGTGTCAGCAGTGAGGGCGTGGTCGGGGGGTGAGGGGGGCAGGCAGAGGCTTGCATCGGTGTCCAGATAGTAGAGGTGCATTTGAGGTGCTGAGTGTTGTTTTAGGGAGCTAGGGAGAAGCAGCTTAGGCTTTCTTCCTGTCTCTCCTGTCTGCCACTGAAGAGCCTTAAAAGTGCTGTAGGCATCGTTTCTCTGGCCTCTGTCTTGTGAAAGGTTACCTGGTTGGAGATGAAATCCAATGGGGTGCCGTTCGCACAGAGCTTGGTGCGCTTGCAGATGCTTGATGGGACCAGGGGTCATGAGCCTCAGCCAGCTCCATGCAGTGGATGACCTCTAGGCACATTGGGCCACCTCTTCCCTCAGACAGTGGGAGCCAGCAGGGGAGATTTCTAAACCAGGACTCCTGCTGTGGGCACGGGGAGGGGAGGGGCAGGGTGTGAGTATATGCATGGCTCAGAATAAAGCTGAGACTCGCGGGTAATTCAAGTCCCTGGGCACATACGTTGCTCTAGGAGTCAGGTGTTTGGTAGCTATGGCCTTTAAGTCGAGAAGAGGATGACTAGGTGGTGATTGACACCCTGACTGTGGCCAGTTTTCTTGTCTGCAGTTCCAATGGTGGCAGTAAGACGTCTCCTGCCCTTTGCCAGTGGTCCGAGGTGATGAACCACCCTGGCCTGGTGTGTTGTGTCCAGCAAACTACAGGTGTGCCACTGGTAGTGATGGTGAAACCAGACACTTTTCTTATCCAAGAGATTAAGACTCTGCCTGCGAAAGCAAAGGTCAGTGCCAGAGACCCCACCACTTGGCTGTGAACCTGGTCTAATTCTGTATTTCTGTAATTCTGTATTTGTGTATTTTGTCCCTTCCCTGACCTTTTCGTTAAAGAGGCTTATGAAAGAACTTTCGCCCGTTTTCTCCCTGTCACTCTTCTGCACCCCCTAAATGTGGAACTAGTTGCTTCTCTGCCTCTTTCTATAGGCTCTGATCTCTAGTTATGGGAACTAACACCCTCCTTTGTCCCCTCTGCCAGATCCAAGACATGGTTGCCATTCGGCACACGGCCTGCAACGAGCAGCAGCGGACCACGATGATCCTCCTGTGTGAGGACGGCAGCCTGCGCATTTACATGGCCAATGTGGAGAACACCTCCTACTGGCTCCAGCCGTCCCTGCAGCCCAGCGGCGTCATCAGCATAATGAAGCCTGTTCGGAAGCGCAAGACAGCTACCGTCAGTGAGTTCCCTCCTCAGTAGGCCGGTGGCGGGAGGGGATGGCAGTCTTCTAGTCGAGACTTGGAACAGATGGTGGTAAGTGTGAAGAAGTGACTCAGGGCGCCCGGGTGGCTCAGTGGGTTAAAGCCTCTGCCTTCGGCTCAGGTCATGATCTCAGGGTCCTGGGATCGAGATCTGCATCGGTCTCTCTGCTCAGTGGGGAGCCTGCTTCCCCTCTCTCTCTGCCTGCCTCTCTGCCTACTTGTGATCTCGGTCTGTCAAATAAATAAATAAGATCTTTAAAAAAAAAAAAAAAGAAGTGGTGACTCTCCCACTTGCCTGTTTCGTAAAGGTAGAGATACGTGCTAGCTGATTTCCCCAAAGCAGTGTCGTGTTTCCTGAGGCCAGCAGTGTTCTTGTGGCTTTTAGAGACTCATTGTACAAATGACAAGCGCTCATTCGCTCTCTACTTGTGATCTGCAGTTCTCTGGTGCCCAGAAAAGAATGATCTCATGGATCTTGTGGGAGAGATTTTTCTCTGGGTTTGGGGAACGCAGCTTGCCTAATGTGAAGTCTGAGATGGAACCAGCGGAGGATAGATTGCTTCCCCTCGTCCGTTTCCCACTGAGTAGTGAAGAACCTGTCATAGATCTCTGAGCTGGGAGTCTTGCTCCTGACTGACAGAGGACGCTTCAGGGTGTGGAGACCTGAATTCAGGAATGAGTGATCGCGGCTAAGCAGAGACCTTTGCAGGGGTTGTCCCGTGACTGAAGTTTGTTTTATACTTTATTTATTTAATCGATTGTCGGAGAGAGAGAGAGAGTGAGAACGCAAGTAGGGGAAGCTGCAGAGGGAGAAGCAGACTCCCCATTGAGCAGAGAGCCTGATGTAGGATTCGATTCTAGGACCCTAGGATCATGACCTCAGCCGAAGGCAGTTGCTTAACCAACTGAGCCACGCAGGCGCCCCTGAAATTTGTTTCAGAGTCCATGTTTGAGATGACAATGCAGCTCATTCTCCTGTAAAGGAACAGTTTCTATTGTTCACTTTATTTATTTATTTATTTAAAAGGTTTTTAATTATTTATTAGAGGGAGAGAGCATGAGCAAGAGAGGGAAGAGCAGACTCCCCGCTAAACAAGGAGCCTGACCTGGGGCTCGATTCCAGGACCCCAGGATCATGACCTGAGCTGAAGGGAGACACTTAACCGTGGGTGCCACCCAGGCGCCCCTGAGTTGTTTACTTTCAATCAACCAGCCACGAGGGAGTCTGTTGTTACTAACTGTACTCAATACCACACCTGAGTTCTTTGTCCTGTTGGGTCGGGGTGTGGTTAGGGATGATGACTGTTGGACTGCGGGCCACGTGCAGACATCACACTGATGCAAACGTTCACATCCCAGTTGTCTGGAAGAGGTTAGAGTGTCCTAACCTGGTAGAGGTTAGGAGTGTGGCATCAATCTGGGAGGGGCTTTCCCTGAGGGGTGGGTGCAGAGGTGGGAGTGCCACACTTACTGATGCTCTGTGTCCGCTGGTCCTGTTCCCTATAGCAACCCGCACATCTAGCCAGGTGACATTCCCCATCGACTTCTTTGAGCACAACCAGCAGCTGACGGATGTGGAGTTTGGCGGGAATGACCTCCTGCAGGTGTACAACGCGCAGCAGATAAAGCACCGGCTGAACTCCACCGGCATGTACGTGGCCAACACCAAGGTGAGGACTGCGCTGTGTGGGGGCTGTCCCTGGGTAGAAGGACTTCTGGACGGTGTGGCTGGAAAACACCTGTCCTCCTAGAACACAGATGGGAAATAGATACTTACAGTTACTAACCCTTGCGTTCTTGCTAAGTGGTCCCTGGAATAAATGGCTATTCTCAGCTTCTGCACGGAAGGGCTCCTGTTCCAGTGTTAGCAGCAGGAGGTGGTTAGTGATGGAGAAAGTAGCTTGAAACTGGAGACTCTCCCCCTCTCTGCCTTTTTCCCCCCCCGTCCTTGGAAGTAAGGAAATCCTTACCAAGAAGTTAGGAGGGTAATGGACTTGCCTGGGGTTACACACTTCGGCACCAGCAGACGAAGGGTTACAGGTTTACCCTAAAGAACTTGTTGTCTGACTTGTGCCTGTCTCCCTCTAGCCTGGCGGCTTCACCATCGAGATCAGCAACAACAACAGCACTATGGTGATGACAGGCATGCGGATCCAGATCGGGACCCAGGCCATTGAACGGGCTCCATCATACATTGAGATTTTCGGCAGGACCATGCAGCTCAACTTGAGTCGCTCCCGCTGGTTTGACTTCCCCTTCACCAGAGAGGAAGCCCTGCAGGCCGATAAAAAACTGAACCTCTTCAGTGAGTCGCCACCCCCTGGCATGGCCTCCCCTTCTCATTTCTCCGTGGCTGTCCGGTATTCTGGGAGTCCTCTGCTCTCTGCTGCTCACTGGTCTTTGCCGTCCTCAACCTCTGAACTTTCCTGGAGATGGCCAGGGGAGGGGCGTGCTGAAGAATGGGAGGGGTGAAGACAGGGCAAACCCTGCCTCTGCGTCTGCTTTGGTGGGCCTGGCTCAGCTTTGCCGGCCAGGCTGCCTATGTGGGTGGGCAGAGAGGAGGCAAGGTCAGTGCATGAAAGCAGCAGGTGTTCTTAAAGCACAGGTGAGGGCCTTGGTCACATGCCTCCTCAAGAGGGATGTGTAGCAGCGCCTGGGCTTGGTGAGCTGTGGAATACTTTAAACCCTCAGAGAGCAACTCCCTGAGCCTGTCAATAGCCTGGCGTCTTCCTCTGCCATTTACTGACCGCCTGTCTGATGCTCTTGCTCCTAGAAGTAGCTGCTGTTAGGATGAATGATGATTTGTGTTTTGAACCAAGGGAGTGCTTAGAGCTCTCTGGGGAGTGGAAGCTGGGGGGTGCAGTGCCCCGATAGCACTGGAAGAGTCCTGCTGTGATGCTAAGGGGCTCTTTTTTTTTTTTTTTTAAAGATTATTTATTTATTTATTTGACAGAGAGATAGGGAAAAAGAGATCACAAGTAGGCAGAGAGAGACGGGGAAGCAGGTTCCCTGCCAAGCAGAGAGCCCAATGCAGGGCTTGGTCCCAGGACCCTGAGACCATGACCTGAGCTAAAGGCAGAGGCTTAACCCACTGAGCTACCCAGGCATAAGGGGCTCTTCTGAGAGCTGGACTTCCTAGGCCTTTGGTCAGTGGGGCTGTTTCACATATAGTCAGTGTCTCCTCAGGGTTCAAGTGCTGTTTGAGTCTCAGGAGACAAGGTTCCTCCCTGATGAAAATTGGTGGGATTTGCTACTTTGCCCTCTTAGTCTGGTCTCTGCTTTGGAGGCGCTCACGTTCGCCCTGTAGAGGATGTGCTTCCTAGAGCTCCTCTCACTTGCAGTTGGGGCCTCGGTGGATCCGGCTGGCGTCACCATGATCGATGCTGTGAAAATTTATGGCAAGACCAAGGAGCAGTTTGGCTGGCCTGACGAGCCCCCGGAGGAGTTCCCTTCTGCCTCTGTCAGCAACATCTGCCCTTCCAACTTGAACCAGAGCAATGGCACTGGAGACAGTGACTCGGCAGCCCCTGCCACCACCAGTGGAACTGTCCTGGAGAGGTACCAGCGCTGGCAGGGGTCAGCCCCTGTCCTCGCCATTTCCCCTTCTCCCGGCACAACCTGTTCTGAGAGAGTAGCCTCTCAGATCTGCCCCTAGTGTAGCCTGTGAGTTTCAGGTCGTCCCCCAGCAGCCCAACACCCTGTGTCTCCTTTGTGAGCACAGAGCCTGGCGGTGTGCTGAGAGCCATGGGATCCTAGTCGGCCTGGGGGTGTCTGTGCCTTCTCTTAATGCTCAGGCACCCTTTGGAGGAGCCAGAGGTTGTGGAGTAGAAGATGCTTAAGTCACCGCTAGAGATTTGGGTCCAGTCTTGCTGAAATTAGAGGGGAGAGTCTTCTGTTCATTCTGATGTCATCATCTTCTCTTTGCAGCGGCCACTTAGTTGGTAATGGCACTGCTGGCCAGAGCCTCCCCGGGCTCCCCCCAGTGGCCTTCTGAAGCATTGCGCTTGGCTTCTTTGTGCTAGGCGGCTGCTGGTTTGCCGTGATAGATGAGGCGACTCATGATGTAAGATGCTGAGTTTCTTACATCCTAAGTCGGAAGAGTAGCCTGGCTTGAAATCACTGCCTCCTACCATCAGACTGCCCCCTCCCTTCTCTCTCTCTCTATCTCTTTGTTCCCCCCCCACCCCGTTCTTATATTGTTTGCTTAGGATGTGTTTCTAGGTTTCTCTGAGCTTCACATTTTTTTCCTTTTTTTTTTTTCCTTTGCTTCTCCCCCAAGTTCTGAAACTGAGTCCCTAACCAAGCTGGACCGGTTAGTATGC
Organism: Enhydra lutris kenyoni; assembly: GCF_002288905.1. Taxonomy (NCBI): domain Eukaryota; kingdom Metazoa; phylum Chordata; class Mammalia; order Carnivora; family Mustelidae; genus Enhydra; species Enhydra lutris. The sequence continues at coordinate 6,247,890 of NW_019154122.1, forward strand.
CCTCTTTCTTTTCTCTGCACGGGTGAGTGTGTGTCAGAGAGCAATGTAACCAATGGTGTGGCTTCGCGTTGATTCTGCTTCTGTGGAAGAGTCTTCCTGCTTCTTTCTGTTCTGGTCCTTGCATGGCTGCAAAGCTATCCTGTGTAAGAGTGGAGCGTGTGGAGGGTTGTACATGCACACTTGGTGGTAGCCGCTCCGGAACCTGCTAGCTCTCTCTTCCACACCCCGTCCCTCCGCTCCCTCTCCACAGTGGGTGAGAAGGAGGCAGGTGTGGGCAGTGGGATGATGGGGAAATCCTAGCATCTGACAAGCCAGCGGAGAGCTTGTTCTGCCCAACTTTGTTTTATGGCTCAGGCCCCTCTTCCCTTGCTCTTGGTTGCTCTCAGCTACACCTTGACCCTTTTCTCTCCAGCTGCCTTCTCCATACCGTTCCCTTTGTGTCCGGAGCCTTGGCAACCTCAGGATGTTGGTCTTCTCACCATCGCACAGTAAACTCCCAGGAGTAAGCCCTGAGGAGCGTGTTGCTGGGTGCCCTTTAACAGCGGGGTTTCCAGTTCCTTTCCCAGGAGATAGTGGCTCCGTTTTCTAAAGATGCTTTGTTGTGCCCTGTGAGTGTTGGCAGTTGGCATGCTCCTGAAAGCAGTTTGTTTTCTCCCCATACTTCACGGACTTAGGAAGTGCCTTTGTGCATTTTCTTGGAGATATACGTAAAATATAATGTGTACCTTCCCAGTATAAGCAGATGGTTTTAACCTTTCCCTTTGTGTATCCTTTTGCCTCCTGATCTGTGGGCACCTGAGCTTTGGGTCCCGTTGCATCAAGACTGTTAAGCCCCTCTCAGTGATCCCTGCTACAGGCAGCAGAAGGAAGCACACTTATCTGCTTTGAGGAAGAAAAGCCCCGTCTTTCAGTTACGGATTATGAACATGGCCTTAGGTTGATCTCCAAGTGGGAGCCAGGTTTCTTCTGGCCTGTAACACAAGGAAGCGATATGCATGGTGCCTGTGGCAGGTCTTACTGTGCTTTGATTCTGTATTTGGCATTCATTAGCTATCCCCAAGGTCCCCCTGATGATAGTTCGCACAGGCTAAAGCACAACCAGAGAGGGGGTGGTGGTTGTACTCAAGCCAGCTTTTCTGTCTCCCTAGGCTGGTTGTGAGTTCTTTAGAAGCCCTGGAAAGCTGCTTTGCTGTTGGCCCAATCATCGAGAAGGCAAGTGACTTTTTCAAAGCGCATGGGAGCTTTCCAAAGAGGCAGGAAGTCAGTGGAGTTGTCAGAGGCCCGAGGCCTTGCAGCTAAAGAATATTTATAGCATGATCTTGATTTGCAAGAAAGCTCCATAGAAGTCTGTAGCTTAAGGCCTCTGTCCTACTTTTGGGGGATCCATTGTGAGAGTGTTTCATAGACTAGGATGAGTGCTGGCAAAAAGAACAGTGTTTCCAGGAGTCGTAGGCTTGGACTCAATTCCTGCTCTTGTCTTGTGGGAGGATTGTAATTTCTGAAATTTTTCATGTTGCTCTTAGCAGTTCATGTGGCATAATCTAGCCCTTGTGGTCTAGAAAAGAGGAAGGGGGAAGGGCAGCGTGTACACAGTTGGTTGTGCATGGATTTGGTGGGGTCAGCGATAACCCTGCTGTCTTCCGCATCAGGAGAGAAACAAGAATGCAGCTCAGGAGCTGGCCACTCTGCTGCTGTCCCTGCCAGCACCTGCCAGCGTTCAGCAGCAGTCCAAGAGCCTTCTGGCCAGCTTGCACACCAGCCGCTCGGCCTATCACAGCCACAAGGTAATCGTTCCCTCCCTGGATGCCCTCTGTAGCAGGGCAAGGTTTGGAAGTTTTGGTACGGACAGGGAATCAGGCCAGTTGGCTTTTCATATGGAAAGCGAGGAGGACACAGTGAAGTCACTGAGATGAGATACCCACACTCTCTAAAGTCTCTCCTGAGAAACGAACAACTCCCTCTCAAAACTGGGGACAAGCCAACTAATGGGCCGCTGGTTTGCATTGATTTTTTTTTTTTTTTGTCATTAGTAGGATCCACAAGATCTAAGTGAGACTGGCTTCTCTGGAAAAGAGCAAGGGCAGGGGAATCACTGAGGTCCCTCCTCCAGCTGTGGCACAGCTCTCGCTTAGGTGTCCTCGATTGTGAGGAAATTGCCGAATGGTTGTTGGAGAGATTCTGAGGGGGAGATCTGGGGCCGGGGGAGGGGGTTGGGTCTCACTTATACTGAGAGTGGGGGCTGAGGGCAGTAAGTTGGGCCAGTTGCCATAGATGGGAAAGGTGACTGTTTCAGTTCCGTGAGGAAGAAGCCAGCAGCCCAGGCGCCTCGGTGAGCTTTTGTGCCTCCAGCCCAGAGGTTTGAGAAATGCAAGTTTAACCTGCTGAACCTCTTGAGGGATGGCAAGTTTAGAAACAGAGTCCTTGGGCGATAGGAACTTGCAGAGAAATGGCTCTTCTGCTCTAGCACAATCATCTGGGATGTTACAATTCTAGAGAATCAGGCAGTTCCACATTTTCCCATCGTACTTCAGTACTTGATGACTTTCGAATTTTGTGCCTTTAATATTTCATGATTTAAGAAGTTTACCTGTACTGGACTACTTTGAAGACTTGTTCCAGATAGTTGGCAGTAACTAACCTGTTCTCCTGAGAGGAGGTGGCCATCCTCATGACCGGCCAGCTGTCCTTTCCTCTTTGTTTTAGTACCATACCCAGCCCTTGCTTTTGGTTCATCCCCTGCGATCCTTTCGTTATAGGATCAGGCCTTGCTGAGCAAAGCTGTGCAGTGTCTCAACACATCCAGCAAAGAAGGCAAGGATTTGGACCCTGAGGTCTTCCAGAGGCTGGTGATCACAGCTCGCTCCATTGCCATCATGCGCCCTAACAACCTTGTCCACTTTACGGAGTCCAAGCTGCCCCCAATGGAAACAGGTGAACTTGGCCTACATGGTCGTGGTCCTGAAATCTGCCTGATGCATCTTCTCTACCTTCTCCCACTCTCCTTGTTGTCTCCAGCCTCTGCCTGACTGCGTGCTCTGAGATGGGTTTTACTCTTGTCTTTGTACCTTGTAGGGCTTTTGACATTTAGATTTTACCATTTAAGCAAATACATTTTCCACTGCTTACCCCTTGGAGAATCTTGAGTTTATTTAGTGCTCTGCATGTCGGATATAATCTGTCTCTGAACTACCTATCTCTTTGGGATCTTCAGGGCAAAGCTAAGCTTTGGCCCGGTTGCTTTAAAGAAATAGGTCAAATCTTGCTTTCGTGCTATTCTTTGGCCAGTGTTTTATTAACATTGCTGTGGGCTTTCTGAGTGCTTGATTGTATTTCCTCGTCTCTCCTCATGTTGGCTGGGTACCTGACTTGTTTTGCGTTATCACATAGAGCTTATCGATGCCTTTACAGTTCTGTTACTTACATACTCCCATTTGCTGTCATCGTATGGTTCCTCCTCCTAATGTTCTTATCCAGGAATCATGTCAAAAAAATCTCAGCTGTTCCCCTAGTTTTTAGAAGTTGAGCAGTTGGACCTGAAATCCCTGAGTCTGCTGTAAAGATCCTGAATGCTCCCCTTTCTACTTAATTCTAACATACAATGTTTTCTGTGATATTCCTTTCCCAGACTGTTTTTTTCCTAGATGTGCCTGCTGGAGTCTAGGGATAGTTGGCATATTGATTGGGGCCCCACTTGAAACTCCCTCCCCAGGCAAGCTTCCTTGACCTGAGTTAACCTTAAAACAAATTAAATTCCATGTCAGATTTACCATCGTTAATCATTTTCTTTCTCCTGTTCTATTAGAAGGAGTGGATGAGGGGAGAGAACCTCAGAAGCAGCTGGAAGGAGACTGCTGTAGTTTCATCACCCAGCTGGTGAACCACTTCTGGAAACTCCACGCATCCAAACCCAAGAATGCCTTCTTGGCGCCTGCCTGCCTGCCAGGTACCATATTTAAAGGGGTAGTTGAAGCTCGATCTGAGTTCTGTCTTCGAACAGGTCGAACCCTTATCCTTTTGCTTCATCATCTGTCTCTTCCAGAATTAATGGAAGATCAGTGCATTCTTTTAGACACAGGAGTTACAGCAGTGTGGCAGAGAAGTGGGATTTTCTGGTACTGTAGCTCCTCCTGTGGGGTTGAATATTTCACATAAAGAGGAGTTTTTGTATTCCTGTGTATCCTCAGTGGTAGTTACAAGTGTTTTAAAAGTGTTTTGAAAGCTTGGGCAAAGCCACTTCAGAAGGTGAAAGTGAAGCATCTCCTTGAGAATTATTTTATTTCCCAGCTACTCCTGTGTTTGGCATCTGACTTCTCATTGTCCAAAGCTTAAGTGGAAAGGTAAGGATCGGAAGAGCAATCTAGGAAAGTAGAGCGAGCCCTGGTTCCCATTTGTGTTTGAGGTTGCTTGGGCTGTCAACCTAAAAGGTCAGAGGCCGAGTTTATCATCACCTAAGGTTCGGGGATTGTGGGGAACAAGTACAATCTGCTCACCTCTTCACACTTTCCTGCCCTGTCTTTTGATATCCAAGAGTAGAGAGTTACTTATTTCTGTGAAGCAAGATACCTGCAAGGGCTTTTGAGATCGTTTCGGAGGTGAGGAGACGTTAATAAAGCAAGTCACAAATAATGCTGACAGCCTACAATCTGTACGTGTGTGCTAGTCTTGTTTTGCTGTGTGCACACCTGTCATTTTTTTGTTAGTCTGACCTTTGTGTGGGGATAAGAACTGGCACTCACCTTTATTCTAGATTCTCAAGTAGCTGGACGTTTTCCTACCATGTTTTCCTCCCCCGTAGGCCTGACTCATATCGAAGCTACTGTCAATGCCCTGGTAGACATCGTTCATGGCTACTGTACTTGTGAGCTGGACTGTATTAATACAGCAGCCAAGATCTACATGCAGATGCTGCTATGTCCTGTACGTATCATTCACCCCAGATGATTTCTTACTGGTCTGGGAGTGTCTAGAAATTTTTCTTTTAAACAAGTTTGTTAAATTAATGAAATATTTAGAAGGTTGTATGAAGAAAGAGTTTTTAAGTGTCAATAAAAGCTTTATGATCTCATTCATTCCATGCAAGGGAAAGGTTTGAAATGGAGATGGGTTTTGTTTTTCTTGTTCAGCGCTAAATCCCAAGGGAATGTACTGGTGGTTGCTGTGTTGTTAGTGCTAAGTTAGTGTTACTTAAATGAGCCTGTGAATGAACACCATCAAGATGCATTTCCAGGGACGGTGTCATAGAGGTGGAGCGTTAGAAGTACTGACTTTAGCCCAGAGCTTAAGATGAGTCTGCTATCTGACGAAAAGCCAAAATCCATTTGTGGAGAGCCAGTGTGACCTCAGGAGCAAATAACCTTCCGGTCTCTTACCAGGAACTGAGATTCGGGGACGTGGGGGAAGGGTCTTACCTATGCCACATCAGGAAGTGGGATTAGCACTGAACTTGGTCAGCACAGTTGCAGGTGAGGGTAGGTAGATAGATACTTCACATGTGTGTCAGTGATTGGCCAAAAAAGAAAGTCCTTTATAGACTATTTCATGAATTACAAATGTAAAACCTAAATATATTTTTGTTTGTTTTTAACTTCAGGATCCTGCTGTGAGCTTCTCTTGTAAACAAGCTCTAATTCGAGTCCTAAGGCCCAGGAACAAGCGGAGACACGTGACCTTGCCCTCCTCCCCTCGCAGCAACACTCCAATGGGTAATGTGAGGTCTGGGTTTAGGCTTGTGTGTGCATGTGGTGGGGCTGGGGGAAAGGGAGGTATAGCCTTAGGAGGGATTGCTCATGTGGACCAAGGTCCTGGAAACTTTTGTTTATGTATCCATTGTTTTTACCCTACCTTATTCCATGAAGAATTTACGGTGGCACTTAAAAATGCATATGGTAAGTAGAATAAAAAAAAAATTGAGGCCATAGGAAAATAAAGATGTAATAGTAAAAGCAAGTCAAGGATGCAGAAATGTCTTTTTTATTTTTTAAGATTTAATTATTTTATTAGAGAGTGTGTGCACGCATGTGTGCGTGCATGCACGTAAGCAGCGAGAGGGGCAGAAGGAGAGGGAGAGAGAATCTTAAGCAGACTACCCGGCTGAGCACGGAGCCTGATTCGGGACTCCATCTCATGACCCTGGGATCATTATCTGAGCCAGAATCAAAAGAGTTGGACACTTAAGCAGCTGAGCCACCCAGATGCCCCTGGTGCAGAAAATCTCTATCATGAGATTCTTGATGTGTCTCGTGTTATTGCTAAGTGAGGGTCTTCTCTTCGGCTGAAGGCGTCCCAAGAGCTTATAGCAAAATTAAGAATAGTCACAAAAATAGGGGCGCCTGGGTGGCTCAGTGGGTTAAGCCTCTGCCTTCGGCTCGGGTTATGATCCTGGGGTCCTAGGATCGAGCCCCACATCAGGCTCTCTGCTCTGTAGGGAGCCTGCTTCCTCCTCTCTCTCTGCCTGCCTCTCTGCTTACTTGTGAGCTCTGTCAAATAAATAAATAAAATCTTAAAAAAAAAAATAAAAAAAGTCACAAAAAACACATGACCACAGAGAAAAAGCAGCCATTTTTCAGGAAAACTATATTTTTTGTGGCATAAAAAAACTCTTCCTTAAGGGCCAGCTTTGCTGCCTAAGGGCTAGTAGCCCCAGTGAACTTAACCTACAATTGGTTTGATAGCAAATATCTCAAGAGATTTCCCTCCTGATATACTTGCACATAAGTCAAGGGCGTAATTGAACATTTTAGTAAAAGCAGTTTTGCAAAGTATTTGAATGTCAGCATTATTATGTAACTCTCTGTTGTTAGTTTTGCTCCAGACGAAATTTCCACCACAAGTCACGTGTAATTTTTAATTTTCTGTTAACCCCATTATAAAGAGCAAAGAGAAATACATTTGGCATATAAAAAAATACCATTTTAAGGGAGTTAATGTGAAAAATTAATGAGAAAGATTCCCTTTTTGGGGGGCGCCTGGGTGGCTCAGTTGGTTAAGCCACTACCTTCAGCTCAGGTCATGATCTCAGGGTCCTGGGATCGAGCCCCGCATCGGGCTCTCTGCTAAGTGGGGAACCTGCTTCCCTCTCTATCTGCCTGCCTCTCTGCCTACTTATGATCTCTCTCTGTCAAATAAATAAAATTAAAAAAAAAAGTTGCCTTTTTTTAAAAGGATTTTATTTATTTATTTGAGAGAGTGAACAAGAAAGAGAGCACATGAGCAGGAGCAGAGGCAGAGGGAGAAGTAGGCTTCCTTGCTGAACAAGTAGCCTGATGCAGGACTCGATCCCAGGACCCTAGGATCATGACTTGAGCCGAAGGCAGACGCTTAACTGAGCCACTTAGGTGCCCTGAGAAATCTTCCTTTCTGTAAATTTTTTTTTGTACTGCTTTTAGAATCTAGTGGGTAGTTTACACTAAAACCGCATCTCCACTTGGACTAGCCACACGTGGCTGGGGGCTTCCTTACGGTACAGTTGCAGATCTAAAGGAATGTGTGCAATTTGGTGGTCTTCCGATAAATCTTCCTTGGATATCATTTGTTGACATAAGCTTGAGTTAGGCAACTGTGTGTGCTTCTTTTCTCTGGTGAGAAGCTCGGGTACAGGGAGTGATGTTTCCATTTCAGGCCGCGGTCGCCTGTTTTCACATCCCGCACAACCCAGTGAGTGGAAGTTGAGGGCTCCACCCTCTCCTGACAACTAGGAGTCTAGCTCTGACTTCTCCTTTATGCGGAGGGCTTTACTTCACACAGAAGCCAGCTTGGGCAGGACTTGCAGTGGTGTCCTTCAGCTTCCACGCGATGGTTTTACATTTCAGTTCTCGTTCTCCTCGTAAGGGTTATGTAGCGTCAAAACAACGACACTGACCCAGTTATTTTGGACGGGAGTAAAATGATACTCTGAGCTACCATGACATCACAGATAAACAACTCCGGTGTATTATTTTCCTGGTCTTGCCCAAGGTCTCCTGGGAGTTGGCGGGAGCTCATGGGGCCTCCTGGTTTTTATTTCTCTGCCCTTGGAAATCTCTTGGGAATCCAAGGGGGGGTTTTTTGTTTGTTTGTTTTGTTTTGTTGTTTTTGTTTTTGTCACATCATCGGCTGTGGGAAGGTATTTTCCTAAGGGGGCAAACTGTCACTGCCAACCCCATCTTCCCAGATCCTGCTGGGTCCAGGAAGTGGGAGGACAAGGCTGGGATGACCTTGCAGCTTCCGTCTGAAGCATAGGGCTCTCACTGGTAGCTTGTCTTGGGTTTGTGTTGCTCTGTGACTTATCGTACCACATGCCAAGGGAGGAAAGAACAGGCATCTTCAAGTGACTGGGGTTTCTCTGACTCAGGAGATAAGGATGATGATGACGATGATGATGCAGACGAGAAAATGCAGTCATCAGGGATTCCGAATGGTGGTCACATCCGTCAGGAAAGCCAGGAACAGAGTGAGGTGGACCATGGAGATTTTGAGATGGTGGTGAGTCTCTGGCAGCAGGAGAGGGGAGGACGAGTCTCACAGCTCTCTTCCGGCTGTCACTCTGTGGACTTGTAAAAGCTGCCGTTTTCCATGGGACACTGACAGTGCTCTCTCTCTGCAGTCTGAGTCGATGGTGCTGGAGACAGCCGAAAATGTCAACAATGGCAACCCCTCTCCCCTGGAGGCCCTGCTGGCGGGCGCAGAGGGCTTCCCCCCCATGCTGGACATCCCGCCTGATGCAGATGACGAGACCATGGTCGAACTAGCCATTGCCCTGAGCCTGCAACAGGACCAGCAAGGTAGGGGCCGTGCCAGGCGCAGAGCTGCCCCGTGGCCTTGCACAGCGGAGAGGGTTTGGCAGTTACTGATACCCAGCTGGCTTAGCTTGTCCCCAGATGCGGGGAGAGGTTGATCTGGGTGAGAGCTGTTCAGAGACACTGGTGGAGAGTGAGAGGGACGTGGTGGGATTTGCCATCTGGGAGTCCATCTCCTCATTTCCATTAGTTTGGTCTTTGGGATTATTTCCTCCCAAATCTGTTAGATTATTCCAGCCTGTGTCTTGCCGGAGCTGAAGGAAGCCTTCCACCGTGTCTGTAGCCAAACGTGGTGGGTAGACGGTGGCGGCTGTTGATTAACTTCCTCTAGGCCAGAGGGGGTCACACGCTGGTGAGTTTAGGCTCCCGAGGGCAGCAGGTGGCCAAAGCAGCGCTGCGGAGGGGGATGGGAGGGAATGCTGCGCTCACTCTCCACTTGTTTCCCAGGCAGCAGCAGCAGTGCCCTGGGCCTGCAGAGCCTGGGGCTGTCCGGCCAGGCACCCAGCTCTTCCTCTCTGGACGCAGGAACCCTCTCTGACACCACAGCATCAGGTAACTGTCCACAGCAAGGAGCACGGCTCAGGGCCCCAGGGCCCTCCAGCCTTGTTTCCAGTGTTGTGAGAGCGGCACGGGCGGCTGCTTTGACAGGCCATTCTGGACTTCCTGCTTCTGCCTTTGCTTTAGAAATGCGGGCATGGAGGGCACAGTGCTGCAGCTTGGCAAAGGCGCTCCTGGCTCTGCTTCCTCACACTTTGCATGCTGCCTGGCTCCTGCTGGCTCCCAGGGAGAGGCCAAGAGAGCGGCTTGCAGGGTGTAGGGGTGCAGTGCTTTTAGGGCTCTTCACCAGAGTCTGGACATTTTAGACAACAGGAGCAGGGAGACGAGAAGTAGAGCTCATGCCATGCCCTGTTTTCTCTTCATTTACAAGGAAAAGTGAAGCCGCAGGAAGCCGAGTCCTGCCTCAGGTCAGCGTGGCTCACCGTCAGGGCTGTGAGCTTGGGAGGTAGCGGTGTGTGGACAGTTAAACTGCGTAGGAACTCTTCAGATGTCGTTTTGTCTTTGCACTCAGTCTCTTTGCTGATCTGGTAAAGGAGAAGAAAATGTCCTGAGTAGAGAGTTGGACCAAATGGAGGAGGAGGGAACACCTGAATGATCCCCTAGAAAATCACCTCCTGAGGAATGGAAGGGTTGGGTTAGAGTTTTCCCGAGTGCTGCTTCCCTGTGTTTCTTTGTTCTTTTCTTCCCTTTCTTTCTCTTCTCTTGGGAGTGTTACTCTGGGTAGAAGAGAAAGGGAGACATTGGCTTTCCCATCTCACCTGCTGCCATGCGTGTTGCTTTCCTCACTTCTCGTTAGCTGTTGTCCCCTAAGGCTTGGAGGTGGCTGTCATGCTGTGCCGATTGTGTTCTCTTGTGCTCTGTGGCTGTCTTGGCTTTCCTCCCCCATGTATCTCATTCAGCATTTTCCTCCTGTCTCAGCTCAGCCCTGATCCTGGATGCTGTGGCTGTCTCTGGGGGATTTCCTTGCTTCATTCTTAGTGTCTAAGGAGGTTGATGAGGAGGGGTGAAATTTCCCCGTGAGCTCCCCTCTGGACCACCTGACCAAACCAACCAACCAACAAACCAACAAGGTTGATTCAAGAGCTCATGACAAGTGATTTCCTACCATAAGAACAAATTAACTGATTGCAAAACAAATCTCATGAAAATTCAGAGTCCCATGCTTTCACTGGTCATGGGTAGTTTCTGATCTCAGCAGGTGTCAGTAACACCTAGACAGTGGTGGCCGTGGGGCGTTCTAGCTAGAAAACTGAGTGTCCGTATCACAGATTCTCGTTGGATCTCTGCGCGGCTTGCACTATAGCATAGCAGCAAAGGAAATGCCCAGCGAGCTGGGGTTTCCCTCTGTCTCAGTACTGTTTGCAGCGCTCCGTGTATAGTGTTTGTTTCTGTTGGTGATGAACCAGCAAAGCAGATCTTTCCCTTTTTCCTTCGATGACAGGTGTATAAACTGCATCGTGTCCTCTGCGCTATGTGGTTTGATGCTGTCGCCCCCAGGAGGGGTTTTTTACCTGTAACAGCTCTCGTTACTCTCTCAGCTCCAGCCTCGGATGACGAGGGCAGCACGGCAGCGACTGATGGCTCCACCCTTCGGACCTCCCCTGCTGACCACGGTGGTAGCGTGGGCTCGGAGAGCGGGGGCAGCGCCGTGGACTCGGTGGCTGGCGAGCACAGTGGTAATGTGGCTGGAGGTCCTGATCTCCTTGGGCAGGGGTGGAAATGCACTAGGAATCTCTCCCTGGCTCCTGAGATTGGTGTCAGCAAACGGAAATTTTGAGGGCTCACTGAAAGTCTGGTGGAATTAACTTGACCTAAACACTGGAGTTTCAAATATTTAATGATAGGAGCTTAGGCATGACATGGTTAATGTTGGAATATTTTACAGGCAGATTTTCATTGTGTCTTATTGGAAGAAAGCAAGGTTATGTGTTATCCCAAATCGGGAGTCATCTAAAATAGTTATGGTATGACCTTGAAATCCATCATCATACTGTGGCTTTTGTCCCCTCTGTTGGGGGAAGCTGTCAGGCAGTCTTCCTCTTAACATAGTGGGCTGCCTTCACTGTCTGCGGCTGACACGGTGGGGCTGTGGAATGAGGAAGCATGCCGTTTTGGTTTGACCTTATTAACCAGCCTGTGGTTAAAAATCAGATAGCAAAATATTTTAGGGAAGGGATTAAGAGTAGCTGATAATTCCTAGATTCCCAAGTCAGTGTACATTTCCCCTGGGTTAGGAGATGGAAATATATCAACAGCAGAGGTTGTTCTTGTAGGTGGATCTTACCTACCACAGAAGGGTGAGGGGCTGCCCTGAGAGTCTTGTAGCATAGTGCTCTGGGGCCAGAATCTTGATTTCAGTCCTTATTTATTCTCTTCTTCACAGAGAAGAAAAAAATCCTCTGAACAGGCGTCTCTGAACTATTGCTGACTTCAGAGTGTATTGGATTCTGTCATGCTTGAGGATTTGATTTACACTTTTTTTTAACCATTTCCCTCTAGTATCTGGCCGGAGCAGTGCTTATGGTGATGCCACGGTGGAGGGGCACCCAGCTGGACCAGGCAGTGTCAGCTCAAGCACTGGCGCCATCAGCACCACCACCGGACACCAGGAGGGAGATGGCTCCGAGGGAGAAGGCGAAGGGGAAGGGGAAGGCGATGTCCACACTAGCAACAGGTTAGGACCTGGTCATTTGCAGTCAGGAGGCTATGGGAGAGTATTTCGGGAATAAGGTGATGGATCAGTTGCAGGAGGTGGAGAGATGTTAATAGTGTTTGTTTGTTTTTTTTTAAAGATTTTATTTATTTATTTGACAGACAGAGATCATAAGTAGGCAGAGAGGCAGGCAGAGAGAGAGGGGGAAGAAGGCTCCCTGCAGAGCAGAGAGCCCGATGTGGGGCTCGATCCCAGGACACTGGGACCATGACCTGAGCCGAAGGCAGATGCTTTAACCCACTGAGCCACCCAGGCGCCCCGATGGAGTCTGTTTTTTAACATTTTACCATAAAGGGGTTTTTACTTAATCTTTTTCTTTTTCTCTTAACAGGATACCTAGGTTAATTCCATGTGTTTGGAGATGTAGTCTTTGTGATTTTTTGTTTTTTGAAATTTATTTAAAACATTTTTAGTCCAGTCTGCCATTGCTTGTGAATTGAAACAGTTAAGTTCATTTGTGATAAGTGTTAATTACTGATGAATTGGAATTTATGCCTACCATTTACTTCCTGCTGCTTATTTGTTTTGCCTGTTTCTATGTTTTTTGTCTTCGCAGTCCTCTTTTGGGTCAGTTCGCTATGTTTTCCTCCCTTTTTCTTTTCTTTTTTCTGCCCCTCTCCTACATTTGCAGGTTGTTCAGTGTTTCTAGTCTTTGGTGGTTACCCTGGTCCTTTCAACATGTACATTTAACTTACCCAAAACTAAATTTATCTCACAGCTGCATCTTCTTCCTGCATAATATAGAGGACCTTGGAAGATTTGACCCCTTCTTATCAATTTAAGCTGTTATTTTTGTGTGTTTTAATTCTTTTTCAAAAAAGGCTTTTGAAGCTTTTTCAAGGTACTATTGCTCTTTTGTACAGTTTGTGTGGTCAGTGTTTGTTCACGTTTACTCACATGTGTACCACTTTCTGTGCTCAGTATTTGCCTGTGTGTGTCAGACCTGTCTGGGATCATTTCTTCTTGAAGTGCGTCATTGAGATTTTCCATGAAGGATGGGGCACCACTTATAAAATCACAGATTTTCTTAGTCTGGAAATGTGTTCATTCAGTTCACATTTTTGTAGGCATGTTTTTGATGGGTATAGAGTTTTGTGCTGGTAGTTTTTCTCCCCACAAATTGAAAATGATATCCACTGTTATTGTCAGTGAGAAGTGACCTGCTATCATAACCGCTGTTTATTTGAATATAGTGTCCTTACTGCTGTTTATAAGATCTTTATTTAGGATATAGTTCGGATGGATTTCTTTTTTTCTTTTTAAGATTTTATTTATTTATTTGAGAGAGAGAGAGGGAGAGAGTGAGCGAGAATGTGTGCACGCACGATTGGGAGGTGGCAGAGGGAGAGGGAGAAGCAGACTCCCTGCTGAGCAGAGACCCATGTGTGGGGCTGGATCCCAGGACCCTGAGATCCTAAGCTGAGCCGAAGGCAGATGCTTAACCAATGAAGCCACCCAGGCGCCCCAGGATAGATTTCTTTACATTTATTCTGCTTATTCTGCTTCAGGGATTCCTGAATGTTTGGGTTAGAGTCTTTTATTCTAAAAAATGCTTATCTATTAGTCTCCTTAGATACTGCTTCTGCCTCATTTTCTGTCATTTTTCTTCCTGGGACTCTGTTTACATAGTTTTACTATCATAGTCTTTTTTCCGTATCTCATGGAACCAATTTTTCCTTAAAAAAAATTCACTGTGCTTAATTATTTTTGGCTTCTTAAGATCTATTTGAGTAGCGGGCATAAAACATGAAATATAGGGCTCCTGGGTGGCTCAGTCAGTTAAGCGTTCGACTCTTGGAAGCAAGAAAAAAACTGAAGAGTTTGTGTGATGTCGTTGTTATTACACCTGTAAATTCTTGTAAAAACTCAGCAGTGGAGTCCTCTGGTTCTGGATTTTTTTTTTTTTTTTTTTTTTTTAAGATTTTACTCATTTATTTGACACACAGAGAGAGAGATATATCACAAGTAGGCAGAGAGGCAGTTAGAGAGAGAGGGAGCCTGATGCGGGTCTCGATCCCAGGACCCTGAGATCATGACCTGAGCCGAAATCAAGAGTCAGATGCTTAATTAGCTGAGCCACCAAGAGCTCCCATAAATTTTTTTAATCATCCTTTTAATGTCTTTAGGGTCTGTAGCGATGCACCTTTTTTCATTTTTAATGTTGGTAACTTATATGTGTGTTCTTTTTTCAAAGGTCAGTTTTGCTTGGAGTTACCAACTTTATTTACAAGGAACCAACTTTGGCTTTTCTGTTTTATGTCCATTCTTCTGTTTTATTTTCATTCTTCATATTTCCTTTCTTTGCTTAATAAGCTTTTATGGAACCTTATCTTTTGAGAGTTAATTTTTTCTTCTTTTTTTAGCTTAATAAGATAGAAACTTGAATCACTGATTTTAAACCTTTCATTTTATTTTTTAAATTTTATTTATTTATTTTTTAAATAATGGTTTTTTTTTTTTTTTTAAGATTTTATTTATTTATTTGACAGATCACAAGTAGGCAGAGAGGCAGGCAGAGAGAGAGGGGGAGGCAGGCTCCCCGTTGAGCAGGGAGCCCAATGTGGGGCTCGATCCCAGGACCCTGAGATCATGACCCTAGCCGAAGGCAGAGGCTTAACCCACTGAGCCGCCCAGGCACCCCTTATTTTTTTTTTTTTAAATGTTTAAAAGTATTTATTTGTCAGAGTGCGAGCATGTACACAAGCGGGGGGAGGGGCAGCAGGCAGAGGGAGAAGCAGGCACCCCACTGAGCAAGGAGCCTGATACAGGGTTCGATCCCTGGACCCTGGGATCATGACCTGAGGTGAAGGCAGTTGCTTAGCCTACTGAGCCACCCAGGCATCCCAAACTTTTCATTTTAAATACGTATTTGAAACTAGGTATTTCTCTCTGAACTTCCCTTTAAAGTCTGCTTTGGCTGGGGCCCATATATTTTGATGTGTTGTATTTTTATTGCTATTCAGTTCAGAATGTTTTCTAAATTCTGTTGTAATTTTCATCTTTAGCCCATGGGATATTTAGAAGTATGTGGCTTAATTGCCAAACCTTTGGGGAATTTCTAATTACTTTTCTGTTACCAATTTAATTTACTATGGTTGGGGAACATACTGTGTGATTTCAGTCCTTTCAAGTTTCTTGAGACACCACATTGCTTCTAAAATGATTTCTGTCTTTTTTGGATTTTTAATGCTTTTTAGGAGGACTGTTCTAGGTAACCTAGCCATGTTAGTAGTAGAAGTCTAAAGTGTCTTTTTTATTTTTCAAGATTTTGTTTATTTATTTGAGAGAGAGAGAGAGAGAGAGACAGTGACAGAGCTAGAAAGAGAGAGCAGGAGTGGGGAGGAGAGGGAGAAGCAGGCATTCCCCCCCTCACCCCCGCCCTGCAGAGCAGAGAGCCTGACAACAGGGCTCGATCCCAGGACCCTACGATCATGACCTGAGTCAAAGGCAGACACTCAACCAACTGAGCCACCCAGGCGCCCCTAATGTGGTTATAATTAAACTTTTTTTTTTTTTCAAGGATAAGTTAATCGAGTAATTATTAAATGACTTACTTTAAATAATATAGTAACTAATTTGTTTTTATTTTAAGTCATTAAAGAAATGGAACTTGTAATCTTTGGTATAGGGTTTACATTTTTTGTTAGATTCTAAGTTTAAAAAGCTGTAGTCTGGCAGCATCTTGGTCCAGGTCTAGACTCTGCTCATTTTGTTGCCTTTTTCTCTGATACATGTGCATTCACAAGTATGTTCTGCCAATCTGAAGACTTGCATCCATCTCAAAGCTTGCTGTTTTATCCTGCAAGTAGACACTGAACTGCTAAATTTGAGCTGCCGTTGTCCTATTACTTTTCTTTGCTGTGTCTTGTACATTCTTGAGCAATTCTTTTATTTTTATTATTTTTATTTTTTTAAATTTTTTCCTAAGATTTATTTATTTATTTATTTATTTATTTGACAGACAGAGATCACAAGTAGGCAGAGAGAAAGGGAGAAACAGGCTCGCCGCTGAGCAGAGAGCCCGATGCGGGGCTTGACCCCAAGACCCCGGGACCACGACCCGAGCCGGAGGCAGAGGCTTTAACACACTGAGCCACCCAGGCGTCCCATTCCTGAGCAATTCTTATTCATTTGGCCCCCACACAGCTTGCTTTATTCTTTGGATGTATGTGTGAACTTTTACGTGTGACTGTATTTGGAAGGACTTTATTTATTTATTTATTTATTTAAAAAAGATTTTATTTATTTATTTGACAGACAGAGATCACAAGTAGGCAGAGAGGCAGGCAGAGAGAGAGGGAGAAGCAGGCTCCCTGCTGAGCAGAGAGCCCGATGCAGGGCTCGACCCCAGGACCCCGGGATCATGACCTGAACTGAAGGCAGAGGCTTTAGCTCATTGAGCCACCCAGGTGCCCCTGAAGGACTTTTAATAGCTCATTCCTTTGAGTTATTTTTGGAATCATGGTCATTTATCAATCAAGTAAGACCCCATACATCAATTGAAATTTTAATATTTTGAAAATAATCTAGTTATCTCCTAGGTATATGTTACACATGAAAATCAGTTTTTTAGGCATATGTACACCTGTGGTTTATTATACACAGTCTGTAAAGTAAAATGAATCAAGAACAGTTTATGAATTATGAGAGTGAAGGCATTAATTGATTCCACAAATGTGTTCTTCATCTGTGTAAGATTGTGCGTTAGTTGAGACTGCCAACCAGATTGTCATCAGGACTGCACTTAATTCCTTTTCATTTCGGTCTTCCCTCGAATCAGCGTATTCACTAGAGTGCCAGAGGCACACATACAGTAGGGAAGCCCCGCCACGTTAGTGCCCACCTGAATATATGGGAGAATTCATGGGTCCAGTGTGGAAAGGGTAGATTTGAGATTGAATTTTTCACTAGGAAAAATGGTAGGCGAGTTGAGAGGGTAAAGCAGTGCCAGACTTGCCGGGAAGCAAGAAAAAAAAAAAAGGACTGGGTCACTGCCACTGGACGACGCAGACTTTGTAGATGGAGGGGTCCCAGAAGATAGTGCTGGGAGGCAGGATGGGGTCATGTGTTGGAAAAGGCCACAGAGTGCACTACTGAGAACACCTAGGGCTGATTGCTTGAGAAATGCTAACTTTTCCTGTAGCAGGTTTTCAGGGCCATCCTTTGTTATTTTGGACTAGTTCGTTCCTTTTAACAGAGCGAGATTTCTCCTTCTCTGTTGGTGGTGTCACCAGATAGGCATTTCTGAACATTTTGCTAATGGTAGGATTGTTTCTAAGCAGTAGGCTCTTTGTTTACCTTGGTAGCATGAGGAAAGAACTGTTTTCAGCCGGTTTTCACTGGTTGTGAACTAGCTCACATCTCATGTATTTTCCTTGGCCTTTTAGACTGCACATGGTCCGTCTGATGCTGTTGGAGAGACTACTGCAAACCTTGCCCCAGTTACGAAATGTTGGAGGTGTCCGGGCCATCCCATACATGCAGGTATCCCTCAGTTCACCTGGGTCTGTCCCACTGTGGTCGGACCACCCTTCAGCATGCTCACATTTCTCTTCTAGAGGCTTTATAAGGCTTTGTTTGGTGTTAGGTCATAGAATAATGGAATGCAATTTTGAACTGCAAGTTGTAGCCCTTAATGCTGTAGATGAAAAGGCCGAGGGTCAGAGAATTGAAAGAGATGCCTGCAGTTATCCAGCTAGTTATTGACAGAGCCAGGAGCAAATGTCTGGCCCCGAGATTCTCAGTGTGTAGTGAGTCTTTATTAACACAGTGTTGGAATGTGCTCTGGTAGCTGTTCTCCCACTAGCTGCCTTCCCCTTAAGCAGAAAGTTCTTTACTTTTGAGCATAGCACTTCACCCTCTGTTAAGCCACTTTGGTTGGTTATAATGTAGTTTAGTCAATTCGTTTTGCAAACTCTTTGCAAAACATTTTTTGTGATGCCAAGGGTGGCATGTACCAAAATAGACTCTTCTGACTCCGGACACTTAAAGACCTTTGGATACCTTGGGATTTAGGATCTTTTCGTGGATTACATTTATGATTGATTGGGTAGTCAGGAAGATTGGGATTTCCTCTGAAACCTGTGTGTTTGGAGTCCTCTTTAGGGTCCTGGTGCTCATGTTTTCTCTCTCTGTTGACTTCCAGGTCATCCTGATGCTCACTACAGATCTGGATGGAGAAGATGAGAAAGACAAGGGGGCCCTGGACAACCTACTGTCCCAGCTAATTGCTGAACTGGGCATGGACAAAAAGGTAAGATTGGAGAGTCCTGACATGTGAGAAACAGGGACTGAGGTCCATTCTCTTAGAGGAACTTCACTTAGTTTCAGGGATAACCACCCACCGAGGGCTCCAGTTCTGTTGATTGAACAAAAATGTTGGCAGTGCCTTCTTCGGCCCAGGCCTCCTGTTGGATCTGGATGTAAATGAGAAACAGACTGAGTGCCTGCCCTCATGGACCTTTTGTAGTTCCCAAAGCTGAAAACAGTAAATTAGTTGTTTGTCTCTTAATACAGCCTCTTAAGTGTATTGGGCTCTAGGTCATCCGGATGTAGTCCTGCGGGCACCTGTTTTGACTCTAATTCCATGTGAGGAACAGTTAGTGCTAATAGGCTGAGGGGAACCTTGTTGAGTGGACGCCTCAAGCTTAAATGGGGGCTTCTGGGCTCCGCGTCTGCCTACAGGACGTCTCCAGAAAGAACGAGCGCAGTGCCCTGAATGAAGTCCATCTGGTCGTAATGAGACTCCTGAGTGTCTTCATGTCCCGGACCAAATCCGGATCCAAGTCTTCCATCTGCGAGGTACTGTCGCTTTGAGCACGGGGGTGTGGGGAAAGGTAAGAGGATTGTCAGCTAGGGCTGCGGGCAGAGGTAATAGTTAGAATAGGCTATTGTCGCTGTAGAGGAGAAGGAGTCCAAGCTGTCACTTCTTTAAGGGCAGAGCCACCACCTTTTCCAGAATCCCTTCCAAGCCCTGATCTTTGCCAGCAGTCCCTCCATTGGAGGGGTTACAGGGTTTGGAAGTTCCATTACTGAAAAGAGGGGACTGTTCTGCCAGGCGTAGGGTGGCTAAGAGGATTCCCCTACTGTGTGTTGCTATAAGGTATGGAAATAAAGCAGAGAGAAAGCAGTGTGTGTGTGGTGGAAAGGAGATTAACACAAAGCAGAGAAGGTAGAAATGGAGGCTGGACTGCATCCAATCTTAATGAGCTTATGAGCTGTGGGGTTTGCGGGGATTGGCAAGGCTCTCCTAATGGTTTTATTTACAGTGGCTTTTCTCCTGCTTTTTTTATTCATGGGACCACTTACCCCATCTCCTTTAGAAGCTGGTTTGGTGGGGAGAGCCCCTGTCTGGAGGGTAGGGTTGCTAAAAAGTGCTTTGAGTAGAAAGTTTTCTCTCTCCTTGAAATGGGCTTCTTTTCTGGTTGCCCAGGGAAGAAGAGAACCTGCCCCTCCCAGGGGAAAGGTATCCAGTCCTTGACCCCCTTGGCCTGTAGCATGTGCGCGTGGGCGAGTAGAGCCGGGACCTGTGGTTGGTTGGTTCCTAACATGCCATTGTTGGAAAGAGATGGGGAGTGTTTGAGTTAGTCGGGGGACTTCTAACTCAAGAGACGAGCTCCCTCCCCCAGTGGCCCACTCTGAGACTGTCACTGGTGGGTTTCCTGCCCCTGCCCCCAGCAGCCTTACAAGCTCTTCTGCCCCCCTCCCTGTTTCCCCCAGTCGTCTTCCCTCATCTCCAGCGCCACAGCAGCGGCCCTGCTGAGCTCCGGCGCTGTGGACTACTGCCTGCACGTGCTCAAATCCCTGCTGGAGTACTGGAAGAGCCAGCAGAACGACGAGGAGCCCGTGGCCACCAGCCAGCTGTTGAAACCGCACACCACTTCATCCCCGCCCGACATGAGCCCATTCTTCCTCCGCCAGTATGTGAAGGTGAGGCCTTTCCCTGGACAAAGGACCGCTCCTGCCCTCCTCCAGAGCACTCTCCTCCTCGCGCTCTGCGAGTAGGGCTGAAGGACCCAGGGCAAGGAGCTGCCGGAGGCAGACCATGGGCCCTGGGGGCTTTGGTCTTGGTGCCGTTTAGTGAGTAACCACTTCTCCCGCCCTCCTGCCGGGGTTTGGACTCGTGACTGTAAAGCAGAGGAACTGAGTGAAATCAGATAGACCTGTCCTTTCATGTTAAGTTTCTTAGAAAAAGGGGAGCAGGGTAATGTCATAGGTGCATGTGTGTGTGTGTGTGTGTGTGTGTGAGGAACTCCCCCTGCTGTCGTCAGAGGCCGTTGAGGGAGCTAGTTTAGAAGATGGGCTATCTGATCAGGTGAGTTTGGGAACAAGCATTCCTGCTTACCAGCTGGGAAGCTTAAACAAGTTATGTGCAGCTTTCGTGTGCCTCGGTTTGCACACCTGGAAACCAAGGCTCCACACGGGGTTTGCTGTGTAGGGTGGTTGTGAGCACTGGCTGACCTGACGCAGGAAAGCCCAGCGGCTGAGCGTGCCAGGGCCTGTCCACATCCATCATCAGTGCCTTTTCTGCACATTTGTGTCTGGGCAGCGGCACGAGTGCTCCTCGCGGCACACTCCCAACTGCTTTGACTGTGACATGGATAGAACAGGCGTAAAATGTGAATCGCATCATGTTCTTCTCTTTTCTTAACCTTTGCTGGTTTTCTAGAACTTTTAGGCCAAAAAGTTCTTTGAGTACCCCAGCTATGAACTCAACTCTCTAGCTGTGTCACTACTGCCCCGGACATGCAGCCCCCGTCCTGTGCCTTGCCCCAGATGTGGCATACTGCCTTCCTATTTCCTGTCCTCCTGAGCTGCTCTTCCTCTGCATCGCTTGCTTCCCCTCTGAGTTAATTCCTAGTCTTCAAGACCCGGCTCACATACTGGGTCCTAGGAAAAACCTCCCCAACATGCACTTCCTGCTAGCAGGTCAGATCGCGATGGTCTTGCCCTCGGTCCCCAGAGTGCCCTGTGCACACATGGCATCTTCCCCTTGTTTGCCCCCCAGTTGCTTGGCAAAGACCCGATGAGGAACTGGTGGTTGAATACGTGAGACACATCATGCCCCAAATTCTTGTAGGCTCTTCCTGTTGGACCATGTGGCCTGCAGGATAGCTGCTGCATCCACCGTCCTCACCCCCTCAGCTCCCCCTCCTCTGTGGGCTATGCATTAAGTGATCCTGGCCGCCTTGGTTGGGTGGTTGGTTTCTTTCTTTTTATAAGATTGATTTATTTCAGAAAGAGTGAGCACATGCGTGTGCACACGCATGCAAGTGGGTGAGGGGAGGGGCAGAGAGAGAGGGAGGATCTTCAAGCAGACTCCCTGCTGAACGCAGAGCCTGAGGTGGGGCTTTATTCCAGGACCCTCAGATCATGACCTGACCTGAAATCCAGAGTTGGCTGCCCAACTGACTGAGCCACCCAGTTTATTTAATGTCTCTTGATATCCTAGAAGGTTTTGGTTCTAGGGAGTAGACTGCATCTCTCACAGGTAGTCAGAAATCCTTCACTGCCACTGTTTTTCCCATTAGAAGTTTAATTTTTGTGTAAGCAAAGTACAGTCAGCCCAGGGGCAAAACCCAGAGTGTAATTTTGGGACTTTTGAGACAAGTGAGGTCTGTGTCCTGGAGCCTGGGGCCTTGCTGGGTTTAAACCAAGCTGTCGGGCAGTGATGGCTCCAGCTTTGAAAGATACCGTTTACAGCTCTGGTGTAAGCTGTGCCTAATGAGCAGGAAGCCAGCCCTTTTCCTGACCGTGGTTGTGGACACCTGTCCGTCACAGGTTCTTACACAGATGTTCTTCCCCCAGGGTCATGCTGCTGATGTGTTTGAGGCCTATACTCAGCTTCTGACAGAGATGGTCCTGAGGCTTCCTTACCAAATCAAGAAGATTGCCGACACGAACTCTCGAATCCCACCTCCTGTCTTTGATCATTCATGGTTTTACTTTCTCTCAGAGGTAAGTGAAGCCCAGGCAATGCGCCAGTCAAGGAGAGGACATTGCTGTGACTGCCTTTTTTTCCTCTTCTTTTTCTTTTATTTAAGATTTTATTTATTTATTTGAGAGCGCATGTGGATGCAAGCACGGGGGGTGGTGTGAGGAGGAGAGGGGGAGCGGGCTCCCTGCTGAGCAAGGAGCCCAGTGCGGGGCTCGATCCCAGGACCCCAGGATTATGTCCTGAGCCAAAGGCAGACACTTAACCAACTGAGCCACCCAGGCACCCTGGCTCTGATGGCCTTTATGGCCCCCTTCCGTCCTCACTGTCAGGAAGCGTTTCCCCTCGCAGCGCCACTCCCGCCACGTAGGTCTTGCGCCGGGTGAGCTGTATGGTGAAGCTGTGGAAGATGGCTGTCAGAGCAAGCCATGGCTTTAGTTTCTGATTCTGTACGTTTGCCTGTTTCTGTATATGATGGTAAGGGATGAGTTTTTAATAAGTTGGATCCTGTCTGGAAAACAGAAAATGTGCTAGTTAAATTACAGAGAGATTTTAATGTAGGGAGTTGGCTGACCGGCCACTAAGAAAGGAACCGAAAAGAAAAACAGGGAATGTTGAGGTAACACAGAGACCCCAGCTGCAGGCAGCCGCCGCCAGCAGACCTGTGTCTGAAGAGGATTCAGTCTGGTGGACCTGAGGAGGGGCTGCTGTTTCTGATACCCCAGGAACTCTGAGGGGATGTCATGCGGTTGATTCTGGGAGGATGGAAAAAAGTTGATGATTAGAACCAACTGTCGTTGGTTTGTCCTTGAATACCAGAGAGCTGATGGAGGCTGGTTTGTCCTTGAATACCAGAGAGCTGATGGAGGCTGCCAGAACGAAGGGCTGCTGTCAGGATAGCAGGCAGACCAGGAAGGAGCCAGTGTTTTTACCTTGGGCCCTCTGGTGTCCCTTTTTGTTCCCTCTTGGCAGAACCTGATGGGGAGCCAGCTGGCAGAGAAGCAGTGTAGTTAGTGCACTTTTGGGCCGGCCATCGCAGAGCAGTGTGTAGCCGGGGTTGCGGGGGGAGGTTGGAGGCAGCTGAGGGACGGTAGCTCACAGTTAGCTGCCGTCACGTTATCACAGCGAGCTTAAGATTTACTCTGGGAAGACTGACATGTTAGCAAGCCCCCAATGACCGTTTTGGGTTGTATAGATGGAACAACAACCTAACCTTTTCCCCACTTCTTTGACCTGAAAGATTTTGAAGTTGTTTTCCTGACCATTTCATTCTGGGTGGGCTGGAGTGGAGGCCAGCTTCCTTGTAGATTCCAAAGGACTCCCAGGAGGGAAGCAGGAGTATTACTATTTTCCCCTCTTTGACAGTTTTCTTTTTCCTGTCCACTCTGTAAGGAGTACTGAATTCACTAGAGTCTAGCTTGGCTATGAGGAAATAGCTTGGTGTGTGTTTCTTACAAGTTTCTAACGAAAGTTCAAGAAAACCCAGGGCACTACTGCTGACACAGTTCCTGAGTCACTGACTCTCTGTGTTGCCTTTCCTCTCAAGTACCTGATGATCCAGCAAACTCCATTTGTGCGCCGTCAAGTCCGCAAACTTCTGCTCTTCATCTGTGGGTCAAAGGAGAAGTACCGCCAGCTCCGGGATTTGCACACGCTGGACTCCCACGTGCGTGGGATCAAGAAGCTGTTGGAGGAACAGGGGATATTCCTTCGGGCAAGTGTGGTTACAGCCAGCTCAGGCTCTGCCTTGCAGTATGACACACTCATCAGCCTGGTACGAGTGGCGAGGGGGACGGTGGGGCAGGGAGCCTCATGTGATGCGGCTCAGGGAGGTGGGCAGTAGGCTGGAGGAGTACAGGGCTTTTATATATTCAGAGAACGTCACAGTCGCAATCGAGCTCAGGGTGGGTCCATAATGCTGCATATGAAGTGTAGTTGGCTTCAGGGTCTGTGATTTCCCCCTCACCATTCCCGCTCCCACCTGGTAGTGGTACCTCCATTATGAGGAGGAGTGGTTTGGGCTTCTTACCTGTGTCATTGGCTCATACGGGCAGGATTGACCTGGAATTTGCCAACCTCTGATTTTTGCCCTTGAATACTAAAGAAATGATGGGTCTGAAGGTAAATTGTTTGGACTTCCGGGAAGCAAACAGTATATTGCAAGGAAGCCTCTAGGTGAGAATGTCTTCGGTATTCTCCTAAACTAGTGTCCTTGCTATTGTGCTTTCACAAGAAAAAAGTAAACTGGGAGGGGAGGAAGGAAAGACAAGAAAGAAGTAAACTGGATTGTAGTTTCCCACCGTGGCCTATCTTTTCTGCTGCTTTACTGAGTGGTGTGACGGGCCCCTGCAAACAAAGGCATTTGTGTGGTAGGAGCTGAATGGAGGAGGCTCAGTAAGAGCGACAGTGTGGGGCCTTGGTCCCAGGTTCCCCGGGGCACTGGATCAGCAGCCTCGCATAGACCCCTCAAGGCAGCAGGTGTGGTAGGTACAGGCTGCTTGGTGGCCCTACTCAGTTGTGGAGGTCGGTTTCCATTTCAGATGGAGCACCTGAAGGCTTGTGCTGAGATTGCTGCCCAGCGAACCATCAACTGGCAGAAATTCTGCATCAAAGATGACTGTAAGCAGTGCAGCACCTTTTGGTGGTTGTTGTTCATTCATTCATCTCTTTGAGAACTGTTTATTGAGGCCTGTCCTTTGCCAGGCACTGAACTGGAGACCAGAGATGAGGCTATGAGCGAGACACTAAGACACTAAGAACTAAGACCTCTCAAGTTCTTAGAACTCTTGTTCAGCTGAGAAGACAAGTCCGAACTTCAGAGTATAAGGGTCATAGATAAAATGTGGGGTGCTATGGGGGTACAGTAGGAGTCACTGACCTCCAGATTGTGGAGCGAAAGCTAAAGAGGAGCCTGTGGAGTCTAGAGAATCATCTTAGTTGAAGAAGTGGAGGCTGGGAGTCGATCCTTAGGTAGCTGTTAGGACGTTTACCAGCTCATTTCTACAGAGGGTGGGAGTTCTGGGCAACATCTGGCAGAGAGGACTCGGAGTACAAGCTGGTGGGGAGGGGAGCTGTCCTGGCGCGGGCAGACACAGCTCCTGCAATGTGTCCGTCCAGTACATTTGTGTCTGAGCTGAGCCCCCATCTCCTCTGCCTGCAGCTGTCCTGTACTTCCTCCTCCAAGTCAGCTTCCTGGTGGACGAGGGGGTGTCCCCGGTGCTGCTGCAGCTGCTTTCCTGTGCCCTATGTGGCAGCAAAGTCCTCGCCGCCCTGGCGGCCTCGGCCGGCTCCTCGAGTGCCTCCTCCTCTGCAGCGCCTGTGGCTGCCAGCTCTGGACAGGCCACGACGCAGTCCAAGTCCTCCACAAAGAAGAGCAAGAAAGAAGAAAAGGAAAAGGAGAAAGAGGGTAAGCATCACTCTCTTGTCTTGGTGACCTGGGCGAGGTGTTCTGATTTCTCTTGGATCACATGGCTTATGCTCCTCTTTAGAAAGGGCTTTTTTTTTTTTAGGTTTTTTTTTGGGCAGACAGATCACAAGTAGGCAGAGAGGCAGGCAGAGAGAGAGGGGGAAGCAGGCTCCCCGCAGAGCAGAGAGCCCGATGCGGGGCTCCACCCCAGGACCCCGAGATCATGACCTGAGCTAAAAGCAGAGGCTTTAACCCACTGAGCCACCCAGGCGCCCCCAGAAAGCGCTTTTATTCCGATTTATTAGGACCTATAATTCTCATGCTCTCCAGTGTCTAGTTTTCGTGTCCTTGTCAGTTACACCTTGAACATGTGGCTTCCCATCCCAAGGAATGGTCCAAGTGTACTAAATGGTTTTAGTAAGCCAAGTTTGTTTTCCCGTGAAATAATAAATGACACTGCTGCGTGGAGAGGTTGTCAGTGTCTGGTGATGCTTGCAGACGTGCTTTGTGAACGCTTAAGTGCTCTGCATACGGAAGCTGTTCTAGCTCCTTCCTTATTATCAGAAAGACAAAAGCCTCTTCTGCTTTACTGCTGTTCATGGTCCTTGGAGGCCTAGGATGGGTGATCGGGGTGGAGAGCAGTGGAGGTGGCTTACCTTTTCCCAATTAATTACTCAACTAGCTGTTTTGGGTAACAAACCTCTGAAAGGAAATGCCTCTTCCAGGGTAGCTGTGTGCGTGCTCAGTGTCCCTCGGGGTGGCTGTGCGCGTGTTCGGTGTCCCTTTAGGGTGGCTGTGCACGGGCTCAGTGTCCCTCGGGGTGGCTGTGTGCGTGTTCGGTGTCCCTCCAGGGTGGCTGTGTGTGTGCTCAGTGCTAGGCCTGTGTCGGCACTTTTCCCTGTGCTTTTTTGGTAGCGTTATTGTCGCATGTCTCATATGGGGCTGGCCTTGGTTTTCCAATAAACCAGTAAAAGTTGTTTTCAAATTAGAACCATTTAGTTGAAGAAACTAAACTCTCAACTCTTAGATTCCCTCCCTCTCCATCTGGTAGCATTGGCTCTAAGACCCTAGAGCCTACTTCCTGCTCTCCAGTCCTCAGGTCTTCCATGATCTTGCAGGTGAGAGCTCGGGCAGCCAGGAAGACCAGCTGTGCACAGCTCTGGTGAACCAGCTGAACAAATTTGCAGATAAGGAGACCTTGGTTCAGTTCCTGCGTTGCTTCCTGTTAGAGTCCAATTCTTCCTCGGTGCGCTGGCAGGCCCACTGTCTGACCCTGCACATCTACAGGTAGGGTCCTGGGCTAAGTTTTGATGGTCTGCATGGGTCCAGGAGATAAGCGGTTGATGTAGTTCTGTCTTGTGTTGTGTTACACACTCACAGTCACGGTGCCCGTATTTACATCAGCCTGGATCCCCTTGACTTACAGATGTCTTCATCTGGTTATCTGCTTTTAGCCATTAAACTAACATCATAAGCAAGACGTGATCACTTATTCCCTGAGAGGGCTATGATTAGACGTTTGTAAAGTGACCAGGCTTGACTCTTTAGGCCACCTTCTAAAGACAGGAAAGGAACTGAGCTACACCTGTTAGGATCTGCTGTCGAAAGAGTACAAAGTGATTCGAACTTAAACCCTCGCTGTGGGGAGGTAGACATATCTATGGGAGCAATACCTGGGCCTTGTTGATAAATAAAAGGAACCTCAGGGTTTTCTGCTTGGTAACATGAACTGTCCTTTATCTACAGAAACTCTAGCAAATCTCAACAGGAACTCCTGCTAGATCTGATGTGGTCCATATGGCCAGAACTACCAGCCTACGGTCGTAAGGCTGCCCAGTTTGTGGACCTGCTAGGCTATTTCTCCTTGAAAACCCCACAAACAGAGAAGAAGGTAACAGCTGATATGTGGTTAGAGGGGCTAACTTTGCGTATTTGACCTTTTTTTCTCTTGAGTTAAGGACATCGGGACCAACCTGCATAGGGGGTACCCATGTGAAATCTCTTGAGATGGATCTTAAGCACAGACACCATGTGTCCCACACAGATGACACACACAACTAAGTATAGGCTGAATTTGCCTTAGCCAGCAGGAGATCAGGTGGGGAGGATAATACAGCCCATTACAGTTGCTTTTGGAAAGAAGGTGTCCCCCTGGTTTTCCTGGCAACCCTGACAACATCCCTAGAAATATCTCTGCAACAGGATAACCATTTCATTACTTCTGCATGGGAATAAAAATTACCTTCATCCACAGGGTCTAAAAAGTGGCTGTTGAAAAGATTGTGGAAACTTGTAGGAGTTAGGCCCAGCTTTGTATGACTCTGGTGGGGTCTTCTTGGGCAGTATCAGCGAGACAGTAGAAGACCAAAGTCTTTTTTCCAGTAAGACTTTTTCTTGGGCTTTAATGTGGTCTTGATTGACTTCTGTTTCAGCTGAAGGAATATTCACAGAAGGCTGTGGAGATTCTGCGGACCCAGAACCATATTCTTACCAACCATCCCAACTCCAACATTTACAAGTGAGCTTGTTCTGCTTTGTCCCTATTTGAAGCTCCATTAACAGTCCCAGTTGCTATCTCCACATCCGTTTTCTCTTACCCAAGAATCGATATATCTCTCTCTGCTTGGTCTTTGAACCCCCCGCCCCCCATAGCTGGGGCATTGCATACACAGGGTACTCAAAATATAACTGCTGATTTAGGTTTTGGTATGCAGTCATTTGAGAATGCCTCTGATTTTCGAGTGTCTACGTCTAAGTTAGGTAAGATAGGTTTCCAGAAAATGGCTATATTAAAAAAAAACTTATTTCCCTGGTTTAATGGTGACTCTTTTTTTTTTCCCCTCTAAAGTTCATTGAGGCATCATTTATATACTACAGAATTCACCTATTTTAAGTATACAATTCAAAGATTTTTAGTAAATTTAATTGTAAAATTTCGTGGAGTCAAATTTTAATATCGCTTTTTAGGATTCCTCTGGCCTTAGAACAGCTCAGAAATAGGAAGCATCAAGGATTGATTGGTTGAAATTCTCTTCCTGTGACTTCAAGGCTCTATTGGGATTTCTTAACTTTCCCCTGTGTTCTTAGTAGGGTGGGGCTCGCTTTAGGGAATGTTGAGCTGTGGCTCATTTGTGGCTTCTTTGTGAAGCTCAGTGCTTTCTAAGATGAAGACTTCCTTATGCTGAGACTGTTTTCTTCTTTAGCACCTTGTCTGGCTTAGTGGAATTTGATGGCTATTACCTGGAGAGCGATCCCTGCCTGGTGTGTAATAATCCAGAGGTGCCGTTTTGTGTAAGTGCCATCTTTCACCTGGGTGATCGTGAGGCTTGGAGGGCCCGTGGGTTTCTTGTTTGCAGAGGTTGAGTGTAGCCGCATGGGTGTTCAGTCACCAGTGGTGTGAATGCTTACCTGCCACACGTACCACCTTGAATAGAAACTTCGTCCGTGGATGAAGAGTGGGCTGCAGTGATCAGTTTTGAACCCGTGGCCTTGAACTGATACAGTGTTTTGTGTGTTACTCCCATGTCTAGTATATCAAGCTGTCTTCCGTTAAAGTGGACACACGGTACACCACCACCCAGCAGGTCGTGAAGCTCATCGGCAGCCACACCATCAGCAAAGTGACGGTGAAGATCGGGGATCTGAAACGGACAAAGATGGTGCGGACCATCAACCTCTACTACAACAACCGCACCGTGCAGGCCATCGTGGAGCTCAAGAACAAGTACGGGCTCGTCACACTTGGGGACGGGCAGCTTGTCAAGCTTAACACCAGTTGTTGGCTTTGATGGCTGCACTCGGGTGAAGCAGCATATCCCTAGAGAGAGGCCTGGTATGTCCTCTTACCCACTGGAGTCCTGACTAGGGACAGAAGTGAAACACAGTCCTAAGGGTGTTGACAGAAGTTCTTTTTAAATCCTGTCCAGTGGAGCCTGTGGTGTCTGAGGAAGCAACTCAGCAGCCTGTCGCAGGAGGGGAAGCTGAGAGGGGACTTCAGGCTTTTCCTTACCCATGTTAATTAGGGCACTTCTAGTTTTATGTAACACCTGTGTTGGGAAGTAGTTGTCATTTCTTGGGTTAAGATGCTGTTTGCTCACAGCGCAGGCAGTAGGCAGTATCAGGAAGCTTCTCTGGCACATCAGTCCTTCCATTTCTGCATGGCATGTTTCCTCTGTATCTGCCAGTGTTGGATCTTTCTAGCTCATGTATGCCAGTGCCTGAATGGGGGCACACTGCACGTGGGCCAGAGAAGGTGCCAGCATGGCGTAGAGTGTTGACTTCTGGGGACAGTGCTCTTGTTGAAATCTCAGGTGTTGCTGTCAGCTAGAGAATGTGGGGAGGTGCTGCTTGAATAGTAAGGTGCTGGTCTGCACGGAACGGAAGTATCGGTATTATTCCGAGAGGCAGAATGTAGCTAGAGTTCACCACATCAGCAAACGGAATTCTTCCTGCTGGAAGCTTTTTTCCTTTGTGGAGCGGTTCACATTGGTGATCTGCAGGTAGAAGCTGCCCATTAGGATAACCCATTCCCTTCTGGAGGAGAAGGAAGATTTAATTTTCTGTTGTGTAGAGTCAGCCCAGCAGCTGGTAAAACTGACTCTGCACCCCAGCTCTACTACTCATGTCTCTTGACATGGGAGAAACTGTGCAGCCTTGGCTTCTTTAACTGTGAAGTGGAGATTAGCGCACTCTCAGGGTGTTTTTTTAAGGATTAGATTGAGTTTGGTGTATGTAAAGTGCTGAGAACTAGCACACAGTAAGTGGCCAATGAATGTTACTTGTAGTTACTGTAATTATTCTAAGTGACTACACGCCTTTTCTTTTTCTGCCTCTACGTGGCACATGGTACAAGGCACCTCTTAGGATTTGAGGTTCTTAGGGTGGTGTACTTTTAGAGTAACGTCTCCCCTTGATATAGACTTTGTTGTTTTTCTAGAATCTGAAAAATTATCTTGTATAGCATCTTAAAGCATTTCTGTTATATCCTTTTTTATAGAGAATGTTTTTTAAATTAGGTTGCTATTACTTGCCAGATCTCCTTTTCTTAGAGGAACCATTTCACTGCCTTAGGAAACGCATGAGGACAGTCTTGCTCTTTGTCTCCTCAGACTGCCCTCATGGAGGGGTACGTGAATGGCTCTCAGGCCCTTGCCCCTCTAGCTGCCACTGTCTCTTCTAGGCCGGCCCGCTGGCACAAGGCCAAGAAGGTTCAACTGACCCCTGGGCAGACAGAGGTGAAGATCGACCTGCCCCTGCCCATTGTGGCCTCCAACCTGATGATTGAGTTTGCAGACTTCTATGAGAACTACCAGGCCTCCACAGAGACCTTACAGTGCCCGCGCTGCAGCGCCTCCGTCCCTGCCAACCCTGGGGTCTGTGGCAACTGCGGAGAGAATGTCTACCAGTGTCACAAGTGCAGGTGAGGGAGGGAGTGGCGCCCCGGCCAGGGCCATGTACGTTCCTTGTATCTCCTGCAAGAGTCTCAGTGTGGGCAGTTTCAGTGTCTGCTGCCTTCATCATAATTAGAGGGTTATGGGTCTGTGGAGTCCAAGGCTGGAAGGCGGGGGCGAGAAGAATGGTGCACATGTCCATCCCATGGTGGTCTGGGAGTGGGGAGGGTGTCCCTCGGTTTAGATCCAGGTCTTCTTTTCTTGTTACCTGGTTGTGTGAGTCACCCTTGCCTCTTGTCATCCCGATACAGTTCCAGAGAATGTGTGTGGCACTCATAGTCCCCCTCCCCGACCCTAGCCTCTGCTGTCCCCTGACTCAAACACTTTGGTTTTTCAGGTCTATCAACTATGACGAAAAGGATCCCTTCCTCTGCAATGCCTGTGGATTCTGTAAATACGCTCGCTTCGACTTTATGCTCTATGCGAAGCCTTGCTGTGCAGTGGATCCCATTGAGAATGAAGAAGACCGGAAGAAGGTGAGGCTGGGTCCGACCTAGACTCAGGGCAGTGTCTTTAATGTGAGCTTTGGGCAGCAGGGCTGGTGGAGGGTAGTATGCTTTTCTTCTCTCCCGAGTCTTCCTCAACTCAGCTCTCTCTTCAGGGCCCAGCTTTTGGGGGTGAGCAAATAATGGCAGAGGGTATATTGGAACACGTGCTTTGTGTAGCACTTCAGAGAAGTGTTGGTTGGGAATAAACTAGGATGTCTGCAGGGGCAAATGACTCTAGATTTGGAAAGGCAGGAGTCAGATGAGTGCCTTGCGTTGGTTCCGCAGATGTCTCGTGTTACAGCTGTTGGCCTTTCCTCAGTGTCTGCTTATCTGGGCTGATTCTCAGTCTGCATGGTGTGGTGGGACTGGGGATTAGGTGGCAGTCAAAAGTGGGGAGCTTTTTGGGGCACCTGGGTGGCTCAGTGGGTTAAAGCCTCTGCTTTTGGCTCAGGTCATGATCCTGGGGTCCTGGGATCGAGCCCCATGCCGGGCTCTCTGCTCAGTGGGGAGCCTGCTTCCTCCTCTCTCTCTGCCTGCCTCTCTGCCTACTCTCTCTCTGTCAAATAAATAAAATCTTAAAAAAAAAAAAAAGTGGGGAGCTTTTGGGATTGCTGCTAGAAGCAGCACATGGGAAGCAGGATAGCATTTAGCTGTGGAGTCAGAAGGACAAAAGTTCCAGTTCCGGTTGTGCTTTTTTGGTGTGTGACTGTCAGTGATTTCTCTAAGCATTGCATGCTTACATGTATGCTGTTATACAGTACGTTGTGTGTTGTTAAAAATAACGTCAAACACCGTGGATTATTGTGAGGAATAGAAATAATGGATGTGTGAAATACAGTGCCTGACCTGTGGGAAATATTTCAGGAAACGGTTAGCAATTGGGATCACTCAAGGAGAAGCCTTCACATGTGCCGCTGTCTTTTTCTGCCAGGCGGTTTCCAACATCAATACGCTTCTGGACAAAGCTGACCGAGTGTATCACCAGCTGATGGGACACCGGCCACAGCTGGAGAACCTGCTCTGCAAAGTAAATGAGGCAGCCCCCGAAAAACCGCAGGTAACCCCAAGCTAGAGGGGCAGGTGGAGAGGACTCTGGGTCAGAAGCAGGGGACTCACAGCATGCTTCTTGGATTGCAGGACGACTCAGGGACGGCCGGGGGCATCAGCTCCACTTCAGCCAGCGTGAATCGGTATATCCTGCAGCTGGCTCAGGAGTACTGTGGAGATTGCAAGAACTCTTTCGATGAGCTCTCCAAAATCATCCAGGTAGAGAAATGGGAGCCACTCTAGAGTGTTCTGTCAAGCATTCCCCATGCTGTTTTCAGAGCCGTCCTCTTGCCCCGCTCCAGCAGCTGGAGTCTTGGGTTTCCCTTGTCCGATTGGCTGGAAAGGCAGGGCCTGGGTGGCTGCACCATGTAACTTCTCTCCCACTGTAGTTTCGGTGCTTGGCAGAGACTTGAGGGTAACAGATTATTACACATGTGGTTTCCTTGACCCGTTCACAACCCATCTTTTAGTAGAGGGCTTACTAGTTTTAAAAAGCAGGGTGTTAGGGTTCTGTTCCCTCCTCTTCTTCTGATAAGCCATGTTTGTAGGCCGGAAGGGGATGGCACTCGGATGCCAGTCAACGAGGGTGGGCTGGGCAGCCAGTGGAGTGTTACCGACCTAATCTCCGTGGGACAGGAAGCTGGCCGCAGACCAGCTGGGTCCTTGCCCCCCAGAATTGCCTTTGGTGCATGGGCTTGCATCTCTGATCTTTGTTATGAGAGAGCACTGTATGGGAGTTAAGGACATGTGCCTGTGATCAGGGGCTGACTTCTGCCTCTGCCACTTGCCTTAGGCAAACCAGTCCTCTTAAGCCTCAGCTTCCTGCTCTGTAAAATGATGATGAAGTATCCAATTGGTGGGGTCATCAGAAAGGTTGAATTAAATAACACATATAAAGTGGTTTTTCAGACCAAAGCTGATTTCCAGTTCACTTGCTCTTCTTCCTTCTTTTAATTGCTGATTTGATTTTTTATCCTTTTTTTTTTTTTTTTATCATTAGAAAGTCTTTGCTTCACGCAAAGAGTTGTTGGAATATGACCTGCAGCAGAGGGAAGCGGCCACCAAGTCGTCCCGAACCTCTGTGCAGCCCACCTTCACTGCCAGCCAGTACCGCGCCTTATCTGTCCTGGGCTGTGGCCACACATCCTCCACCAAGTGCTATGGCTGCGCCTCGGCCGTCACAGAACATTGTATCACGCTGCTCCGAGCCCTGGCCACCAATCCGGCCCTGAGGCACATCCTCGTCTCCCAGGGCCTCATCCGGGAGCTCTTTGATTACAATCTTCGCCGAGGCTCTGCGGCCATGCGGGAGGAGGTCCGCCAGCTCATGTGCCTGCTAACTCGGTCAGAGCCTGCATCAGGATTGTGGGCCCAGTAACCCCTGCTAGCTCGGGGGTGGGTGGTTGCAGCGACCCTAGGAGCTTAGGGGAGCAAAGTGTGGTGTTTGTCACTGCCAGACAGGCCGCCCCGTATGAGGGAGGGAGAGGGAGAGTTGCCCAAGGTCTGGGTGAGTGAACTCCGTGAGCATTTGGGACCAGGTTTCCATGTAAATAGAATATTTGGCTTGTACTTTGTTGGTTCCAGTGAGGTTCCCTGAACAGTCTCTGGGCTCTGGTGAGAGAGGAGACGGGAGTGATCAGGCACTTGGACTCCAGATTCACATGGAAGAGGCCAGTGGAACAGCGGAGCCTAGAGATGAAGCTTAGGCTCTGTGTCTGATCCTCTGTGCCCTGGACAGCTTAGCTAACTTCTCCGAGCTGAGATTTTCCTTGACTGAAAAATACTGATGGTCGTAAATGCCTTAAAGGCTTGTGGTGAGGGTGGAATGGAGTAAGTCCTTTGGGCAGCAACTCGTATTGTTGAGTACTCATTATGTGCCAGTGCAGTCACCAGAGCTGGGTTTACAGAGTGTGTGGCATAAGTTCTGGAACACATTAGGTGATGGGTAACCATTTCTTGCTGTCTTAGTCACTCACACAGCGGGGCTTTTTTGAGCATCTGCTGAATGCCAGGCACTGTTCTGGACTCGGAGTGTGCAGTAGTAAATGGAGTGGAGTCCCTGCTTCCTGGAGCCTGCAGTCCAGCTGGGGAGAACTGCAGAAGCACACTTGCACAGTCTGGTGTCTGTCAGGAGATTGGCTTGTGGAGAGAGGCACAGCTGGGGTGGCGCCCCTGACCACAGCAGGGATTGCTTCTGGGAGAATAGGGTCAGGGAAGACCTCTGAGGGGTGATGCTTGAGGAGGCGTGCGTGCAGTTGGGGACAAGCCATGCAGATGTCTCAGCTGTGGCTGTGCACATAGGACACATCATGTGCAAGAGCAAGAGGCAGGGCTCTGCCAGGGATGGAGCAGGAGCTGCCAGAGGCCCATGTAGGTGGAGTGAAGGCCCTGCACGGGAAATGGGCAGGAGAACCAGGAGTCGCTGGGGGCCAGGTCCTGGACGATCTAGGCCATCGTAAGGACTTGGGATTTTACTCAAAATGGGGTAGGAAGCAAGAGAGTGATCTGGTACAGTTGACATTGTCAGGACTAATACAGATGTTGTTATAGTGGGGTGTTGGTGGGACGTGTGGGTACCTTGTGGGAGATAAATTGGAGGTAGATGGAGAAGATGAGGAAAGTGTCGTGACCCATCCTGGTGGGACACTGTCAGATTCGGAGGTTGGAGGATTCGGTGTACCAGGCAGCACCTGGGGCTCTGCAGCCTGGGCAGTGCACAGGGAGGAGCTCTCCTGGATGCTGGTGCTGCTCTCCCCTCAGTGACAGCTGCGGGAAAGGCGGCTGTGATGGGCGTTCTGTTACAGACCCATGTCTTGTGGGGCCAGTCTTGTGGTCAGGCCCCTGGGGAGGCCAGGTAACCATGGGCATTGAATGGCTTTTCTCTGTGCTCCTTCAGGTGGGAAGGAGGGACACAGCCAGTGATAGATAACAGGACTCCTATTTCTTTGCTTCTCCAGAGACAATCCAGAAGCCACCCAGCAAATGAACGACTTGATTATTGGCAAAGTCTCCACTGCCTTGAAGGGCCACTGGGCCAATCCTGATCTGGTGAGCAGGACAACGGCCCTTTGACTCTTTCCTCTTTCTCTTTCTGCATTCCCTTGATTTCTTTCCAGGAGTCTCCCTGGGGTGTTTGGGGAGGGAAGGAGCAGCAGTCTGCAGAGCTCTCACCTTAGCATGACTGTCCCAGGTCAGAGCCAGCCCCAGAGGGAGAGGAGGAATGGGTGGTTGGCCAGATGGAGGACAGGGGTCTCCACTCCTCCTTTCTCTTTTTCTTCATAAGATTTTTTTTTTTTTTTTTTTAAAGATCTATATATTTGAGAGAGATAGGGAGAGAGAGATCACAAGCAGGGGAGGGTAGATAGAAGGAGAAGCAGACTCCCCAGTGAGCAGGGAGTCTGATGTGAGACTTGATCCCAAGACTCTGGGATCATGACCTGAGCCAAAGGCAGACGCTTAACTGACTGAGCCACCCAGGCACCCAATTCCTTTCTCCTTCTGACGGTGCCACTGGGTACCAGACATCTTCAATCCGAGTCCTCTGAGCAGAGCTTGGACATAAGCCCCAGTCCCGAGTCTCACCTGCAGACCTTCCTCTTCTCATGTCTCCTTCCGTTGGCCTTCTAGGCAAGCAGCCTTCAATATGAAATGCTGTTGCTGACAGATTCCATCTCGAAGGAGGACAGCTGCTGGGAGCTCCGCTTACGCTGTGGTGAGCTTGGGCCACCTCTGCTTAGGGGCTTTTCAGAGAGGGGTGGGGCCTTTGGGTACAGTCCTAGCTACAGAGGTGGCGGGGTGAGGCAGCCGCCACGCACAGCCTTGCTGGAGCCAGGTGCAGGCTGCTCTGTGACCACAACTCGGCCTGTCCTTCCCATTCCTAGCTCTCAGCCTTTTCCTCATGGCCGTGAACATAAAGACTCCCGTGGTTGTGGAGAACATTACCCTCATGTGCCTGCGGATATTGCAGAAGCTCATTAAACCACCTGCTCCAACCAGCAAGAAGAACAAGGTATTGGGCAGGGGATCACAGAGGGCAGGGCAGGACGGTGGCCCCCTTCCGCCCCGGCCAGCATTGTGTCCTGCCTCGTAAAGGTCTACCTTACTCTGCACTCAGCCTGCCCGTGGCAGGGCACCAGTGCTTTCTTTACCATAGTTCAGCAGACAGGAGTTGGGATTTTCTAGAAGGAAGACTTTTTTTTTTTTTTTTAGTTTTTATTTATTTATTTGGCAGGCAGAGATCACAAGTAGGCAGAGGCAGGCAGAGAGAGAGGAGGGAAGCAGGCTCCCCACTGAGCAGAGAGCCCGATGCAGGGCTTGATCCCAGGAACCTGAGATCATGACCTGAGCTGAAGGCAGAGGCTTAACCCACTGAGCCACCCAGGCGCCCCTAGAAGGAAGATTTCTCGGAGGAAAGTCAGGAGTAAGATAAATGTGAAAATACGAGAGCCTAGAACAGGGTGGTTTTCTGGAGGACTATCTCTCCAGTTATGTTGGAGGACTCCCAGCTTCCAGAAAGCACGGTGTCCTTTTCTGTCCCCGTGTGTCTGCCTGTGCGGCTTTGCACAGTGGTGAAGGTCCTAGGCTCTGAAGTGGATGTCTTGATTTCACGTCTCAGCTCTTCCTGTTTAATCACCTGTGACTTTGGGCAAGTTCTTAACTCAGGTTCCTCAGTTTACGCAGCTCTGAAATGAGGACACAACACGTTAAAGTGTTGTAGAGGATCAGTTATTTGATGCGGGTCCCGTGCACTGAACGCTGGCTCATTTAGTCCTCAGTGAATGCTGGCTGTGGCTGTGTGCGGTCTGCTCTGCGTAGGACCTGCCCTCTCTGTGAGCTGCTTGGCTCTCTAGAAGATCCAGTTCTCTGCTTGGCTGGTGTGAGCTCGTTGAATCCAGGGATGTCCGTTTAGGAGTATTTTTTATGTCCAGGGCAGGACTGTAATACCTAGCAGACGATAGCTACTCAGTGAATCAGTAAGTGAATGAGAAAAGCCCAGTTTTTATTCTAAAATAACCATAACTGAGCCCCAGTTTGATCTCCTTGCACCGGTTTGTGGAAAACACTGGCCGTAATTCTTCCTTTCGGCCATGCCTGACGCTCTCTGTCCCTTACCCCTCTGTGGTCCTTGGGCTGTTTGACTCCTCTGTTTCCTGATGGAATCCTTTGATAGAAATAGAGTCGTCATCATTTCAGGGAGGCTGCTTTCTGAGTGGTAAGCACTAGGGAGGAAGCTGGATCCTGAAGAGTTGACTACATTTTCCTTGGCTCCCGTCTTCCTAGACAAAGGCAGGTTTGAGGGTTCCCACCTTCCTTCCCTTTGATGAGGTTTATTTCCCTTCAGAGCTCATTCTCAGCAGATAAAATCAGTCCTTGATTAAAGAGAACCCTATCCGCACATCACTTACTCCCTTTTTCCTGAGTGAGGCACAGATTTTCAGAGTTGCTTACCTTTCTAAGCACTGGAGCCCAGAGTTGATGTTCACGCTGTGCTTAGTTTTAGCCTAGGGAAAGCAGCAGTTCTCAAAATGTGCGCTCCCAGGTGCCTGGGTGTTCCCCAGACTGTCGAGGAATCTCTGAGGTTATCCCATGACCCTCTTTGCCCCCGTGGTCTGGCACTGTTGGTGCTGATGGTGCACAGTCACCGGAGGGGTGAGGTCACCAGGGGGCGAGGCTGCCAGGGCCCCGGTGGGAAAGGCAGTGGCTCCCAGCTACCTTCCTAGCTGGGCTCTTCCATTGCTGTGCACTTTGGCTCAAGGGCATCCTTGAAGCCCAAGTGGCTATTAGTAGATCTTGACTCGGGGGTCCTCGTGTTTTGAACACTCAGGGTGACTGCGTGGAAGGACACAGAGGTGCTCCTGCCGCCCACCGAAGTGCGGCGCTCGTCTTGAGAAGCACATGGTTGATTGTTTCCCATGCAGGCTGAGCCAGATGCTTTTCTTAGGCAGCCCCTGTGTGCTTGGGAAAATGTGTGCCAGGCCGGCTGTGGTTATTCCGGATCGGGTGGTTGGGAGACATTTTCTTGAAAAATGAATGAAGCGGGCCTGTTACGTCCAGAGGAATTGACATACCTCAGTGAGCCAGTATTTTCCGAATGACCAGCACGTGCTACAGAATCACATGTGGGTAAAAGATTGAGTTTTAGTGTTAAGGACTATGGGAAGTTTATCTGGTGATTTCAGTCTTCACGTAAGAGCTGCTTTTTAAGAACCTAGAACTTGCTGAAAGTAGTATCAAAGAAGGAAACCTGCAATTAAATGAGAAGGCTATTAAAACAGTCTTCTCTTTTCTAATTATGTATCTGTGTGCAGTTGGGTGTTTTTCACGGACTTTAACCCAAACAACATTTTCCAACACTTGGAACACAGAAGCAGGTCGGAGAGTCCAGCTGTCTTTTAAGGCAGTCATTAAGCAAATTTTTAAAAACATAAAGTAGTGTCATTCCTTTAGATGATCTTCTCATTTAGGTACATAGGTAGTGGATTTATTATTTTAAGATGGAATTAGTAAATATTTTAGGGATCTCTCATGCTTAATTTTTAACATGGTAATTACTGGTAGATAGCTAGAACCACACGTACAAAAGTTGTTTAGGGTCCTCAGTAATTTAAGAGTGTAAACAAGTCCTGAGGCCAAAAATCTTGAGAACGGCTGGCTTAGAGTCCTGTGTGGGTCTCTTTACTGTGCATGTTAGTTCTGCTCAGTAATGGCTCTTAAAATTCTGGAGACCGCTTGGGGACTCCTTGAAGGTTGACGTTTAGGAAACGGAGTCGGGCTTGGGATAGGAGCTGTTGTCTGCGGCTGTAGGATGGTCTGGAGGAAGCCAGCTGCATCTGGTCCTGCATAGTCAAAGCAGTGACCATAAGCCCAGCGCGGAGATGCTGCTGCTAACTAAATTGGGCCAAAGTGCTTTAGCAGGAACACATGTTGGGGCCTAACTGATACGAATGTTGATTCTTCTGATCTCCTTTTGTGTATGTCCCTCTGGGGCATCCGTGCCGTTGTATTGGAGCCCAGCTTTTAGCTGTGCTCTGAAGCTCCCCACCCTGTTCGGCTTTCACACTGCAGGATGTCCCCGTCGAGGCCCTCACCACAGTTAAGCCATACTGCAATGAGATCCATGCCCAGGCCCAGCTGTGGCTCAAGAGAGACCCCAAAGCGTCCTATGAAGCCTGGAAGAAATGTCTTCCTATCAGAGGTCTGTCTGTCTCTCCAAGACATACTTTCTTAGCCCTGTCCTGACAGCCCTGCATTGCCCCCTTTCTTTCACTTCCTTTTCCTTATTCTTCGCTGCACCCCTGTGCCTGCCAGGGGTGGACGGCGATGGGAAGGCCCCCAGCAAGTCAGAGCTCCGCCACCTCTATCTGACTGAGAAGTACGTGTGGAGGTGGAAGCAGTTCCTGAGTCGTCGTGGAAAGAGAACGCCCCCCTTGGATCTCAAGCTGGGCCATAACAACTGGCTGCGGCAAGTGAGTGGCCTCCTCCTCTGCCCTGTCCCCGCTGCCCCGGCCCCCGGAGCCGAGCAGCGTGTTTCTGCTCCTCTCACGCGTCTCTTCTGCCTTTGCTTGCAGCAGGGCGCATGCTTGGCGGCAGCCGCCAGCGTGGCAGCCTGGCCGGGACAGGATGTTCCCGGGCCGTTCTCATCAAGCGGGCGGGCTTGCCACTCCCCTCCCTGGCCACCTACCAGAACTAAGCCTCGGTGCCACCCTCCCTTTTTCTCCTCCTCTCCTCTCTACCTCCTGCTGCTCTCCCTCTCTTCTTTCTAGTGAACCCTGTGAAGGATTAGAGTAATTAAGGGCCTCTGTGGTCCATTAATACATAAAACGAGAAAGACCCTGTTAGGCCTAAGCAGTTATTAGCATATCACTATCCCCAGAATACAGTTAGTAGAAATTTGTGCTGAGGAAAGTACTTGCTGGCTTGTTTTCCTAGCTCAGTCATCTTAGGCGTGTTCTCCAGATTCCTTGAGGGAGAAACTTTCCATGAAATTGCGGGGTCCCGAGCAGCCACAGTTGCATCTGGCATCAGCTGGTGGTTGTCACCTTTGACCTTTCCCTGTTGAGGTGCCCAGAGGCCTTCTGAAGGGTGGCAGTGGACTGTGCTCTGCTGGGGGCCTGGCGAGACCGGCTGTCACCCGAGCTGGGGCTTCTCTCCCGTGTCCCACAGGTGCTCTTCACTCCGGCGACGCAGGCCGCGCGGCAGGCGGCCTGCACCATCGTGGAAGCTCTTGCCACCATTCCCAGCCGCAAGCAGCAGGTCCTCGACCTCCTTACCAGGTACCGCTCAGGCTTCACCTGGGGTCGGCCTTCCCCATGTTTCCGGGAGAGTCAGTAGGTCAGGGTGACAGAAGGCACATCTGGGCTCCGTACCCATGCCGTGCTGTATAGAAGAGCGCAGGAACAGGAAAGGCCTAGAAGCTGAGTGGCCGCACTGGGAGTGGTAACAGAGCAGCAGTGCCGGCCTCTCACAGTCACAGAGGTCTAACGAGCATATAAATGCACAGCCCGTGCTGCCATCTTCCACCCTCGCGGTGGCCTGGGCTTGTTGCGGCTGGAGGACTTGTCTGCTGAAGGCAGGGTTGGAAGGCAGTGGTCTTCCGAAGCCCATGCCATCAGCCACTAAACTCTGGCACTCTTGCCCTCTCCCTGAGCCGCTCAAAACCTCTGTTCGCCTCCCAGAGAAGCACCGTGCAGTCGGTCCAGAAGAGGGTGTAGCTGACTGCATCACGCTCCTGTTCGGTGCTCCGGATTGTCCCCACCTGTGGGGAATTCCCGAGGGGGACATTTGGGGTGTTCTCAGGTGCCCAGAAGGAAGGGGGAGCCCAGGACAGCAGAGGACGTGGGGTGGGGGGGGGGGGGGGGGACAGCTGGTATCCCCGGAGCTGTGTTCTCACTGTGCCCTGTGTCTTCCGTGGCAGCTACCTGGACGAGCTGAGCATAGCTGGCGAGTGTGCCGCCGAGTACTTGGCTCTCTACCAGAAACTCATCACTTCTGCCCACTGGAAGGTCTATCTGGCGGCTCGGGGAGTCCTGCCCTACGTGGGCAACCTCATTACCAAGGTAGCCACCCCTGCCCTGAAGAGCCCTTCCCCAGTTCTGCTGTCATCACAGTACCCTGATGCAGATTTCAGGCTACTCCTCTTTGCAGAGAAGAAATACTTGGAAAAAATCGATCTTTTTGGCTCTGTGTGTCATAGGAGATAGCAACCTGCTGGGGTATTGTGGCTGTTCCAAGTCTTTAAGCTATTCCTTAACATCACTGCCGCTTCCCTCGGCTTCTCAGGAGTTATGCAGGGGTTCAGATCAAGGGGTCTTTGGAATAGAACAGTGACTGTGGAGTGTCCGGTTGCTGTTGTTGGCTCCTGGACCGCAGCTGGAGGGGGCCGAGGTGGTCAGCAGTGCTGTCACTAACTATTTGTCGTCCTGTGTAGGAAATTGCCCGCTTGCTGGCCCTGGAGGAGGCCACCCTGAGCACTGACCTGCAGCAGGGCTACGCCCTCAAAAGTCTTACAGGTAGACGTAGCCGCTGTGCCCTTCCTTTAGGTACCCTGGGTCTAGTTTGGGGGCTGACCTTAGTTCCTAGGGCACAGAGGTTGACGGTGCCCTCTTGTGTTGACTCAGTACACACGTAAGCTCTGCGTGTCCCTCTTAGGTAGGTTTACGTTTTTGAACAGCTGTTTTCAGTTGAGCAGTTCACTTCCTTGAGCGCCCACTCTATGCTCGGAAATTGCCTTGGAATTGCTCATGACCTTTGGAAGATGTGGACCTTCCTCGCCTTCGTTCTCATTCAGAGCCCTCGCAGCAGCTTTTTCCTGTCCCCACAGGCCTTCTTTCCTCCTTTGTCGAGGTGGAATCCATCAAAAGACACTTTAAGAGTCGCTTGGTAGGTACCGTGCTGAATGGGTACCTGTGCTTGCGAAAGCTAGTGGTGCAGAGGACAAAGCTGATCGACGAGACCCAGGACATGCTGCTGGAGATGCTGGAGGACATGACGACAGGTAGCACCGCCCAGCGGCCTGGAGCGGGGATGTCGTTCTTGCTGGAGGACAGGGGCAGGCATCTCTCCACATCTGAGGAGGGAGGGTAAGCAGCTCTGGTTCTCAGAGCTGTGAAATTCCAGAGCTGGGCTCAGTCTGTTTAGACATTTAATTAATGAATTAATGTATCTATCTAATGTTTTATTTATTTGACGAGGGCGGGGAGTGTGCAGACAACAGGCAAAGCAGTAGGCAGAGGGAGAGGGAGCCTGATGTGGGGCTCTGTCTCAGGACCCTGTGATCATGACCTGAGCTGAAGGTAGTTGCTTAACTGACTCAGCCACCCAGGCATCCCCCATTTAGACATTTTATATAAGCTTATAGAATAGAAGGAACTATGTGTCCTCAGATTAGTGTCTTTTGCTGGTTCTGGAAAATTCTCCACCATCATTTCCTCTGTTGCCTTTGTCCCAGTCTCTCTGTCATCCTTGTAGACCCCGCTCTCTCATCTGTCTCTTTACCGCTCCATCATGGGGCTCATCTTATGGTCTCTTTATGCTGACTCTGGAGAGTTTCTTCAGTTCTTTCATTTAGTTTGTTAATTTTTTTCTTCACTGTGTTCTTTAGTCTTAAACTGTTGAGTCCTTGTGGTTCTCTCTAGGTTTTTTAGTCTGTTTTTCACGAACACTTCCCATTTCTCTTGTAGGTTGTAAAAGTGGCAAACATTTCTGTGTCTGATAATTCTAAGGCTTGAAATATTTATCCATTTGATTCTGCTGTTTGTTATTCCAGCTCTTGCTTCTGGTGCCTAAATCTTTTTGTATTTTGTGATTTTTGACTGTGAGCTCATGCACTCATGTTTCAAGGGGTTTATCTCTGGAAATTCTTTTTTTTTTTAATTTTTTGGAAAAATTTGTTTTTATTTTAGAGAGTATGAGCGGGGGAAGGGGACAGAGAGAGATGCAGACTCCCTGCTCAGTGCCAGAGCCTGACGTGGTGGGGTTTGATCTCAAGACCCTGAGATCATGACCTGAGCTGAGCTGAAACCAAGAGTTGGACACTTAACTCACTAAGCCCCCCAGGCTCCCTCTGTGGAAATTCTTTAGGAGCCAAGCCAAATACAGATTTCTCCAGTGAGGATTTGTGAGTGCTCCTGTGAAGCAGCTCCCAGCACTGCTGTCACAGGGTGGTCTTGAAGGAAGTTCTGAGCTTCAGCTTTCTCAGACCTCGTAGGTAGGATGAATTTTGAGCCACCAACCCCTGCGAAGGGCCGCCTGTTAGTTCTCTCAAGGGAGATATTTTCCCCCTCTACTCAGTGCCACATTGTAAGGGAAGAAATTTTGTTTCAGTGACTTACCTGGGGGATATGGAGAGTTATTTCTAGTTGACCCCGGTGACATGGTATAGCTCTTTTGGGGCCTCATACTTTTGTTGGGAGAGAGGTGTTCCCCTTGGATTCTCCACATTGGCCGACCTGGGGCTTTGCATCTAGCTTTCAAATCCTGGCAGGTTGTGGAAACCAAAGCTCAGACACCAGCTTTAGAGTTTTGCTAACCTGCATAGATTCTGAATTTCTCCTGGGTTTTGGTTTTTGATTGATCTTTGCTAGTATGGCAGTTCACTGATAAACATTATTCAATATTTTACATTATTTTTAAGCGATGAGGAGTGA
The DNA here is from genome assembly GCF_002288905.1 of Enhydra lutris kenyoni. Classification (NCBI taxonomy): domain Eukaryota; kingdom Metazoa; phylum Chordata; class Mammalia; order Carnivora; family Mustelidae; genus Enhydra; species Enhydra lutris. The sequence goes on from NW_019154122.1 coordinate 6,291,905, forward strand.
GAGTAGGTCAGGAAGTGTCGTCTGCCACGTTACCAGACACGGAGGCCCTTTTGATGTATTTTCATCATGCCGTGCTGAACGCATGGCCCATCATGGGGCTCGATCCCAGGACCCTAAGATCACGACCTGAGCTAAAACCAAGGGTTGGATGCTCAGCCAGCTGAGCCACGCAGGCCCCCCACAGTTGGACCCTTTTGAAGCATAGTTCTTCCTTCTCCTGTGACTTGAGATTGTCTCTTTGGCGTAGAGAGGGCCGTCCACCTAATTGTTTTAAGACTGAAGCTTAAAGTTATAACTTGCCTTTGATTTTCCTGGAGTACAATTAGGATTATTATTTGACATTTTGGAGTACCTGTTTTAGGCAAGGGGATACTAGCTGAATAAAACGCAGTTCCTTTCCTCGAGGTGATCATTGGAAGAGGAAGTGAGAGGTGTACACAGCCAACTATGATGCACTGTGTTGATTTGGGTGCTGGGGCTTTCAGATGGAATGTGGTCTGAGCATCGAGTCAATCAGCTTCAAGTTTCCAACTGAAATATTGATACTGCCATGGAGGGCATTTGAAAACTGACCAGGAGGAAAGAACCTGTTGGTGACTGTACCCATAAAGTCTCATTGTGTGTGTGTGTGAAGCTCTCTCCTAACTGACGTGGCCACTGATCTCTGGCAGGTACAGAATCGGAAACCAAGGCCTTCATGGCTGTGTGCATTGAGACAGCCAAGCGCTACAACCTGGATGACTACCGGACGCCTGTCTTCATCTTCGAGAGGCTCTGCAGCATCATTTATCCTGTAAGCGGGGCTTCTTCCTGTGCCTCCAGGGTTTCTGCATGTGCCATTCTGCTGGGAAGTGTCTCGGTCATGGGCAGTCTGACCAGCTGTCGGCCATTTAGTCAGCATTTTAGAAAGCTCCACTGATGACACAGTCTCCTAATTTTCCTCCTCCTAATGATGGGAAATCTGATGACCTTCCTTCCATAGTCTTACTTCCTAGATTTAAGGTCTAGGTCAGTCTTCTTAAAAATGGGGTCTAACCTCCGATTGCTAAGATCCTGTTGCTTTACCCATTCAGTATGTTATGAAAGACGCAGTATGGAGCTAAAGTGAGAAGAAATCACTCTTCTTTCTTACCATACCTGTGTTTGATACGTACACACACGCGTGTGTGTGTTTCCCTCGCCGGGCTATCCAAGAGCATGGCGTGGTTCAAAGAAAACAAAGGCTGAAAACCACCAGCGTCATCAGTTAATGATGAGAGGTCTTTGGGGTTAGGCGCACCTGAGCTTTATGTAATAAAGCCCCTCCTCTCGACGTGGGGCTTATCAGTGGCAGTCGTCCGGCTGTGGGTGGGTTAGCATCGCTTGAGGCAAGCAGGAAGGAAGCCCCCTCCCCTTGGTTCAGCACCATGGCTTTGATGCACTGCCCACGTGCTCATTGTGGCAGGCTTTCTCCTCTCCCACCCTTGAGTTTCAGAGGAAATGCTTGATATTGAAGGCTATTTGAAGTACATTTGGAGTCCATTCTGAGTTTCCTATTGTTATGTCTTAATGTGTGAGGGGCTGGCTGAGTTTGTGTTTCTCTCAGTGTTCTTGGAACAAAGTAGTGTCGTCTGAATCTGAAAGGTCTCTCCTGTCCTCCTGTGATGTCTTCTGCCGTTTCTGCCAACGTGTCCTTTTCTCTGTCCTTCAGGAGGAGAATGAAGTCACCGAATTCTTCGTGACCTTGGAGAAGGACCCGCAGCAGGAAGACTTCTTACAGGGCAGGATGCCCGGGAACCCGTACAGCAGCGGCGAGCCGGGCGTCGGGCCGCTCATGAGGGACGTAAAGAACAAGATTTGCCAGGACTGTGACTTGGTGGCTCTCCTGGAGGATGACAGCGGGATGGAGGTAACAAGCATAGGACGTTGCCACCATGGCTAAGAACTCGGGCTGGGGTCACATCCAGGTTCCTCCCTACTTAGTAGGCGGTTAACCCTGGGCAGGTGGTTTGCTTCGGCTTCCTTCTTTACAAATGGGACCAGTGGGTCCCACCTACGTGCCTTACCTGGTGTTAAGGTTAATTACCCATAAAGGGCTCTGCCCAGTGCCTGGCATGCAGTACGCAAATGGTTGGTGGCTCTTGCTTGTCACGGAGTAGGAGTTTATTATTCTTACTGTTCTGACAGAGACTTCCTAGGGATTCCAAGTTAATTAAGCTCCCTAAAACTAGCGTAGTGGCCCCTGTGAAGATTTCTGGCCCTGTGTCTGGCATCTTGTGGTAGACGACCTCCAGGGTCTGGCCTTGTCACCTAGGGGTGGAAAGCATGTTGGAGAAAATAGAGAATGGTTTTTCCAGCGGAGCCTGAGGGGTTCTCTGGGTGGGATCCTGGAGTTCGTGGTTTGGGATAAGGGTGTTTGCTGCCTCTGAAATTGTGTCCCAGATTGTGTGTGTTGTGCACACATGTGTAGTTTTTAGAGATGAGGAGTAGATGGGTCCAGAACACAAAAATGATGAGTTATGAACCACTGCTGTCAAGTGCCCTTTGACCTTGAAATGTCCTTGCCTTATAATTATTTGGAATAACTGCTCATCTCCTCTGCTGTTCAGCTTCTAGTGAACAATAAGATCATTAGTTTGGACCTTCCTGTGGCCGAGGTTTACAAGAAGGTCTGGTGTACCACGAATGAGGTATGTGCTTGTTTCCTTGCTTGGAGGTGGGGTTTTACTTTTCTGACTTGAGCGGACTTGTACCAGTAGAAGCCATTGTTAATCATCGCTACCCCGCTGGTGACCGCACTCCCACAGCTGGCCTTCCCTGTTTGTGGTTGTGGAGAAAACCAGTCATCTTGTTCTCCTTTTGAGGCATCCGACCAGAGGTAGAAGAGCTTCAGGGAAGGATGAGCGTTTCTGGCCATGTGTAGTCGGACTGGGCAGTGTCGGAGGAAGCATGTGATGGGGTGTGCTTGCTGTCTTGTACCCTTTATACACGGACACTTCTTGACCGAGACGAACTCTCTGCTTCTGGGGGCCTGCTCACTTACAACATTTTCCTGTGGCGGCGTCAAGGAGCGAGCATGGTTCCGTGTTACTAGGCGGGGCATTGAGACGCAAACAGGCAGTTGTTCTTGAGGAGGGGGAAGGGAAGTGAAGGACACTCGGTGCTCTGGTCCTTTGGCCCCCTCAGTACTATTTGACCTGTCCTAAGGGTCTCAGATACCTCAGATTCCTCCTCCCTCCTCTTTCTGTTCCCTTTTTCCCGTTCCTTCCTTTCCTCCTCCTCTGTTTCTTTCCCTTCTTTCTGTTTTCTTCGCATTCCTTTGGTGGGGTAATTTTTAGTCATGAGTCAAACAAGGAACTGAAGTAGGGTGAGCCAGTGTGCCGCTGAAGCACGGTGAACTTTTCTGTGTTTAGTCCCAGTATTTCTGGAGAGTTTAAGACACTACATTGGTAATGTCTGCTAGTACATTTTGGCCTTCAGTCTGTCACAAGCTTTTGCTTGTTTCCTTCCTGTTCTGCTGCTGTGCTGGGAATCCTGGTCACTTGGTGCTGCTGCCGGTTGGCGGAGGTGCACGTCGAAGGTTGCCCCATCTAGTGATCTTGTCATTGACACTTGAGCATCAACACAGAATGGTACAGATGTGATCCCTGGTACACAAAAAAGAAAGACCAAGCTTGTATGGCTGCCCTTGGATGGTGGCACGGAACCCAAAGAACATCCCCTTTTGAACCACGAGGCAAGGAAGAAGTTGAGGGGCACTGCCTTTCACATTAGGACTCAGTCCACTGATGGGTTCTTCTGGCAAAGTCCAGAGTTTGTGGTACCTTTTTATCAGGGCCTTCATCAACTTGTCTTTTTGCTGCACTCCTCTGTTTCGTTGATCAACAGCCTGTCTCCTTAGCTGCTGGCTAGAGCCTGTTCTGTTTTCCTTTTCTTTTTTAAGATTTCATTTATTTGAGAGAGAGAGAGGTGCTCAAGGGAGAGAGAGAAAGCGCACCAGCGGGGAGAGGGGCTGAGGGAGAAGGGGAGAGAGATCTCCGGGAGACTCCATGCTGAGTGGGGAGCCTGACATGGGGTTCAGTCTCACAGTCCTGAGATCATGGCCTGAGTTGAAATCAAGAGTCAGACGTTTAACAGACTGCCCAGCCAGGCGCCCTATTCTGTTTTCTCTGTCTCTGTTTCTGCCTTTGTTCTCCTGCTGTTCTTTCTGTAAGTTCCCATTGGGCTCCCATAGCTGGGAATACTTCTGCAAGCAGCCTTTCTGACTGGGAGGTTCTCTCCCACAAAGGTTTCCTCTCCTGAAGCTGAGCATGGGGCTTAGGGGCCGGTAACCTGAATTAATGTGGTACCTGCTCTTCAACTTCATTTCTTACACAGGGTGACTTCAGACCCGTTTCTTACCTCCAAAATGAGAACGATGTAGATGGGAGAGTGCCTAATTTAGTAGCCAGTGTACAGGGACCTGTCACGATCCTCCAGTAAAAAACTCTTTCCTTGTTACATGGTTATGTGAAGAGCTCAGGATTGGATTATGCTCTTGTTTTTGATTCCCGAGTCTTGAATCAAAACTCTTTGATCTGATTGATTTTGCTTGTGCTGATTCTTTGGGAAGTGGTCCCCATTGGTTAGAATTCATGCTCCTGAAGGAGGCACAGACTTGGAATTAGACTGTGCTTATCATTGGATAACTCTGAAAAAGCTGCGTCAGCTAGTGTAAGAGAATGATGTGAAGTGCTGGGTTAGCATAGAACTTAGCACAGAGTGAAACACTCAGTACGTGATAGTGATTTTTGTTGTTATGTACAGTTTTAATGAAATTAAGCAAGATTGTGTTTATAAAATGTTTCACACAACTCCTGGCCCATAGTAGACACTACGTAAAATTAGCTGCTTTTCTTCTACGTGAATTGCAGCACGCTTGGATTCTAGATGTTGTGGTTAAGATCTTGTAGAGAAATAGAAGAACGAGGCCGGGTGTTGAGTCCCTTGCATTTACTGGACCTGTTTACAAGCGTCTTTGTCCACTGCCTCTGCTCAGGGAGAACCCATGAGGATTGTGTACCGCATGCGAGGGCTGTTGGGCGATGCCACCGAGGAGTTTATAGAGTCCCTGGATTCCACTACAGGTAGGCCCTTTCCACAGACACTGCTGTGCCTTGGGTGGGGGGGTCTGGGGCAGTGAGTGGTTCCCGTCCTGGGATTTAGGGGTATTCTGAACACATTCTCCTCTAGCTCCGACTAGAATTGACGGGAGGTTACTTCTCCAACTGAAGAAAAGTGCAGGCATCTATGACTTGATTCTGATCCCTCGGGAGTTAAAACAACAGACTAGGGATAAAGTGCAGTTAGCAACAGACTTGAGTTAAGATTTATTTTTAGTTTAGATTGTGTGTGTGTGTGTTTTGTGGTGGTGGTGGTGGTGGTGGTGGTGGTTGTGGTGCTTGTATTTTCACATACAATAATTGTAATTGGCTTTAGTCTCGTAGTTTAATATCCAGTTTCGATACTTTCCATTGCTACGCTTTTCTTGGAGATAAGAAAGAGGGAACTAGCTCTCATCCTGGAAGAGGATTATCTGTTTTCTTTCCATCCTTCCCTTCCCTTCCATTTCTGTTTGGCTTCCCTTCTCCCTCAGATGAAGAAGAAGATGAAGAGGAAGTGTATAAGATGGCTGGGGTGATGGCGCAGTGCGGGGGCCTGGAGTGCATGCTCAACAGACTGGCTGGGATCAAAGATTTCAAGCAGGGACGCCACCTTCTCACCGTGAGTTGGGGGCAACAAGGTGGGAGCAGCCCTCTGTTTTGAGAGCAGCCCCTATGGAGAGAAGCTTGTGGCCACTGTGCTGTGTAACTCTAGAGGGCGGCATGGTGCCACAGGCCGTGGCAAGCCAGCCGGGCCTGGCAGCCTCCCTGAGCCCTCTGGGCCCTTAGGTGTCCTGTGTCGTTGGTGTCTCCCACCATCCCCCTCTTCTTGGCTCTCCTCTCCCCACCAGAGCCAGCGCACTGGTGCCTTCAGCCGCGTCTCTTCAGTCACCTGTGGAGCCAGTGCCTGCCTGTTTTTCCTCGCCAAACTGCGCTTGAGTCCATTATTACTGCTGTTGCTTTTTAAATTGATGTTCTAGGTAGTTCTTTCATTTTTTTGGTAGGATCTTGCTTGGATCTTCATCTGTCTCCTAAGGAGCAGAGGATCCCAAAGGCACCATAAATATCACACTATTATTTTCGGCTCCGGAAGACATGAGAACGTGTGTTATTATAATCATGTTTTAAGTGACCTATGTGAAGATTTTTAAAAAAGCATGAAAAGAATTAAAATCTGAAAAATGTAAAAAACTTCTCGTGTTTTGATAAAAGGAAAGTGTTACTTGAAAAAAATAATAAATGATCTATATGGTTCTGAGTTCCCATTGGCCATGAGCTTTGGGACCTTTCTGTTTACTCTTAGAGTCTGAGTTAGTGGTGGAATTTCCTTGAGACAACAGAAGTGTCACCTGTTCCGCTGGGAATCGGTGTCATTGCTATACTTTTAGAGATAGTAGAGACACGCCGAGCCCACGTGGACTGTTGCCAGAGAACGTTGCTATTTGAGATGCCAGTGTGGCTGGAGAGCCTCCTCACCTTACTATAGGTCTTCTCCAGAAACGCTTTTCCTTACTGTTCCTACAATTCGGGAAGCGTGCCTACTGATTGTACATGACCCCTCTCGGACACTTTTTTCTTGCTTTTCTCCATGTGTTATACTCTTAGACGGCCTCTTGAGTTTTGACTGGCTTTTCTTGGCAGGTGCTTCTGAAATTGTTCAGTTACTGCGTGAAGGTGAAAGTCAACCGACAGCAGCTGGTCAAGCTGGAAATGAACACCTTGAATGTCATGCTGGGGACCCTAAACCTGGTACGGAGTGTGGGCTGCAGATGACAGAGTGAGCCTCAGAAGTCCTGGGTGGAGGAGGGGCATCTCAACTCTGGGTCAGATGAAATGGGTTTGTGGCCTTTTCAAACCCTTTATCTCTGTCTGGTTGACTGCCCCAAGGCATGGATCATTTAAATTGTCTCTTTTCCTGCTGGCTCACTCCTGTACTGCTGCCAGGACATGCAAGACCTTTCCTGGTCCCTTTCCTGAATTCAGATCAGAGATAAGAGGAAGTTAGTCTGTGAAACAGTCCAGACTGCACAGCGTTGGAGAAGTCATACCAGTGTCCTCGGGGCAACCAAGATAGAGATCTGGAACATTACGATTTCATTGTCTGCAAGAATCCACACACTTATCTCTCAACACACACACACATACACACACAGAGGCACACGCACACAGATACACACACACGCACACACACATGTCTCTGGTAATAAGGCCAGGAAGGATATTGGTGAGGAGCAAATCCCATCAGCAATGAGTGGTTGTGGTCTTACTCTCAGAGTAACTGAGTCTCCTCCTGCAGGCCCTGGTAGCTGAGCAAGAAAGCAAGGACAGTGGTGGTGCAGCTGTGGCCGAGCAGGTGCTTAGCATCATGGAGATCATTCTGGATGAGTCCAACGCTGAGCCCCTGAATGAGGACAAGGTGCGTGGGACCCGTCCATCTGTGTACAGACAGTGGGAGCACATACTGTGTCTCATTGCTAGCAGCAGGCTTGTTTGTGTGTCCAGCTGTGTCCCCCAGGAATGATTGGACGTGCTCTGGTCATAGAAATGACAAAGCTCAGCTAATGGTGATGTGATGGCATTGAAGTTGAAGTCTGTGGCTTTGAAGGAAACGAAGCTGCTAAGGATATTCTTCGACTCGCAAGCTGCTCATTAATGGAATGCTGGCATGTTCCAGCTGATAGGGCCTTAGCCCAGCCTCTCATTGTCCAGTTGAGTGAACTCCCAGCCCAGAGAAGTAAAAGGAGCTGTTCAGTGTTCTGTAGTTGGCTGCTGGCAGAGTCAGGCCGAGAACCTGGGTCTCCAACTTCCCAGTTCAGTGTCTCTCCACTGATTTCACCCTTCTCCTGGCCCTGATGGTACTCAGTGTTTTGGCTAGAGGTGTGAACAAGTTGAGTATGAGGCAGCCTGTCTTCTCCTGGGAGAGGGGAAATTGTATTAATATTTTTGACTATCTGAGACTTATGAGTAGAGCCACACAGAAACTTAGAAACTAGTATCAGTAGAACTCACACTGTTCATTATTCTCCAGGAGGTACTGAGATAATTTTTCTAGGGCTGCTTCTGATGGAGGTGGGTGACATCTGGGGTTTAGATACTGGCTGACCAAAATCCTGACCCTGTTTCTGAGCCTTTTGTCCTCTTTTCTGCTGCAGGGCAACCTCCTGCTGACGGGTGACAAAGATCAGCTTGTGATGCTCTTGGACCAGATCAACAGCACCTTTGTTCGCTCCAACCCTAGTGTGCTGCAGGGCTTGCTCCGTATCATCCCGTACCTGTCCTTCGGCGAGGTGGAGAAAATGCAGATCTTGGTGGAGCGGTTCAAGCCATACTGTAGCTTTGACAAGTATGTGCTTGGATTTCAAATGGCCACATGAAGGTCCTCCCCACCACCCTGAGCTAGTTCTGTGAGACTTAGGAGAGGAATCATGATTTCTGTTAGATTTTCGTTTGCTTGTCCCGCCTTTAAGGGGTTCATTGTAAGTGGGGAGTCAGTATGTTGTGTTGACTCAGCAGAGGAGGTGAAGGGACTGGTGAGGTGGGACAGGGGCATGACCAGATGGAGAGAGTCATGTGTGCAACAGCATGAAAACGCGAGAGAACCTTGGGCATGTGGGGGACATAGCAGGTAAGGAGGAGTGACAGGAACCAGATCGGTGGGCTTCTTGTGTCATGCCAAGAAGTCTAGACTCGATCCTGTAGACTATTGAAGATCCTTAACCAGGAGGACAACACGATGCACGTGTGTTCTCTCCTTCACACCTGGGGCTCTGCTCTGTGCTCCAGGTACGATGAAGACCACAGTGGCGATGATAAAGTCTTCCTGGACTGCTTCTGTAAGATCGCAGCTGGCATCAAGAACAGCAGCAATGGGCATCAGCTAAAGGATCTAATTCTCCAGAAGGGAATCACCCAGAGTGCGCTGGACTATATGAAAAAGCACATTCCCAGCGCCAAGAAGTAAGAAACAGCTCTGTCAGGGTGGCCACTTTCCTTTCCTCTTCTGGTTCCTTTTCTCCTTCATTGCTGTGGCCTAAAGCTCCACGCAGTCCCCTTTGACCCTCCTTAGGGTCTCCCTCCCCTTCTAGAAACCATCAAGGTGACCACTCAGCCACCGCAGAGCCCTTTGGGGCTGGGAACGGGGTGGGGGCAGCCTAGTGGTTCCTGTTTAGAATACCGGCTGCCTAGCTGATCTGGGTGATGCTTCGTGATTCTTGAAGGCCCTCTGGAAGGGTCCCCTTTAAAGAAGCCGGAATAGAATCAACAGCTGGTTTCTAGGTAGGTTTTGCTCCTCTGGCCTGCGAATCAGCTGCTTTTCCTTTTCAGTCTGGATGCTGACGTCTGGAAAAAGTTCTTATCTCGCCCAGCCCTGCCCTTCATCTTGAGGCTTCTTCGTGGGCTGGCTGTCCAGCACCCTGCCACCCAGGTGAGTGAGTAGCCAGGGTGCCCATGGACCTTACTGTGGAGGCGGGACATGTATGCTGAAGGAACCCACACTGTGGTCTCATTTGTTGTGGCTGAATGAAGAGAACCGCCTCGATTAGCCTTAGGATGAGACTTCCCCCAGCATGTAAGACCCCTAGAGTAGAGGGGCCTCGCAGAGGTCATCTTTCTGGTTCAGCTCTGTGTGGAGAGGAGTAAGCTATAGTGACTGACTTCATCTTTGACTCTTTCTTACGTGAGGCTTTATTATCCCATGGGTTAGCTGAGCAGCAGTGCAGCTGAAGGTGTGGGAGTGTGAAACAATCATGATTTCTGGCTGTAGTCGTTGGGGTCATTTGGGACATTTACAGAACCATCACTGCCCTCTCCTGCTCTGCTTTGGGCAGCTGGAAACTTCATTCTCAGAGAGACCCACCATTCCATTCTGCTGCTCATCCCTGATCTATCTCCCTGCACTGAGCGGGAGTATCTGGTACCTCTCACAGATAGGCACTGGCCCAGACAGGCGGCCAAGCTGGAGTTTTTCTAAATTAAACATTTTGAGGTAATTGTAGGTTTATCTGCACTGGTTAAGGAGAAATCCCATGTACCCATTTCTTGATGGTAACGTCGTATGAAGCCATATACAGTATCACAGTTGGGATATTGACACTGATGTAGTCAGGATTCACGACAGTTCGTCATCACAGAGATTCCCCCGTGTTCCCTTTTGTACCCTCATCCACCCCGCCACTGATCCCTGGCAGCTCCTCATCTGCTGTCCGTGGCTGTAATCCTGTCCCTTCAGGAGTGTTACGTCAGACAGCACGGAGCCTTTCGGGCTTGGCTTTTCTCACTCGGCATCGTTCTGGGGGCTCCTGCGGGGTGTGTGACAGTCCGTTCTTTGTGTTGCTCAGTAGCGTCCCGTGCTGTGGGTTCCGCCGGCTGCCCCACCGTTCACCAATTGAAGAACACTGGGCTGTTGCCAGTTTTGGGAAGTCACAAATGAAACTGCCGTGAACATTCATGTGCAGTCGTTTTGTGTACGTGTAGAAGTCTTCATTTCTCTGGGGTAGATGCGTAGGCGTGGAGTTGCTGGGTTGTACGGTGGTGGCGGATTTAATTTTATTAGAAACTGCCAAGCTGGTTTCCAGAGTGGCTGCTCCGTTTTATGTCTCAGAGCAGTATGAGTGAGCTGCTTGCCCTGCATCGTCACCGGCATTTGGGATGTCACCTAGCCACTTCGATAGGTAGATGGTGATGTCTCACAGCGATTTTAATTTGTATTTCCCTAATGTTTAATGGTGCTGTACGTCTTTCCATGTGCTTTGCGTGTCTTCAGTGACCTGCCTGCGTATATCTTTTGCCCATTTTCTTTTTTTTTTTTTTTTAAGATTTTATTTATTTATTTGAGAGAGAGAC
>NW_019154122.1:6302965-6471103 GCF_002288905.1 Enhydra lutris kenyoni
TTTTTTTTTTTTTTTTTTTTGGATACTGAGTTTTGAAAGTCCTCGTGGCTGGTTTTTTTTCTGTGAATGGTGTTCTTCATGGAATGTAATCCCATGTTCTTATTTGGTGATCGGTTCTGATAGCTCATTCCAAAGGTAGGGTAGGGTAGCTTGGCTGTAGGATTCTTACGTCTCTGGTGTTTTAAATTTCTGTTCAGTTCAGTGGGGGCAGTCATAATTAGCACACCTTTGTGGAGGTGATTGTTCTAGCATGGGAGTCACCACATATATTAGTTTCTGTGCTCCTGTCTCATCTGTTTATATGCCAGTGAGTCCAGGAGTGGGGCTGTGATGTGGCCATGCTCGGGTCTGCTGATTTCCAGCCTTCTTTGGAGTTACTAAGTCAGATTACTTTCTTCAGACGAAGACTTTAGTTAGGGAGTCGGCGTTCACGCTTGACCAGCAGCAGCTGTTCGGCGCTTGTTGTGTACCCGTGCCGTGCTAGGCCAAGGCGACACTGGCGACCAGGGTGGTCACAGCCTGTGCTCCTGGGAGCTCACTGGTGGAAGGTAGAGCCATGTACCCGGTGACAAGTGCAGTGGGAAAGGGGCCAAAAGAAGGAGGATGCTTTGGAAGAAAGTATGGCATCTGCTAAGGCTCAGGAGCTGAAGGCTGCTGGGAGTGCTCGGGGGTTGGCGGCGGACGGGGCCGGCGAGAGCCGACCCTGATGCAGCATGGGTCCAGGGCACATTCTCCAAAGAGAGGAGTGTGCATTTTCTCCCGAGGGCCGTGACCCAGGGCATGAACTGGAAGGAGGGGAGATGACAGATAGGAGAGACAGTTGGTTGCCTTTTATCGTAATCCAGGTAAGAGGTGAGGGCAGCTGAGCTAGCGCGTGAGGTGGACAGCGGGCGGGGCTCAGAGCAGTGTGGGAGGCAGAATGAATGGGATTTGGGGATTGGTTGCACATGAGGGGTGAAGAAGCTGGATGAGTCAAGAACTCTGCTCAGTTTGGGGTTGGGCGACGGGAGTGATGGTGCCCCTGAAGGACATCCTAGGAAGCTCAAAGTAGGGTGCGGGAGGGCTTGTTCCTTCAGACTGCTGATGTGCGTCTGCTCTCCCAGTTAGAGTGTAAGCTTCGGGAGGATCGGGCCTTTGTCTCCCCAGCACTTGATGCACGGCTTCCTGTGGATGTGTGCACATGCACACACGCAGCGACCGCCCAGCGAGAGGCGGTCGGGGTGCTTGTGCAGGGGTTCCCTAGACCATTGTGCTGTGGGCTCAGCGTTTACGAGCAGGAGATAGGAGGTGACCTGTAGTTTTGCTGAGGTGCAGGTTGGAAGCGTACCTGCTATGGGGGCAGGTTTATAAGCCGCGAATGATCTTAGTTGAGTGCTGAGCTTTCTATTCGGTTCTATTGTTTGCCGTTTATTGTCAAATCTGTATGGTAGTCCGTTAATATACTTACGCAGGGGGTGGGGGGATTTTGGTGGAACAGTGCTCCTTCTCCACTCACCTGGAGAGCTTTGTCGAACCTGCCCTGGTTTCCATGTTCTGTTTTCCCGCCCGTGTCAGTGACATGGTGCAGTTATGCAGTGATTGTCAGGCTTCTCAAGCACAGGGGTTTCGGGATGATAACTATTTGTTTTTAAGATTTTATTTATTTTGTCAGAGAGAGTGGGGGAGAGAGAGAGAGGTAGGCAGAGAGAGAAGCAGGTAGAGGGAGAAACAGATTCCCCGCTGAGCAGGGAGCCAAATGCAGGACTCAACCCCAGGACTCTGGGATCATGACCTGAGCGAAAGGCAGACGCTTAACCACTTGAGCTACCCAGGTGTCCCTGGTGATAGCTGTTTTTTATAAAGTGTCTTCTTATCCCCACTCCCACTTGTAGCTGTATCTCTAACATCCCTAGGTTGAGAAAATCCTGTGTTCCTGGGTTTGGTGGACACAGGGCTCCCAGAGGAAGAACTTAGCATAGTCCCTATGAATGTCAAGGTCTGCTCTGCTCGGGTCCCTGAGCCCACCACGCAGGCCTCGTTGGGTGCTGCTGCTGTAGGGAATCTTACCTGAGCCCCTTTCTCTTTCAGTGTGCTGGGTGCTTTACATCTAAATATTTGTGACGAATTTTTAATCTTCACTGCAACCGTGACATTATCCTTTTTATTTTATTTTTTATTTTTTTGAAGATTTTATTTACTTACTTGATAGAGACACAGCAAGAGGAACACTAGCAAGGGGAGTGTGGGAGAAAGAAGCAGGCTTTCTGCTGAGCAGGGAGCCTGACGCGGGGCTCCATCCCTGGATCCTATGATCACGACCTGAGCCAAAGGCAGCCGCTTAACGACTGAGCCACCCAGGCGCCCCATCCTCTTTTTTTTTTTTTTTTTTTTTTTAAGATTTTGTTTATTTGGGGGGAGGGGGCGACAAGCCAGAGGAGAGGCAGAGAGAGAGAGGGAGAAGCAGACGCCCTGTTAAGTAGGGAGCCTGATGAGGGACTCGATCCCAGGACCCCAGGATCATGACATGAGCTGAAGGCAGATGCTTAACTGAGCCACCCAGGTGTCCCCATTATCCCCATTTTATAGACAGGGGGCACTGGAGCCAAAGAGGAGAGTGACTGGTCAAAGGTCAATGACAGGGTCAAACCCTCCTCCATTTGTTGAAAGTTTTGAAGCACACAAAGGATCTGATTGAAACTGAACAGATGATAGGAGATTGGGTACAGTCTGTTGAGTTTTCTAAACCTACAAGCTCCTGGATAGAATGCTTGTTCACCTAACTGGAAGCATATATCTCTCCGGTCTCTGCTTGGTAGGTTCTGATTGGCACAGACTCCATCACAAACTTACATAAACTGGAGCAGGTGTCCAGCGATGAGGGCATTGGGACCCTGGCGGAGAACCTGCTGGAGGCATTGCGGGAGCACCCTGATGTAAACAAGAAGATCGACGCTGCCCGCAGGGAGACTCGTGCTGAGAAGAAACGCATGGCCATGGCAATGAGGCAGAAGGCTCTGGGCACCCTGGGCATGACGGTAAAGCCACTCTCCAGGAGTCCCCGTGTTCTTGTCTATACTGCTGAGGAGGAGATAGCCATGCTTCGGGACAGAGCTGGGTTGGGGACAGTGGAGGTGAAGGCTGGCGAGGAGTAAGAGGGAACCAGGTGTGCCAGGCTCTGTGCCAGGTTCTTAACCTCCTGTGATCTTCCTGAGAACCCTCAACAAGATGTGTGACTATGGTCCTGCTGCACAGATGGGACTCAGAGGTTAAATAACTTAACAGGTTCAGGGAAACACATTTAAAAAAATGGGGATGATAACCCTGCTCATGGAGGATTTACTGTTTGCCAGGCCCTATGCTTAGGCACCTTGCTTGTAAGACTTTATTTAAGCTCTCATGTGGTTCTGTGAGGGTGATATTACTGTATCCGTTTTCTGGTTGAAGTAATAGAGGCTGAGAAGCGAAGGAAGTAGGCCAAGGCGCATGCGCAGTAAGAGGTGGACAAGAGCGTGAACGCACGTCTCTTGGACACAGTAGTCTGCTCTTGTTGCCCCACGTTGGAAGCAGCAGTGGTTCTGTGAGTGCCTTCTCCAGAGCAGCAGGTCGGGTGTTGGCAGCTTCAAAACTCCCATGGGAACCGTGAAGTGAATCCTAGTGCTACAGCCCTTGGTGGCTGAGACTTGGGAGTGCTGGCACAAAGAAAGGGGGCTTTTCTGGTGGCGCGTGGCAGCCTGCAGGAAGAGAATAGCAGAAGAATCTGGGTCTTTACCCTCATTGGAAGCCACCTACAGAGGTTTCCTTTCCATGCGTCCTCCCTCTAGTGTCTGGAAGGGTAGCCCCGCTCCCGAGCATCCCCACACTAGGGTTGGGGGTGGGTGGAAATCCCTTTCTGACATGCCACTTGGGTTCCCCTGCAGACAAACGAGAAGGGACAGGTCGTGACCAAGACAGCGCTCCTGAAGCAGATGGAGGAGCTGATTGAGGAGCCGGGCCTCACGTGCTGCATCTGCAGGGAAGGGTACAAGTTCCAGGTAGAGTGCTTGGCTTGGGCCTGGTGGGCAGCCTGGCTGCTGCTCTGGTGGCGTCCTTCTCCTGCGGGCCTCCTCATTCTTAGATGAGCTGGTGTCGAGGCCTGTCTCAGGGCCTGCTGTCCTTTCTAAAAGGAGGAAGGCACACTGGCTCTGAGCATTAGCCTTCACCGTCATCACCACCACCACCCCCACTGCTCCCGCCACCAGTGCCACCACGTCGCCATCACCACCGTCATCACCGCTCCCACCACCGCCACCGCCATGACCACCACTACCATCATCCTTGGAACCACCACTCACTGAATTCCTTCTGTATGCTAGTCCCAGTGCCCAGAGCTTTCTGTAATTTTGTCTTTAAAGCTACAGAACCCCTAAATTATGGATGGGAAAACGAGGGTCACGTGACAAAGCCAGAATTCTAGCTCATGCTTCTCTGACTCCAGACCTGGGGCTTTAAAAAAATATATCATTCTGCTTCTAACCAGGATATCTGGGAGAAGATCAGGACTTCTACCAAACTAGATTTACAACTGAAAGGATCAGAGCAGCAAGTGACCCATTTGTACCCCTAAAGGCCTACAAGGCGTCCTCGTCCCTTCCAGCTCAAACGTCCTGCTTAGCGTCCATGCTACTGAAGGGCTTGCAAGCCTTCTAAGTCCTGCTGATGGCACAGGCTCCTGGGAGCAGCCTGATAAGTTTTGTAAAGCAAGTGACTTACCCAGAAGGCACTTTATTCTTTCTTTTCAGCTGTATAAAGCAGCCAAAAGAGTGACAATGTAGACTTCCATGTCTGCCTTCCCATTCGCACAGCCTCTGCTTTACTTTGGTTGCTCTCCATATTCCTCGTCTCCCTAGGGCTGTGCCTGGCTAAGTGCTTAACCAAGAGACCGAGGTGCTGACCCAGCACCGCCGCTCTGAGTGCATTCCTTCTTGGTGGGAGAGGCCTGCGGGTCCCTCTCTTCGGCTTCGCCTCCTCCCAGAGCCTGCCTTGGGGGTCACCTCACCTTCTCCTGGTGTCTTTACAGCCCGCAAAAGTCCTGGGCATTTATACCTTCACCAAGCGGGTAGCCTTGGAAGAGATGGAGAACAAGCCCCGGAAACAGCAGGGCTACAGCACCGTGTCTCACTTCAACATTGTGCACTACGATTGCCACCTGGCTGCCGTCAGGTAGGCCCGGGCTCCTCTGTAGGCTGCTTCCTCAGCTGTTTCTGTCCAGGCCCGTGCTGCGTCAGAGCGGGGGCAGCTTGCCCAGGCCCTATACTGGGAGGAGGTAGGATTCTGACCCTGAGGTTTTCGTCTCGGATGTAGGGTGTCGTGCCTTAAACCACACAGGCCCAAGAGCCACCCATTCCTTATGACTAGGAAATCCGCTGGGCTTGTGGCCTAAGGCTGGAGAAAGCAGCCTTGCCTCCCCAAAGCAGCAGTTAGCGCTCACTGCCCTGCGATGGAGAGTGCTGAGCCCTCTGGAGCCGGGTGTGTGGGCGAGCTTCCCTCCTCAGTGGTAGCAGACCTTACCCCCCCACCCCCCGCACTCGCCCAGGTTGCCACATCAGTCCCAGCAGTCACATGTCCCTGCTCTCCTCCCAATCCAGGCTGGCTCGTGGCCGGGAAGAGTGGGAAAGTGCTGCGCTTCAGAACGCCAACACTAAGTGCAATGGGCTTCTTCCGGTCTGGGGACCCCATGTCCCTGAATCCGCTTTTGCCACCTGCTTGGCAAGGTGAGTGTTGAGCGGTGTGCATGGCAGAAAAGGGGGTTGCCAGGAGAAGGGGGGAGATCAGCGATCAGCTCGGTCTGGAGACCTGTCACTGTCCTTGGGAGCCCTGGTGTCTCTGCGTGCTGGCAGGGAAGTTGCGTCTGAAAGAGGGAAGAACTCGGCCGCGAGAGACCAGCACCCTCAGCATCTGGTACACCACGTGGAACTTCTGGTTATCCATTCCCTCTTCTCCCTTGTCGATCTCAGGGCATAAAACACGGGACCCTGACTTTGTCCTCAAAGCCAACATTTCTGAGATTTCTCTTCTGCAGCATGTGCCTCTGAGGTTTAATGCAAGTAGCTGGGTGGCATGGGGGTGTCCCGTTCCTTTCAGGCCTCCCTCGTTCTTCAGAGTCGAGTTGCTAAAGCTTTGATGAGGTCCCCCGCTCTTGCCGGTGCCCTGGGGAGTGGTGACACACCCCGCGTTCTATTAGAGGGCTCAGGGATGGAAAGGCACCTACCAGTAGTAATGATGGGCAGTGTATTGAAGTGCTTACCATGTGCTGTGTACTACACACATTCATTTTCTGGATGAAGAAGTTGAGGCACAGAGAGGTCAGGTAAATCACCAAGGTCACACAGGCAGAGCCCAGGCTGATGACGGCATACACTGATGTAGAAAAAACCTTTCGTTTGGAAGTTGAGAAAAGATACTTAGGAATAGATCACCTTTTCAGAATTAATACCTTCCACATTTCTTCTTTCAAAATGTACTTTCAGATTTGGCTGTGAGACATTCTGTGACATTTGTCCATCAGGAAGTGGGCCCCCCAAAACTGGCAAGCTCCCCTCAGCTTGGAGAGCATCCTGTGCCATCCTAAGAGAAACGGAAATGTCCTCTGTTCCCATTTTCCTGCGGGTGCCCATTCCCATCCTTGGCTCGGCCCTTCTCTCCTCTGCCTGCGGGGCCTTTGCAGCCATCAGGCCATGCTGTGCCGGGGCCTCTGCCTTCCAAGCTGGGCTGTCCCCAGGGAACTTGCTTTGCTCACCGATGTTTGCTCTGTTGCTCCTCAGGCACAACACTTACCTCCAGGAGTGCACGGGCCAGCGGGAGCCCACGTACCAGCTCAACATCCACGACCTCAAGCTGCTCTTCCTGCGCTTCGCCATGGAGCAGTCGTTCAGCGCGGACACCGGCGGGGGCGGCCGGGAGAGCAACATCCACCTGATCCCCTACATCATTCACACTGTGCTTTACGTCCTAAACACGTCAGTATCTCAGTCGTGGGCAGAGGCTAGCTGGTCCTCCTGTGCCCCTCTGTCCAACAAGGTCTCCACTTTCTGGGCAGCCGAGGGCTGTGTCTTTGGACTCTCTTACCCAGAGGGGAGCAGGAACTGGGCGAGGCCAGACCACCAGACTTCCTTAGCTTCCACTGCCCTGTTGCCTCCTCTCCTCATGGGACTTGGAGCTCTTGGATGGGGGAGGCCGTGGGTCAGAGCTGACACAGTCACTGTCAGGGGCACACAAGGTGTAACAGGAGAGGGTTTCACGACCAGGGCCTGCGGCAGAACCAGGGACCCTTCTCATAAACGGAGAACTGGACTTGCCATACCTGTTCCTGTCTGGTGAACAGTGTTTCTGGCAAGTTGAGGGGCAGGGAGTGTTGCAGATTATTGAGAAGGTTAGCTGGTAATAGAAGGAGAGACGACCTGTGTTTTTATCTATTTTAGCCGTCCCACATGGAACAGTTAGGCTGATAGGGAAAAGTATAGTTTTAAAGAAACAGTTAGGGGAGAGAATAGTATTCATTCATTTCAGCCTAGATTTTTAAAAAGTGAATTAGGAAATTTAATATACTTGAGCTCTTAGTTTGGACAGTTTCGTGCTTTAGGCCCTGTTTTCCCACAAGAGTCTGACACCTGCATTGGGCAGGGAATCAGCGGCTGTTGAAAGGCCATGTGCCGTCTGCCCGAGGCAGCTGCAGGCCAGGTGAGGCAGCAGACAATTCGTCTCTTGTCCTTTCTGGTTTTCGGTCTTCAACAATGTTGTTTTCCCCTTCCCTCCCATTTCCCGGTGAGATAGAAGGCTGACCTTGAGCTGTAGCCCTCATTGTTAAAAAGATGCATGGGCAGGTCTCTGTCAGTGGGTGACCTCATCTGCGAAGCTGTTGAGACCGTCAGAAGAAACACCCACATCATTGACAGCACAGATGTTCGCACTCTCCAGACTGCTGCAGGCCTGAGCGCTGCTAATTACTGGTGTTCATGGGGCCTCTGACAGAGCCCATGGCTTTGTGGAGACCTGCCTCTTGGCGGCTGTGAGGTAGAGCGGACCGCTCACTCCAAGGGGGGCACAGCCCCACGGAGGCAGCATGATTTGCCCGGCAGAAGAGAGCCAGCGACTTCGTGGCACTGGGTTTCTCGGGTGCCAGATACTTGCTCGAGTTCCTTGCTCAGGAAGGGAGTCAGCTGTTTCTCAGAGGTCCGTTAGAAGCTGACCGGAAGCTTCGTGGAGAGGCACTGTTGCCCAGCCACCAAGCACTCCCCTCACTGGTCACTTCAGTGTGGGGTGAGCTTGGTCACAGCAGGGCCTGGGTGGCACATTTGTGTCCACAGGCAGGAAGGTCACACTGTGAACCAAAGCAGAGCTGGGCGGGTACTGTAGTGGCAGAGAGCTTCCGACTCCCAGTTCTGGAAAGTCAAGCTGGGAACGTTCATCTGTGTCATCCATGTCCGTTCTTCGGGAGCAGAAGGAAGCAGGGTGTCCTTACACTGTCTCCTCCTGCATTCCCACGGTGCGATGTCTGCTAGTGCTGTCTGCAGGCCTGGTGACTTCCATCCCCACCTCCTTTCTTTTCCTCCCACAGGATGGGGATAGCGCATCAAGTGCCCTTGTGAGAGCACCATTCAGGCTATAGGGCAGGAGTATGTGGTTAGGAAGGTCTCCAGTGGTGTCCCCGTGCTGTTCCTGTGGCTACTCGCTGAAGCTGGTGCCGGGGCGGGGGGGTGGTGTGCAGTGTTCACGGGGATTGAGAATGTGGAGGTTCGGCTCGGCATCCAGATTGCCGGGGTTCGAAGCCTAGGTCTTCCACTCCCCTGTGTTGACTTCGGGCCAAATACTTACCTTCTCTGCAGATTCCTCTTCTCTGTTGTTTCCCCTTCTGTGGAATCAGGGTATTACCTCTGTCCTAGGGCCATTGTCAGGAGTAGGTGAGATGATCCTTCGTATGCTCCCAGAGTGAACCTCACCACCACACTTCAGGCGAGAGGGAGAACAGAGAGCATTGCTCACCCAGAAGTAGATGTCGTAGACACATAAGGAAACATCGAAGTGAAGTGCCCAAGTGCTCAGAGAGGGGACCAGTGTACACATAGCACAGACAGCCTAGCTGTGAGGGCTGCGTGGACTGAGCGAGAACATAGGCGGGCTCACAGAGTCCGAATCTGGGCTCACATTGGCTCCTTCACTTGCGGACCTGCTGGCTTTGGGAAGGTCACTTCACTGCTCTGGGCTTCAGATAATTGTGGCAAAAAGGTGCCAACTGTCACCTTCCAGAGTTGGAGTTGTTAGGACCTTTGATGGTGGAGTGTTTGTGAATGTGCCCTCCATGTGCAAGGGGGCTCAAGAGCCAGTAAGTTGTTTGAAATTGTTCCAGAGCTGAATGGGGGGTGGGCGCTGGTGAGGGAAAGGAACATGTCCCAGGAAGGGCTCGGAAGGGAAGCAGCAGCCCTCGGAGCAGGGGTGGGAGAGGTAGTCAAAATGGGTGGCTATGTTCCATGATCCGAGCATTCCAGAAACTTAAAAGAAGAAGAGAAGTTGACCAACTTTCCTTTCCTCTTGCTGCTGGTGCCTTGCTTCTACCCTGGCTTCATCGTGTCCTATTTGTTCCAGAACCCGTGCAACTTCGCGAGAAGAGAAGAATCTCCAGGGCTTTCTGGAGCAGCCCAGGGAGAAGTGGGTAGAGAGTGCCTTTGAAGTGGATGGGCCACACTATTTCACAGTCCTGGCCCTCCACATCCTTCCCCCCGAGAAGTGGAGAGCCACACGTGTGGAAATCCTGCGGAGGCTGTTGGTGACCTCTCACGCCCGGGCAGTGGCTCCAGGGGGAGCCACCAGGTCAGTCTCTGCTTCGGGGGTACCGTCTTCCGGGCTTCCTAATGTCTGGTTTGTGTACTCCCTGTGTTCTACATGAGGGCCTGCTCCCTCGACTCAGTGCCTTCTGTCCTTCTCATCTTTGTCTGTCGTGCCGAGAGGCTAGGCCCAGTGGCTGGCAGGTGCCTGGCCACCTCTGGGTCTCGTGTTCAGCCACTAGAAAGGCAGAGCCAGGCTCCAGTCTGGACGATTGCAGAGAAGCAGCCAGCCTGGCACAGGGCGAGGCTACTGATGAGGAGGATTAGGGCCAGCAGGGAGCTGGGGAAGGTAACTGGGTTTTCCCAGTCCTGCTGGGCTGGCCATTAACTGGGAAGGCTTCTGCATGGCTGCACTGGGGATTTTCTCTTTGGATCACAAAATGCTCATTATCTCTCTCCTTGGTCACATTTCCTATCCTGTCTGCCCCATGTTCCATGAGCCTTTCTTGTCCTGTTCATTTGGACGTGTCCCAAAGAAGGAATGACATTTCAGGAAGGAAGTGTCTTTGTTTTCATGACCTGGTGCTGTGATTTGGGTCGGATGGGCGGCATCTTAAGAGAAACGACTAAACAACAAGAAGCCCTTCGAGATGACCGCGGATTTCCACACTGCGTGGACTCCGTGGGCACTCCTCTAGCGCGTGGTGGCCCCGCGCAGTCTCTGCCTGTCCTGGAGTCCAGAGTAGGCTGTAGGTTTGTCAGCTTCTGCCACTTCCCTGGAGTGGAAGATCTGGGCTTGTCTGTCTGCTTTTGCTAGAATCTGAGGGAACATTTCCACATCTGTAGGCCAGCCAGGCAGCGGAGGAGGAGCTTTCCAGCCCCTAACAATGACAGACCAAGGGGCACAGACCGGCGGGGCGAGAGTCGTGTGCCTGAATTGGCACATCGGTACCTTGACCGCCACCAGCTCTGACTGAGGCCGCCTTGCTGGCCACCGGCGCCTCCCACCCTCAGAGAGACCAGGTTGGGGTTCTGCTGAGTCTGGCCGGTGCCAGCTGCTCTGTGGAGAGGAGGCGGCGGCGAGTCTTGTCAGCCACCTCACCCCTCCCCCGTTCCAGATGTAGCACCTTCCAGTGTTTCCCAGAGTCCAAAAGCGTTCATGCCGAACTAGCTGCCAGAAGTCAAAAGTTGGATCCGGAAGATAATGGGTTGATAAGCCAGCCTCAGCCCGTCTCCGCGGCACGGAAAGTGGCTCTTTGTGGGGCACTGGCTGTCCGTGGCAGGTGTGGAATCTGAACCCACAGGAGCTCTTCTGCTTTCAGCGAAGAGACCAGAATTCGTCACTGTCCCAGGCAGTACAGGAGAAGCACGTGTGGCCACAGCTTACGCAGAAACGCCAGTGCGGGCTCTGCTCCCAAGCTGCTGTTTTCTCTGTGGTGGTTTAGTCACCTTTGCTAATTAGCCTAAAATAATTAAGTTGGGCAGGTCACTCGATTCCTGCTTAGCACAGCACGGCAGCCACCAAACCTGGCGTGGGGCGGAGGCCCGAGCGGGCACCCCTGAGACAGAGTCGGGGAGGCGCCAGGCGTGAGCCCCGTATTGGGACACCCTCTGAGGAGAGACCGTGCTGGAGGGACACTCAGAGGGCGACATCAGAGGGTATCCCTGGCAAGAGGCTTTGTTGTAAGTCCATGATGGGGTGGAGGGAGCAGCTGATACAAAACGCTAGGGATTTGCACAAGAGAAGCCGTCCCCTTCCGCGTGTTTTACACAGAAGAAGGGTTCCTCTGCCAGCAACTTGCCAGTAGTGAGGCCTGGGACTTCCTTAGGCTTCCGTCAGAGCCTTATCTGGTGGCTTGTATGCAGCGTGCAGAGCTGCAGAGGGGTGGGTGTCCCCCTTGTCCCCTGGCCTGCCTAGCAGCCGACTTCACTCAAGGCTGCAGGGTCCCCATTCAGGGCCGCTGGAGAGAGAGGGTGCTCTGGAGGACAGTGGAGTGCAGGGAGGGAACAGGAAGAATATTTGAGCAAACAGAATTGTCTCACTTTGTTATTGTTTTACTTTACTTTTGTTAGTTAATGAATTTATATTTATTGTGTGTGGGCTTGGATGGCCCATGCCTTGCTCAGCATTCTCTCTGCTTGAGGCCCATACGGGATCGTCTCGGCTTCGGTGATAACCTCTTTGTCTGTCTCACTTCGCTGATTCTTACTACACTTAATACTACATTTTAGCCCCTTTAGTTATGAGCTTTGTTCCAATGTGTTCTGAGATACAGGATTCCCGTGACCAGGCTCATCTAGGTTTTACTTCGGATGTGAGGCAGTTTGCAAACAAAACCAAACCCTTGGTAGTAACTGAGCCCTTGCACTGATCTTTCATTGCCGGTGCAGAGGGGGTCAGGGCTCTCTGTCACAGTGGCTTTACCACTGTGATTTAGGGTCATTGCTCCTCACACCAACATCGTCTGCTGAGAGGGCAGGGGACTGTGTCACAGGCCGCCCCCGGCGTTCTGACGGCCTACTGGCCTTTCCTCCTGCACTGAATCACTGGGTTGAGTGGAGATGGTCCTGGGCAGGGGCAGAGGGTGTGGTGGCAGCTCTGGGATTAACCAGGACTTAGGAGGTGTCCTACATACTACTCTTGCCCAGTCCCAGTACCCCCCACCCCCGCCAGCTTGCTGTCTTTCTAACACAGCCTGTGGTTGCCAAATCCCTGTGCTTGGCTGGCTTGGGTCTGCTGTGTGCGAAAATTCTCCTGGGGGAATGTCAGGAGTGAGGGAAAACCCTGTTTCCCACTTCATTTATGAGGGCCCATCAAGTCCAAGGGCTTGTGTGGGGGCTGAAGACCGGGACATGTGGGACTCCTTGGCATATCTTCAAGGCGGTGGTCTTGGGTTGCCATGTGCACCTTATGTCCCCCCGGTTCTGATTCACCCTGATCTGGAAGAGAGTCCATACGACGGGTATGTCATGGATCATTGTCCCGGCTTCAGAGGTTCTTGCCCGCAGCTGCTTTTCTCTGACAAGATAGTCGGCGGGAATGGAGTGGCGCACAGATTAATGCGACCCTGGCCTTGCTGCCGTCATGCTCTGCTCTGTCCTCGTGCGTGTCGGGCCAGGGTCTTCATGGGCATGCCATCGGATTTTTTTTTCCAGGCTGACAGACAAGGCAGTGAAGGACTACTCTGCCTACCGCTCTTCCCTTCTCTTTTGGGCCCTCGTCGATCTCATTTACAACATGTTTAAGGTAGGGAAGCCGCCGGAAGCTCGGCTGGTTTCTGCGAGGGTGTGAAAGGTCTGTACTCCACGGCCTTTCACCGGCAGCAAACCGCCGACCAGGGAAGGATCTGCACGCTCGCTGAGAGCCTGCCGTCTGTGATGCACGTCTGCAGCCGAGGCTGCGCTGCCCTCTGCGTCGCCCTCGTTCCTTCTTGTCTGCTCTGTCTGGGTGACCTGCATTGCCTGTGTGAGTGTGACTCACTCCGGCCCAGCTCACAGGATGGACACTGCCCTCTGCCTCAAGAGGACCCTGGGGTCGGGGGGTGCTGCTCAGTTGAGGCCTGGTTAGTGTCCCTTTCCTGGGGAAACGCAGATGGGACCTGTGCCAGGAAGAGCAGTCACTTGTAGCTTGGAGGTCACGTGACATGGTGCATCTTTAAGTGGCTACAAGAGGAATGACATGAGACTTTGTTGTTCCTAGAAGCAAAACACGTCCTCCAGGGCAACTTTGATGTGGGGGGAGGGAGGAGGGCTGCTTTTTGGCATTGAGAGCGCCTGACTGACTCGAGGCATTAAGTAATCCAGCCCCGGGCCTGTCTCCTGTTGGTTCTTGTAGAAGGTGCCTACCAGTAACACGGAGGGAGGCTGGTCCTGCTCTCTAGCGGAATACATCCGCCACAACGACATGCCCATCCACGAAGCTGCTGACAAAGCCCTGAAGACCTTCCAGGAGGAGTTCATGCCAGTGGAGACCTTCTCGGAGTTCCTCGATGCGGCTGGTCAGTGTCAAGGATTTATCCATCAAAGATCTTTTCCGGCAGAATCCACGTGTATCTTAGTGGGGCTGATCTTAGCTTTCATCTTCTCAGCAGCAGACACACAAGCAAGATCCGGGAGGGAGATGTAAACACCAGGCCCCTGGTAGTAAGCACAGCGGCTGGGGCATGTGGGGACTTCCTGCCTCCCAGGCCATGGGCTGCTCACCTGGTTGAAGCGGTACCATGGTTACCCCCACTTCACAGATGGGGTAACTGAGGCTTTGGGGATTAGCTCTTTCCTGTGGGACATACCTGAAAAATTGGTAGAGCCTCTTTTAAATTCCCGGCTTTTTATGACAGTTCAGAGAATTCACATTGAGCTGACTTGCCTTCTTCCTGCCTCCTGGGGACCGAAACTTTTGTCACAGCTACCCGGGGCAAAGAGGGGAGTGTTCAACTCTAATTCTAAAAACAAGTGGTAAATGTCGAAGCAGAGCAAAGAGCCTCTTGCTTGGAAAAACACAGCAGCACTTTGAACTGTTGTCCTTCTAGACACCCTTAGATAGTCCCTCATCCCACAGCTGGTGAGGAGGAAGTTCTAGTTCTTTCCTGGCTGCGGTGCTGTCTACAAACTTGTCATCCTCCTTGCAAACATGGCATCTCATCAGCGAGCGCCAGTGACGGCGGCGGAGGGGGTTGGGGAAGCGCAAGCGGGTTGCAAAGGTCCCGTCAGGCTGCCGGCGCTGGTTCAGAGTCTGGTCACTGCCGGCCTTGCCAGGGGACAGCTGCCGGAGCCAGGGCCAAGGGGATGGGACCTGCCCCACTCCTGCTTTTTGTGAAGTGTAAAGAAGCTAGGAAAAAATTCTCCTCAGATTTTGCTATCAAGGGAAAGCCTCCACTAGCATTTTCCTATCTGTTGTCCACTGGGAACCATCCCCTCAGAGGTCCGGAGCGATGCTCCTTGGGAATGCCACTTTCCTCCCAGCTCAGTGCCACCTGATGGAGTGCCTCACGTGCTCTGGGGCTTCCAGTGTGGCCATGCTCTGAGGTGGCCTCCGTGGAAGCTGAGCACAGCCATGAGCCTTTGGTGGCCCGGGGCCGACCCCGGGATCTGGTGGTCACGCGTTGGCACTGCTCAGCTCAGTGTCTTAACTGTTAGCTTTGACATTTCTCCCCAGGAGCGGTCCCTGCCTAAGAGCAGGTGGCCCGGGTTACGTGTGTCCTCAGTGCCGTGCTCTGCCCGTCACCAGGGCTCTGGGGCTGTCTGAACCCAGGCTGTGAGTGGGAAGAGAAGAGTCTGAGTAAAAGGGAAGGAGGTGGCCCGGGAGGAAGGTGTTCATCTCATTCCGGGTCTTCCCAGCCACCCTGCAGCTCGTGGTAGCGCCCGTGGCCCGAAGCTGGGGAGAGCGGGAGCCTGACGGGCGGGAAGCCTCGTTGACTTCACTCAGGTCCGGGTTTTACAGCACAATTTTATTGCTTTGTTTAAACTGGTAGAAAATTTCAGATCATCAGACACACCTTACTCAATGCAAAGGCAAAAACAGCTTCCAAAGCCAACAAGGGATGATGGGTGCCAGGCTTCACTCCGCTGGTGCTGCGGAGAGAACTTTGGTGTGAGCGGCACCAGGCCTCGGGCTTGTCCACTCATGACTGTGAAACGGGAGCGCCCTGCTTGGTGACGGAGGGCCACAGGGGCCACTGAGCACCTTCTGTGCACTGGCACGTTCACATCCGTGGCCTCATTTAATCCCCCAGTGACCGAACCAGGACTTGTTACTGCCCCCATTTGCTGGTTGCGGAGACAGAGCTCCTGAGCTCTGGCGGCTCACTAGAGGTTGGGACAAAGCCTGGCCAAGCCCGGGGGCTTAATACCCTGCTCTCCTCCTCCTCCCCGCCCTTGGGGGGCACCGGTGTTAGCTTTTCCTTGGCCCTGATCCCTCCGAGAATAGGCTGAATGCTGTGGGCTCTCTCCCCTCAGACGACCCCTCTGCTTCCCACTCAGTGTCAGCGGACTGCAGGTGTCGCCCCACCCCCTGCCCCTGTGCGGTGCTCCACGGACCCGGGTGAGGAGCTCTGCCCCGGGCAGCGTAGGGTCGGCCTCTGCCGTGTTAACACCTTTAAACACGCAGTGGCGCCCACTCCTGGAGCACAGCAAACTCCTCTGACAGGACGAGAGTGCTTGCTTGGTGACTGTCTCCCCAGGGAGCG
Source organism: Enhydra lutris kenyoni (assembly GCF_002288905.1). Lineage (NCBI taxonomy): Eukaryota > Metazoa > Chordata > Mammalia > Carnivora > Mustelidae > Enhydra > Enhydra lutris. Next base: position 6,318,927 of record NW_019154122.1, read on the forward strand.
GCCGTGTCGGAGCTTGTCAGGGCACACGATGTTCTCTGCGCGGATGGGGCAGCCGTGACTCAGTGGGGCCGGGGGCTGTGTGTGCCCGTGCCTAACGACCTCGGCCGTCCCCTGTTTTCCAGGCCTGTTGTCAGAAGTCACCGATCCCGAGAGCTTCCTGAAGGACCTGTTGAACTCAGTCCCCTGAGCACCACACGGAAGCTGCCGCGGGCAGAGACCGAAGCTAACTTGCCTTCCGTCCTCCGTGTTCTTCCCTCCTGTGCATTGACTCCCCCCGCGGGACGCTGCGGCATCATTCCTCCCTCCCCCCCTCATGTCTTCTTGGAGTGGCTTGGGGCTTTTAGGCTTCCTGTTTTATCTTGTGTGTGTGTTGCACTAGCTATGAAGTTGTCTGTAACCCGAGCCACGGAAGGACCCGTACGTACCTAGGAGCCACGAGCTGGCCTGGCCGACTCAGCACCTGAGTGTGCACATCTTGAGAAATAAACGACTGACTGATACACATTGAGAGAGAGGGTGTTGCCTGCTGCTTAAACCCACCCTCAGTGCCCCTGGCCGGATGCTGTTCTTGGCCACATGGCGCTTTCTGGCGTGAGCACAGGAAGACTGACGTAGCCGAGTCGTCGTTCTTGTCAGCACCAGATGGAGCCCGTTTGCTCTCGGCCGGCAAGCCGGGGCAACGTGTTTGAGGAGTATGAGCTTTCCTAAAACAGACCCCTCGGCCTCTCTTAGTTTTTTGGCCTTAAGAGCTAGAACCCAAAGACTCGTGAAGCCGGTGCCTGCAGTCCTCGGTCGGAGGCAGGCGCGGCAGAGTGAGGGCGCTTGACGTTCCTGCTCGCTGTGCGTCGGAGAGCCTTTGGCGACTTGCTCCAGGGTTGCTGTGTTAGGAGAGGGCCCGGGGTCGTCGCTGCCCTTTCCCGAGCCATTCTCTGCCGGGCTCCAGTCTCTGCGGGGCGTGTGTGTGTGTGCGTGTGTGTGTGTGTGTGTGTGTGTGTGCGCACGCGTGCACTTCTGGTCTTCCCAGGGGTCCTGCAGGAAAGGGCTTGGGGACGGGCATCGTTGGCGGGTCTGTTCCCCCGAAGCTGTGTCCTGCACCACAGTGGCAACTGCCTCTGCGGGCCTTGAAAGCCGCTTTCCCGCACTCGTGGGCAGCGGCCCTGTGGCTAGTGAGGTAGCAAGATGCACAAGGCCCTCTCTCCAGACTCTAGGGCAGGGCTGTGCCAGGTGTGGCCTCACGGGGGGGAGGAGCTTGCTCATGGCCGTCTTTTGTTTTCCACGAGCCACTCTGCCGGCCTTCTCTGAAGACCACTGCCGCTGTCCTGATGCCCAGTGTATGTGGCTCGTTCCTCAGGCCGGACCTTCTGGGACAGGAGGTCCCTCCGGGCCCTTTTAGAAGATGTGCATATCCAGGAGGACTTGGTGTCCCTCCCTCAGAGCCGCTGACCAGATGGCCACAGGCAGGCAGGAGTGTCCTGCTTGGGGCTTCGCCAGAGAGACAAAGGCGATCAGTGGCAGAAGCCCAGCTGGCGGCCCCGACAGGCGGGAGCGTGTGCGTCACTGTTGGTGCTAGGTGAGGAGCTTTTTGGGGCACTGATGGGCGCTGGGGAGGGGCTCTCCCTCCTTTGCTCAGATGCCAGCTCGGCTGCCTCGTGTGTCTCCACAGCCTCTCCTGTAAGATGGGACTGTCGGCAGGTGCAGCGGGGGGCAGCTATGGGGCCGGGGCTCAGCTGCCTGCCGTGTAGTAAGGAAACGGCTGCTCCTATTAATGAATCCATTTTCAATCTACCTGAGTTTGCCTTTTTCTTTAGCAAAGCTCTACGTCTCAGCTGAGGTCCAAGTGTGTCTAGTAGAGGAGGATGAAGGTCCTTGGTCTTAGGGACGCAGGCTTCTACCACTGACCGTAGCAAGCTCACACCCGCTCTTGCCCTCACCTCCCACGGGCTGCTGGTCTCCCAAGGGCCCATTCCAGGTACATGCTCATGTGCTGGATCGCTGTTCGGTGACCTTCCAGCAGGGGCGAGATTGCAAAGCCAGCAGGGAGAGTGGGGGAAGGGGCCAGGTAGACAGTCGGGATGACCCTTGCTTACCAGGTGCTGGGCCTGCTGTTTCGGCAGCACTGGAGGTGGAGCCACCTTCACAGTGACTGCTTAGGGCATCATGAGTGTGGACAGGCCCCTGCAGACGCTTGTCCACAGTCTGGTTCCTTTGGCCTGCAGGCGAGTTGCCAAAGCTCATTGCAAGGTGTTGGTGTATTTTTCTCTGCCCTTCATTTTTGTATTTCTTGCAGAGGCCTCGGGGAACTCTGGCTCCAGCCCAGATGCCCCAGCCTCTTGCTTTCACTGTTGCAGCTCTCCTCGGACTGCCGAGGTCCCAGACGGGCAGCTGGTGTGGTGGCGCACACCTGTGCTGGTCCCGGGTGGCGCCTTAGGCAGAGCGTGGGCGGGAGAGGGAACTGGTCCAGGGACAGACTCGGCCTCCCGAGCCCTTGCCTCCTCCTGACCTCCGTGCCAAGGGATCCCAGGCAGAAAGCCACTTTGTGCCTTCCTGCCCTGAGCCATCTTCTGGGCTCCTTGCTTCTTGGGCCCCTGTCGTCTTCAGCAGGAGACCTCAGTTGGGGAGTTCAGATGGTTCCAGACTGGCAGCCGTGGTCACAGCTGCAGTGTGGCAGCCCCTCAAGTCTGTAGATGGCATGTCAGCACGTTCCTCCTGGGGTCGCTAAAGCCTCTGGCATCCTCAGTCTGCGTCCTGTCTCTCCTGGCGGCTGGCTTTCTGAGTTCGGTTTGCTGTGAGGGGCTACCTGGGAGACTGGGTGTCCCCGTCTTCACAAGGCCCCTCCCCTGCCTCCAGTTATGTTTGCTGAGAACCAGGGGGCTGGGCCAAGTCCTTTGCACGTGGTTCCCACGGGGACCCTGCAGGTTATGGTCTTAACCCCCCTTGCTTGAGGTGACAGCTCCCAGAGGGAGTGTCTTGCCTGCTGGGGGTCCGGAGCTGGGGGTGGGACTCCAGAGAGGTCTCCCCTCCCTTACTTGACTTCTGTACGCAGGTCTTTGCATCCAGTTGGCAAAAGGTGTGATGGCGTGTTATCTCTGTCCCCATAGAGCCCAAGGTTCCAGCAAGGGGCACTAGGTAGGAACAGGTAAAGGTGGGCAGGCAGGTGGCAGTACGGGGCTACAGCCACCACACAGGATGATCATGGGGCGATCAGGTCAGTGCGTCCCCTCTAGCGCACCTACGCCATGTCCTCTCGCCCAGTTGTAAGGGGCCAACCCCAGCAGGGCACCTGGTCTGTGTTCGGCTCCCAGCTGTGCCTGCTGCTATGACCTGGTGAGCACTTTCAGAGCCCAGCCCGATAGGGAGATTTCACTCTGCTTTCTGGTTTCAAAGTACAGACTCTCCTGTCATCCTCTAGCCACCTGTCACCATGGCTGTACCCTTGTCTCAGGAGACCTGTCATGGCTGTCTCTGCTTCCTCTCTGTCCCGTGCAGCCTGCTGAGTTCAGGCCGTTGCTACCTTACTTGGACTCCCAGTTCATGCGTTCACCTCTACGGTGGAGCCTCGGCTCTGTCCCCAGCCCATGGCCGCCTGTTCAATCCCACCCCCCGTCACTGCTCCAGGGGGAGTCCCTGCTGTGCGCTTGCTGTCCCTCATCGTCCCAGCAGCACCGAGGGGACGGCAGATGGGGGACGTGGCCAGGACCGACTCCTCCAGCTTCTCTAGGCCACCTCGACCCTCTTTCTGCCTCAAGACTGGTTTATCGAGGCTCAGATGCAGTGGAGGGAGCAGGGTGGCCTCTGGACAAGTAAGAGGATGAGGATGAGTCTTTCCCAAGTGCCCGCGAGAACCGGGCTCTTTGCCCGCGGCGCCTCTGTCAAGCCCTCATCAGAGAGCGTTGCTGGCGTGGAGAGAGCTGGAGATGCTAATGCTAGCGGGAGGCTCTGAGGAGGGGCTCGGGGGTGGGACACAGCTTGCTCCCTCCTGTCCCCGAGGCCCGGGGAACCCTTGGCGGTCTTTGCTGGCATAGGCAGCTAGACTGAAGGGGTCTGCCGCGTGAGCTCCGAGGTCATTGTGCTGTTCTCCACTCTGCCGGCTGTGGGCCGTGTGATGTCATAGGGAAGCGCCGGGGTCCGGAGAAGGCTCAGCTGTGCTGTGCACCAGGCGGTGTCCTCTCTGAGAGCGAGCGGGAAGGGAAGTGATGCCGTAGAAGTTCCTAGAACTGAGCATGGCCCAGGCACAGGTCCCCTTAGCTGATCGTATTAGTGTATCATCACATCGGGGATTGCAGACCGGCCGAGGTCGGGAGCGCTTGGGAGTGTGCCCGCCTCGCGTCATGGCTGTTGGGTGGATGTTCGGCCTGGACGCGCATATACACGTGGGCACGTGCCCGCCCACCCCACAGCCGCCCTGGAGCCCGTTGCTTTGGTGACTCTGTTTGCTTCCCAAGTTACTTCTGCCTCTGCCGCTCTGCATTCTCTGTACCCGGTGCCGCTCCCTTTCCTGCCCGGCCTTGTCTGTTGCCGGATCTTGGAGCCTTGTGGCCTGCCAGCTCGCCCACTTTGGCCTCCTAGAGGCCTGGAGCGACTGTGTAAGGCCTGGTCAGTAGCAGAGCACGGGGGCCCAGGCGGTGAGGGGAGGTGCCTGCCATCTGCACTGCCCCAGACGACCCCTGGGCTGTGCCCGGCCACTGTTGGTCAGGGCTGGCATCCTCCTACCTCTCACCTGTGCCCCTTTTCCGGCTTTGGGGGTGCAGAGAGGAGGGGGGGACTTGCCTGAGGCCCACATCCCACGCCTACAGGGTCCGGGGCAGTTAGGCCCAGGGACTACTTCTGGCCTGTCACCCTGAGTGCCTGAAGAATGATTTCCACATACTGGCTGACAACAAGAAAGAGGGACCAGGGATTGGCTCAGAGGAGGGAATGTTCTCTTTGGGAAGAGAAAGTGGCCAGTGGGGTATAGAGCCCACGAACTTCAGCATCTGGAACGGGCCCTGTGCTTCTGCCTGAAGTGGGGTGGGGGGTTGGCCCGGCCAACCTCAGGAGCAGGAGAGATGAGTGCCTGGGATGTCTCAAGCAAGAAAAGAGCTGGGCGATGCCAGGGGGCTGGGACAGGGCCAGAGTTAGCCCGGGGTGACCAGCTCACAGGGCAATCGGCCGGTGGGCCCAGAACTCCCACCGCAGGGCTCGGCGCTCTGGGTGTGGGCAGCGCTGAAGGAGATGGGACTCGAGGATCTCGCTGGTGGTTCTTTGGACTCTGTACTTCAGGTCCCTCTGCCACCTTTGCCCAACGTCCTTGTTATCCCATCTACCTCCCCGTCCCCCAGCCTGCTCGGTCTTCACGGGGGTCTCCTGCTGGACCCCTTCAGGCTGTTCACCAATTCAGATATTTGGGGACCCCCCCCCCATACACCTATTCACTGGGAAGCTGCTCCAGGCCAAGCACTGCGTCAGACGTGATCTCGGCCTTGGTCACTTGTTCTTTCACTCAGGTGAGTTCACTGGCCCAAGGCTGCACAGCCCATAAGGGGGTCCAGACTGCGGGACCCCTGCTCACTCACCTGATCTGGGCACGGATTTGGTCACATCCGCCCAGCGCCCCATACAAGGGGCCGCTCTGGGAGCCAGGGCCCAGCCAAGTGCCCATGGGCAGATAGGGCGGCCACGTGCTGGGAACCGTGCAGAGGGCGGGACACGGGATGCAAGGCCCTGGGAACAAGCTCCTGGCTGGGATGATGGGGCGGATCCGTGGGCCCCACTGGCCCTAATGCCAGGGCAAACAGGGCCATTAGGAGGTAGCTTTTGTTTGGTGGGGCCCGAGCGCCGGGCTTGGGAGCTGCTAGCGAGCGGCCAGCAGCCCGGCCCCCAGTCACATGGCTGCCCCTCAGCCCCTCTTCGTGGGGCAGGGATCTGCGCGTTCATGGGGACGAGGTCACAGCCCTGTGGAACGTGACTGCACGCAGCAGGACAAAGACACTTTGTTTCCTCTCCTGGCTCCGGAAGTGGTGGCCAGTGGGCTGCGCTATTCATGGCACGGGACGCCAATCCTTCCCTCCTTCCCTGCTCCCAGTAGCCAGAGGGGCTCTGGCTTCCTCAGTGAACTCGCAGGCAGGGGTCCCAGCCTGCAGGAACCGGGCCCACCAGCCTTCCCTTTTCCCTTCCTCTGCTTTCCCTGCCTGCCGTGCCCGACACTCATGTCTGTTACACACACACCCATGGAGGTGGGCATGAGCAGCTCTGATAAGACGAGGGACTAGAGGCAGAGGGTGGGAGTGCCTCACCCAGAATTGGCCCTCTGGTAAGGGTCGCCAGAGGAAACACCGAGGACCAAGCCAAATTTGAATTTCAAATCAGCAACGAGAAACTTTCAGTGTAAGTATCTCCTAACTACTGCATAGGACCATTTTTTAAGACTACAAGTATATCCCATGCAACAGTTAGGACATCCTCATACCATACTAAAACATTTATTTACTTATCTGAAATTCACATTTAAGTGCATGGCCTGCATTTTTATTTGCCAGGCCTGGCAACTCTAATTCGAGGGGTTGTCAAACACAAATTTAAAGAAACCCAGGCCCCGGTTTTGAGGGAGCCCCTTCCACTTCTGTGGGAGAGATAAGTCCCAGATGCAAACCCCTACAGTGGGCCTGAGGGAGCACTGGGTGCTCCGGCCTGGAAGCTGGAGGGAGCCTGGTGTGTCTGGGGAGCTCGCAGCCCCACAGGCCTGGAGTGTAGGGGAGGGGGCACCGGGGCTGGTGAAGAGGTTCCTCCTGAGAGCCGGGAGGAGCCTGAAGGGTGGTGAGCAGGGGGAGGCAGGGGTGAGAAGCCTCAGCTCTGGCCTTTTGTCCCTCGACTCTGCAGAGACACCAGGGGCTGGCCCCAACTCCCTCCCCAGCACACGCACCCTTCTCTGCCCCACCAAAGCCGCTCAGCTCTGGGGTCATGTTTGAGCTCAACTGGCCGTGCAGGCTTGGACCCAGTCCTCTCCGGGCTTCAGTTTCTTCCTGCATAAGATGAATGTGCCTCATCTGGTGAACCAAGAAGGCACTTGCACAGTGCCTGGCAGAGGGGAGGCTCTGCAAACATGATTTGTTGGGATCGTGAATGACTCAGCTCCGCGAGGGGCTTTCGCAGATGTGGTTTGGCTTCCACCGAAGAAAATGTAGCCGCCGGCAGGTCCTGCAGTGACAAGCCGTTTGGAGGGAATGAGTCTCCTGTCATTGGAGGCATCCACCAGAGCGGTGCATCAGACGTGCCATAAGGGGGATGATGTTGTCGAAGGTCATTCCCGACTCTAAGGGCTGAGCAGCAGGTGAGGAGTTCAGGGGCTTTGAGGTCAGACAGTGCTGGGTTCTAATTCTGCCTCCTCTGCCATGTGTGACCTTGGCCCCCTGCCGGCCTCACCCTGCAGCTCAAGTTTAGGCCCCTGTGAAGGCGATCAGTAGGGCCGCCTCCCAGGGCAAAGGTGACCATGTTTGCAAAGTGCCCAGCACAGAGCAGATGCCCACGAGTTGTAGGTTCTGAGAAGCATCTCCCCAGTGTGGGAACGGAGGCTTCAGAGGCCCTGCCGGGAGCCACATGTCCCCTCCCTGGTCACTCAGGTGGGGCAAGGCTGCAGTGACGGTCACCCAAGTGTACTTAGAGTCCAAAGGGAACCTGGGGGAGGGGGCAGGTCAGAGGAGAGAGCCCGCCTACCCCCAGGAGCTCCCCAGCACCCTTGGGAGGGTTGTGGGGCTCGAGTCTGGGCTCCGTGGTTTGAGGCAGCTGTGAGCCTGACGGGCAGGTTGGGCACCGGGCCAGGCTGCCCTCTATGCTTGCCCTGTGCTGCCCCAGGTTGCTCTGGCCCTGGGGGAGCTGCCGGCACAGGACACACACACATGTGCGGAGGCTTTCGTTTTATGAACTCCTGGAGGGTGGAGGTGCACAGAATGATGTCCAATTAGCAACTTTTGGGGAAACCGAGGCCTGAGAGGGGTGGGACTCGCACCAGCTCATGGGTATCTGGCACCATGGGGTAGGCAGCCTCATCCAGAAGCTGGCGGAGCAGAGGCCCCAGACCTCTGGGGCCACAGGACCCGTCCCTATTTCATACCCGCCAGCCAACACGTGGTACCTCGTTCCTGGATAAGTCATCCCCATTCCACAGGGAAGGACACTGAGGCCGCCCTGTCAGATCAGAAGCGGCAGCGCAGAGCTGAGTTCAAGTCCGCCTGGGGCCTCAGTGCAGAGTCATTCACCCTTTGCCACCTCACCTCCGTCCCGTCCTAGCAGGACTTGGTCTTGCAGACGTCTGGCCTTGAGCGGCCGGAGGGGTGGAGGCCGTCGTGAAGAGCTTCTCACTGTCCCAGAGGCCGAATGTGGCAAATCAGTTCAAGAAGGGTTTTCAGGGGGCGAGACACATCTGGCTTGTGTTTGTACAGCCCGAGCGTAAGAATACTTTGTACGTTTCTCTAAAAGGTTGGCAGAAATACAAAGAACATGGAACACAGACCGTGTGTGGCTGCCGAGCCCCAAACACTACCATGCGTCTCCTTGGAGAACGTGTTGGCCCAGCCTGGTTCGGATGGAGGGTCTGGTGGCTTACAGAAGTGAGGCGGCCTGGGGACTGACCCCCACATCCCAAGTCCCTACCACCCTAAGCCATCTTGTGCCCGAGGTCACGCTGCTGAGCATCGCCTTGCTGGGAAACCCCCGCAGGCTGACTCTCCAGTGTGTCCCTGGGTCCGCCCGGGGCTGCGGGAAACAGCCCTGTGACCAGGGATGGGCTGTTGGCGTTTGCTGTGGGAGTCGGAGTGGCCGAGAGGCTCCCGCGGTGAGCGCCAGTCAGCCCGAGCAGTGAGGGGACTCTGCTGTCTCGCCCATCAGCACGTCCAGAGCAGAGGTCCTGGGGTGCTAGATCCCGTCGGGCCTGGGGCTCTACCGGTCTTGTCTGTCGGCTCTGCCCCGGGCTGGCTGCCCGCGGGGTCCAGGCCTCACGTCAGCCCGTGGTGACTCCTGTGTCCTCTTCCCGGGAAACCTCTCTCAGAAGCCTCCAGAGGTTTCCCCTCCAGTCTCGGGTCAGGAGCTTGGCTCAGACAAACCCGCATGTCTCTGGGGCTCCCCCAGCAAGGGGAAGGTGGGATGCTGTCGGGTGGGCAGTGACTATGCCTGCCCCAGTCCATCCTGGGGCCCCCTGGCACACCTCACTCCTGCACGCTTGCTAACAGAACCGGTCACGTCGGCCACCGCAGTCCACCTGGACAAGCCTGTGCCCCATGGCCACGGCCATCCCGCCAGCCCCCGACTCGACCCCCCGAGGATCCTGTTTCTCCTCGCTTTGGCTTCAGAGTCTGGGCAGGGCCATCCGAGTGGCTAAGGGAGTCTGGGAAGGCGAGATCCTGGACAGCCTTGGGGGCAGTGAGGTGGGGCCCCCGAGACTCACAGCGGGGTTCAGATGCCGGGTAGTCAGGAGGCCAGACAGAAGGACAGCCGTCCACCTCAGACAGACTGGCAGTGACCTGGAGGGACAGAGAGTGCCCATCAGAGGGCAGCTTCAGCCTCAGCCGGCCTGAGTCCCTTCCTCCAGGAGGACACAAGACCCTGGACAACAGGGTTAGGTGATATGATGACCACTGAGCGCTGAGCAGTGCTGTCACCGACCACCCTGCAGCCGTCATTGGGAGCCGCTGGTGCCTCTTGGTTCACAGGATGCAGGGCCGGCATCCAGGGGAGGCTCCCCAGAAGCCAGGACTCAGAGTCCCAGTGGACGGAGGGAAAAGTGGGAGAGAGCGGGAGAGACCCCGACAGGTTGGTGGAGGCCAGGATTTCTCCGAAGAGGAGGAGGAGGAACCCCCACCTCAAAGGTCAGGGGAACAGACCTTCAAGAGGGACCAGGGACGTCTGCAGTGGGGATGTCTCGAGGGATGCCAGCTCCTGAGGGTGGCAGGTCAGCAGCTGATGGAGGCCCTGTGCTGGGAAGGCCTCCGGAGAGCCTGGCTGTCGGGTGTGCAGCTGGGGGTAGGGAGGGGCGGCAGGTGCAGGGTGCGGCTGGGGGTGGCTGGGGGGACAGCAAGGAGGGGAGCAGCAGGACGACAGGAAGCTGGGGGGGGGGGGGGGTGGCTTGGCTGCTGTGTGACCCCGGGCGAGCCCCTGGCCGTTTCTGGACCCGACTGGTCCATCTCCAGCACAAGGGGATGGACTAGATGAGCCCAGCCCTTTCTCCAGCTGCTCCTGGCAGCCCCCAGAGGCTTCCCCGTCCTTCCCCAAGGACTGCCAGGGGAGCTGGACAACAATGCAGGTTCTGGGGCACCCCCAGCCCTGTCCCCTCATGTGCCGGGCTGGCTGTGGGAACTGTCCTGCAGCGCGAGTGATCGTACAACCCCTTCTTCCGTGCATGTGTGGCTGGTCCCGAGACCTGGGGTTCAGAGGTGGAGAAGGCCGCCCCTGCCCGTCACAAGTGTGATGGAGGAGCTACACCCCGGACTGCAGTGATCCCTCACCGCGTGTGCGCTGGGCCTGGGCCACCCACCCGCAGCTCAGGCAGGGACCCTCCCCGGGGGCTGCTAGCGGCCACAAGATGCGAGGTGCAAACACTATTTGGGGTGGAGTCCTGGCCCCTGTGCTTCTGGGGGGAGGTGGCCCCTAGCCCCCAGCACCTGCATGAGCTTGGGGGGCTGCTGCCTGACCCTACTGAGTGCCACAGTCCTTCCTGGGCGGCCACCAGGGTCTTCTGGCCCCAGCCCCCTGCTTCGGGCAATCTCCGTCTCTTGCCTACTCTGGGAAGAGCCACCTGCCAGGGTGGGAACTGCGGGGCTGCCTCCCACAAGTCTCCTCGGTGACATCTTCCATGGTGACATCTCTATCTGGAGCACCTGCCAGCCCAGAGAGGGGGTCCTCCCCCTGTACCTCATCCTCCGGAAAGCCTCGCTGGCAAAACCTGAGGGTTTCCTGGCTCCTGGCCTCCTGGCAGACATGGACGTGAGCCCCGAAACGGCCCCTTGGTGTGTGGACAGGCCTGGGAGGGGTGAGAGGTCTGGCACCTGTGACAGAAGCATGTGACGCATCTCAGTCCGCCTCCCTTTGGAGTTGGGGGCAGCCTGTTCTTCCTGCCCCACCTCCAGGACAGGCTGCCCATTGCTCTCGATTGAGCAGGTCCCCGGCCAGAAGGCAGTGACATCACCTCCTCTTGGGCAAGCTTCATCTGCCAGGGCGGAGTTCCCGCCAGGGAGAGGCTGGCACGTGTCGGGGCACCTGAGCCAGGCAGGCTGGGGGACAGGGAGGCAGCCACGCAGCCAGGGTCCTGACGTCCCTGTCTCTTGAGTCTCGTGTGAGTGCTGGCCACGGTCCTCTCCTGATGGCCTGGACCCTGGTCTCCACGGTGCAGGAATTCTAGTCTATGACTCTGCATCCAAAGGTTAGAGTTAGGGTAGCTGAGTCTCAGGAGACGGAGGAAGCCGAGATTTCGCTGGGTGCTTGTTCCTAAGTGCCGGGGTAGGGATGGTGGGGGGTCAGGCAGGTGCCCCCCCAAAGGCAGTGGGGCCGCCTGGCCTGTGAGGAAACAGCTGTTATCCACACTGACCTTTCTGTTCCTCCAACAAGCCAAACCCTTTCCAACCCCAGGGCCTTTGGTTGTGATGAACGCTCTTTCCTGAGTTTCCTAGACTCCTTCATGGCCTTCGAGGCTTGTGCATGTGGCCTCTCCCCAAAGGGACCTTTCCCAGGCACTTGTCCAGGGCTGTCCCCCATCCTCTCTACCCCATCGCCCTAATTTACTGTCTTTGTGCCACCTGTCCCATTCTGAAGTTGCCAGATGGACCGCTTGGTTGTTTGTTAAGGGCTGGCCCCTGTCTGGCTGTGTCTTGGTCGCAGCTCTCTCCGGCTTGGGTGTAACTGCAGCTTTAAGCATCAGCTCCCCGGTACCCGAGACGCTGAGGCCGGAACGCAATCCCGTTCTCTCCGTACTCTTGGCATTGAACTGGGGATACCTGGGGGTATTTCTACCAGTAGCCTCACATTAGTTTGGCCTTTCAAGCGAGCACCTAAGGGACACTGAGGCAGCTCTCAACTCATTTCTGTCCCCAGCCCCATCTTCCGGATCTGAGCTTGGCCCTCCCTGCTCACAGGTACTTTCTTGACTATCCCGGGACAGGCACCAGATGTCTGGTGTGCCCCAGCGGGCCCTAGTGCCTGGCTGGGGCCGTGTCTCCCGGGGGCCCCTCTGTGTAGTCTGAGGGCTGAGCGAGCTCAAGACGAAGGAGGAGGGAAGGAAGCCAGGAGTGGAGTGAGCTGTGGGAGGCTCCTAGGTTCCCCGGGTCAGTGGTTTTCATACCTTATCCTTCTCCAGCCCAAGTCTACAGAAAGCCCGGTGCCCAAACTCACCCTTAGCCTGTACCTGAAGAGCAGCCCAAGGTCTAGGTCCGGGGACACTGTCCCAGGGGGAGCTGGAGTCCTACCTGCCTGGCGTGCCCCCTCCCCAAATAGTGGCCCGCAGCTGCAGAACACAATGGTTACCCCTGGTCAGAAATAACAGTCTAGTTTTACAGATGGGGAAGCTGAGGCCTGACGGGAGGGACGGGCCCTGGAAGCGCCACCAGGCCCTGTGCACGGGCCCCTTCCCCTTGGCCTTGCCATGTCCTGCCGACCATGTGTCCCTGCCCGCCAGTGGGGGGTGTCTGTGTGTGGCCCGCCCTTTCCTGGGGCACCGGAGCACCCTCAGGGGCAAAGTCGGCCTCCGATGGCCCCTGGGGCTGGCTATGGCCTTGTCCCACACCCTGGGCCGGAGAATGTCCGGAAGGGGGGGGGTTCCCTTCAGCTTTCTGAAGGGGTTGTGAGGAGGGGAGCGTGCTGAGACTCAGTGCCCCTTCCGTGGCTTTTGGGGGACAAAGGCTGTTCCCACCATGGGGAGTGGTGTCCCTGGCAGGCCAGAGACGAGGCTCTGTGCTGAGCTCAGCGTGAGGCTGACTCACGCAGGTGCCTCTCCCAGGGGCCCTGCGGAGTCGCCCGGGCCGCAGGAGTCTGGCCTCCCCGGGGATCCCACGAGGCAGCCTGGTGGCACGGGGCCCCGTACATGTGCGGGCTGGAGTGAGCCACCCGCCCGCCCGGCTCCCCTGCCTGTGACGAGGCCTGAGCGGAGTCACAGGCACGGGGCTGGGGGCGCTGCCCTCACTCACCGGCAGGCCTTGGCCCCGGGCCTGCTGACTTGGGGTTTTGTCCTGCGTCGGGGCTGGGTCCGCCCTCTGCGGAGGACGTCTGTCCTGGATGCTCTTGGCATTCACAGAGGAAAATAGGGCAAGCGAGCAGTAACCCCACGCAACACCCAGATCCCCCCTTAGTTGGCTGGTTAAAGAAAGTGGGCGGCCAGGCTTCTAGGGAGGACGGGTGTGGCTCCAGCCCCCCACCATCGGATGACCTGCTCTGAAAGGCAGGGACTGAGCTGCCGGGCCCTGCCAGCTGTGACCGGAGCCACGCACTTGGGGGTCCTCGGGAGGGGCTCAGGGCGGAGGAAGTGGAGGGGTGGGGTCCCGGGGGAGGGGAGGGCAAAGGGCCGGCGGGGGGCGGATTGCCGCATTCACACCACTAGGGGTCAGGTGTCTTTCCCGAGCCTTGGTTTCACTGACCACACAACGGGTTTGCTGAGCCTGCCCTCCTGGAGCCGCTGCGGAGACCCGGTGAGTTTACAGAGGGCTTTGTAGACTGTCAAGGGCAGCAAAATGGTGAGCTGTTTTATCACCGGCCCCAGGCAGGCCCGTCATTCCTGAGTTCCTCCGTGGCCCGAGGTGGGGGTGCCCGGCCGCCCTCCCCAGGAGAACCTGTCCCAGCTGAGGCTGACAGCGTCCTCGATCCCAGTTCCAATTTCCAGCTGGGGATCCTCACTTGGAGACAAAGCGTGCCCCTCCTCAGGCCTGGAGGAGAACACAGTGGTGGGCTCAGGGTCTGCAGCCCAGACACCTGCTTTGGAATCTGCAGTTCGCTATTTCCTGGCTTGGGTAAAGAGAGGGTCCACAGGGGTAGCATGACCCCGAGGACAGCCAGAGCCCGCGCAAGGGCAGGCCACCCCATGGAGGGCTGGCCTGATGGGCGTACCAGAGCCCAAAGGGGTGAAAGGTTGCCCACATGGGGGAATGGCCCCGAGGGGTGCCAGAACCCGAGAGGGGTGAGGAGGGCACCCCATATGTGCCCGAGGGGCTGCGCAGGGGGTGAGGTGGGGACAGCCATGGGAAACAGGTTACACATGAGGGGAGCAACCAAGTTGGTAAATATGGTAAGGATAAAGGAAGCCAAACAGAGAAGGGGGCTGCAGGTCCAGAAAGGGAGAGAAGGGGCAGGAGCCCTGTGCGGTCGGACTGCAATTCTAGGTATCTGTGTGCATGTGTGGTTTTCAGTGGGAGAATAGGGAAATAAATACAGATTGAAGTATGTGCACAGGGGGCTGCCTGGGTGGCTCAGTGGGTTAAGCCTCTGCCTTCGGCTTAGGTCATGATCTCAGGGTTCTGGGATCGAGCCCCACGTTGGGCTCTCTGCTCAGCGGGGAGCCTGCTTCCCACCCCCCCGCCGGCCCACCTCTCTGCCTGCTTGTGATCTCTGTCAAATAAATAAATAAAATCTTAAAAAAAAATGTGTGCACAGGGTACTCCCCACGAAGACACACGTGTGTATACATGTGTGTGTGTCTGTACAGATAGATTTCCTGCCCCTGCCCCTGCCCCCTGCTCTGTGTGCTGAGAGGGCCCGGCGGCAGCAACTTCCCACTCGCAGTGAGCACATCTAGCACCCAGATGTTGGCTTCTAGGTACCATTTTCCACTATAGGAACCAGGGTTCTTTGGAGACGTGGCTGATTCTAAGAGAAAGTATACGATCCGACTGGGATATCTTGTGGCAGAAAGCAAGGAAATGCTCAGAGAATGATGGAGACATGCCCCAGTGTGCCCCAGGAACCACCTGAAGGGGGTCACCCCAGGCCCTGGCTATGTCTACGATCACAAACAATGGTGATAATGGATTGTAAGCTGTTGAATACAGTAAGCAGCCATGGGTCCCTCCTGCTATAACTCAGTAAGAGAATCAATTGAAAGTCTGACAAATCACAAAATACTTATTAATGTATTGCTTTTGCGAATTAGACAAACACACAAGGGAGTGGAGCCCATTGTGGGGGCTGGGATCCCGGCCTTGGGGGCTCTGCGAGCTCGTGCCCCCTTGTCCCCCGGTGAATTTACCTGTGCTCAGAGAGGTGGAGTGACTTGTCTTGGGTCTCTCAGTTCACAAGGAAGATTTGACCCGAACTCCCGGGAAACTTCCCTCTCCTGTCCTCTCCCCAGGTCACTTTCTGGATCTTGCCACCATCTCAGAGTGGGCAGGGGCAGGGGAGGGTGGGGCTCTGTCTGGCTTTAGGGTGGGGCTAGTTAGAAACCCCAGGCTTGGAGCTTCTCAATAATCCATGTTCTTGGGCCCTGGGACCCCCCTAGACACAGACTTTGTGGGTGGGGCCTGGGACTCTGTATTTTCAACAGGGCCCCAGGTGAGGTGGATGCGGTCATCCCCATGGGGACACCTGGCTCCCAGATGCCCCCTCCTGCCCCTGTCACCTCTGTGTTTGGCTCCCTGCCAGGCTGGGTCTGGCATTCGCTGAGGTCCGGGTTAACTGCCGTGGGCTGAGCGGGCCTCACTCCTCAGGTATGCAATTAGCAGCCCCGAGAACAATGCCCTTGTTTTACTCATTACAGCTTCCAGCTGCCTGGTAATTTGCTGCTGCTTTTACTGCAGTGACAAGCTCTGGCCTGGGAACAGGGGGCGGACCTGTCTCCTTTCATCCTGGCATTCCCAAACACCTGCTCAGGGGGCTGTGGGAGAGCAGGGGCGATGCCTCACACCGTCTGGGATAATCTGGGGAGTCTTCCTAGAGGAGGTGGCTGCCAGATGTCCATTGGCAGAATCCAGAAAGGGGCTGGAATTTGGCCCCATACTGGAGATGTAATGGTAGATAGATGGGGGTGGGGGCACCACCCATGCCCTGTGGGGCTCCGTCTGTTGGAGGCCAACAAGTAGAGAAACCAGTGCAGTCAGGGGCAAAGGAGGTAGAGGTCGAGAGGGGCCCCAACTCAGTTGAGGTGGGGCTGGGATCAGAGCAGGCTTCCTGGGAAGAGAGGACGTCTCCATTGAGCCCTGAAGGATGAGAGAAGGTGGTCCAGGAGAGGGGGGTGGGAGCAGGCTGGGCAGGTGGCTGTTCTGGGCAGACGGGACAACAGTTGTAAAGATCCATGAAGCTGGTGACATAGAAGGGCCTCAGTGGCCATGTTGAAGGGTTGGACCCCAGCTGAAGAGTGACGGGTGGTAGACTCTGGTTTTCCAGAGGGGGCTTGTAGCACTATTTCCCATCTCTCTTGTTCTTCTTCCAACACGACCTTGACACTCTTCCCGTCCAGTGCTGGGTCTACTACGTCCCCTTCCCTTGAACGTGGGTGGAGCTTTGTACATGGCGGGACTTAGAGTCTGGTACTCTGTGATCTCCAAGGTGAGGTCATAGAAACGCCTTTCCATCTCACCTCTTGGGATACTCACTCTTTGAACCTGGTCATCACGCTGTGAGGAAGCCCAGACGAGTCCACTTGGGACAGACCATGTGTGGGTGTCCGGCCCACAGCACCCTGAGGTCCCACTGACCACCAGCACCAACCAACGGCCAGACGTGTGAGCAAAGACTCCTCCAGATGGTTCCCAGGCCTAGCCCTCGAGTCACCCCTGCCTTCCAACTTCCCCAGCCATGGCCCCAAACATCATGGAGCAGAATTAAGCCATTCCCCGTGTTGCCCAGTGGGTGCTTGACCCACAGACTCAGAGCGCAGTCACGTGGTTGTTTCCTGGCATTGAGTTGTGGGTGCTTTGTTGCTGGGCTCTAGCAACTGGCACAGGTGGCCAAGGGGCACAGGACGCATGCAGAGGGCCAACAGTGTGGGAGGGCTGCTTTGGGAAACTCACCCGATCTGTGGGGTCGGGAGTGGGTTGGCAGGGCTGAGACTGGAGATGCGGGGTTGGGGGGCGCTTGGTCGGTGAATGAGAGGAACCTTGAAGCCCCAGCCCCGAGGCCACGTGGGTCTGTCCCACCCTCAGCAGTGTGGAATGCCCATCCCCCTGTGCCCAGTGACTGGTCAGCCTCTGCCTGCACATGCCCGGGGACCTGATGCTCATAGGTCCCCAGGCTGTCCTTTCCTCTGTCCCTGTGAGTGACATAGTGTCTGTCTCACGTCGAATGGCAATCTGCTTCCCTGTAGCATCTCTGTGTCAGACAGGAATTCTGTCCTTGGGATTCCCATGCAAGCCCTCTCTTCCATTCTGTTCGAGGATGTGACCACAGGAACCCCACAGCTGACCCTTATGTAAGATGAACAGCTCTGGTTGCTCCTCACGTGGCTTTGAGCTGCAGACCCAGGTTTGAGTCCCAGCTCTGCTACTTGTAGAGAACAGGCATTAACATGAGCGCCCACCTCCTCTCCCTGCGTGAGGGTGGCACGGGGGAGTGTTCAGGAAGCACCTGGCACAGGCCCAGGACTTGCGTCAACTCAGACAGTAGGGCCGCACCTGGGTCCGGCCTCCTCTCCTGGCTGTTGAGAAAATCCAGGGGACCTAGGGTAGGAAAATGCTTTACAAACGGAATTGCCACGGTGGACAACGCTGTCACTCCTCTATTATTATTCTGAAGCAACTCAGCATTGGCCTCACCTGCTCTTGGGGACCAGGAAGTGGCCAAGGAGGCAGAGGCCATCCTTCAGGGGACACTGGGAGGACAAAAGTGGCCCCACGCTGGGGGAGGTTCTGTGCTTTGCCAGGCTCACCATTTCCCCCTTGGTGTGAAGTCACAGTGGGTGGCAGGGCCTTCCTGAAAGGGCCCAGGGTGCTGAGGGTGCCGGGGGGCTCGGAGGGATGGTGCGACTGGGGTTCACAGTTCCCCCAACTCTCCTTTGTACCCCAAGACCCCACTCCAACACCTGACCTTGTCCAGGCTTCTCCAGACGCTACCTGGGCAGGTCCACCAACTTGACCATGTTGACTCAGGTGGCTTGGGCTTCCAGAGATGGAGGGAACAAGGGGGGTTCCTGGGGCCTTTGTGGGAAGGGGTAAGGACTGGAGGATGAGGGTCCTGCCTCCCCCTCCCTGGCTTCCACCATAACATCTCCACTTGGATCTGATTTACATAAGACTTGGAAAAAAATCTTTTTTTCCTTTAAACTAAAACGAGGTTTTAAAAGATCTGCTCGAGTCCACTGAGCCTAGAGAGGGGAATGGATTGCCCAGGTCACTGGCCAAGCAGTGGCAGAAACCCCACCAGGGCCGGACAGAGTAGAGATCAGCTCACCGCTGCTCCCACCAGCGCACATCTCCCCCATTCTGCATTACAGGTGGGGCACTGGGGTGGGAGAGGGTCATCCAAACTAGCCAATCCGTGTGCTCCATTTCTTCTGTCCCAGGGGTTGGCTCAAGGGTGGGCACGTGACCAAAGCAGGACCAATCAGAGCGAACTTCAGGGCTGTGGGGGTGATGGGGAAGAGCTCCGGGGGTGGGACTGAGCC
The DNA here is from genome assembly GCF_002288905.1 of Enhydra lutris kenyoni. Classification (NCBI taxonomy): domain Eukaryota; kingdom Metazoa; phylum Chordata; class Mammalia; order Carnivora; family Mustelidae; genus Enhydra; species Enhydra lutris. The sequence continues at coordinate 6,337,465 of NW_019154122.1, forward strand.
CCCCAGGAGTGGGGCTAGCTCTGCAGTAGCTCCGGGTAGGGGGAGGGCCGGTGGGCCCCTGGTGGGTCCCTGGTGGTTTTCAGAGCAGCTGTATCCAGCCTCGCCTGCAGCTGACGGACTTTTGGCTTCTTTATTGTTTGGGGCAGATCTTTAGTTCAGCCACCCCACAGCGCAGGTGACAGCATCTTCCTGCGCACGCGGATGCCCTGCTTCTTCCCCTGCAACCGCTGGGTGCTTCCAGGCTCTTGGCACTTTGACCTCTGAGCCCCTCTGGGTGGCTTTCAGCCACCACCCTCGGAAGATGCTGGCGGTGGGACCCGGGCAGGCGCCCACACGGGGCTCCTGGCCCAGCCCTTGGAACTGGTGGGGCTGCCTTTCTCCCCAGGGCCACCCCCCTCATACCACCCACCGCCCCCAGAGCCCCAACCCCAGGCACTTCAGACCCTGACTCATCCACCCGCCCAGGCCTCTGCACCTGAGCTATGAGGAAGATGCCTGCCCAGCCGAATTCCCCGCTCAGCCGCTGGCTGCCGGCGGCACAAGGAAGGCTCAGAAGGGGCTGCCTCCCAGCCGGTCATGACCCGGCTGGGCCGCAGCTGCCTGGAGGTCACCCCGGGGCTCTTCCCACAAATGTCTGCCCCCGTTGAGGGTAGTAGCGGCCATTTATTACCTGCCCACTGGGTGCCAGGCACCTCGCCAGGGACTTTCAAGGGAGTCCTTGGCTTAACGTACACTATCTCCCTGGGGGACCGCCCGTGTGGGCACAGGGACTCGGAGCCAGGCACCTGGGCTCAAATCCTAGCACTGCCACATGCTAGCTGTGTGGCCTTGGGCGAGTCACTTCCCCTCTCTGTGCCTCCACGCTCCTGCAAAGTTGGGATGCCGTATGACGGGCTCTTGCATGAGAAGCTGACTGACCCACATCTAGGGCTTAGAACAGCCGTGCCGGGCCTGTGGCCGGTGCTCTGTAAGGTCCGCGATGGTGAGTATCCCTGTGTCACAGATGGCAAAACTGAGGCTCAAAGAGGATGAATAACTTGCCCAGAGCACACTGCTGAGCAAGCCAGGTCTGTGTCATTCCAGAATCAATGACCCATTTTATTGCCACTCGAGTGGCATCTTATGGTTCTCAGCACATCACGTGAACGGCTTTCTGCAGCTGGGAACGGCCAGGGCCCTGGGGTTCAACCCGAGGCAAACATCTAGGGACTCTAGCCCAGCCTTTAATCCCGTCCCATAACATTAGGGGCTGCCCTGAAGGTTGTCCATACCAGCGCTGTCCAGTGTGGTGGCCTCTCACCACGTGGCCGTGGGGCCCTGGGGCCGTGGTTTGTTGACGTTGAGCTGTGCTCGAAGTGGAAACTGTGTACTGGATTCGGAAGTTATAGTACAAGCAAAGAGTGAAAAATCTCCTTCCAGCTTTTTGATATCGACTGTGTGTTGGGCTGATAACATGTGGGATATAGTGGGTTAAGTAACATGTATTATTAGAATAAATTCCACCTGTTGATTTTTCCTTCTTTATATGGCCACCAGGATATCTGTGACTCATGCCGTATTTCCCCTGGACCATGCCGATCTAGGCCACTATCCCATTTTACAGATGAGGCAAGGGAGGCTCAGAGGTGTGATTTGCTTAATTTCAGGATTCCCATGGGTGGGGCTGGGCCTCCAAGTCCCGCACCCGGGCTGCTTCCGGAGATGGGGCGGGGGGGCTGCCCCACGTGATAAAGAGACTGGCCACAGAGCTGGCTTCTCCAGGCCACTGTGCCTCTGCCTGTCGCTCACCAGCTGCCCCTTCCCCACCTGCACCAACTCCATGCTCATGGCCAAGACCACCACGTCTGTGAATCTCCCCCCCCACCAGCCCCCGGTGATTTCTGAGAGGCCTCTGCGACCAACCCTGTCTGTTGGAGGCAGTGTGCTGTTCTAGATGGAAAACCCATCTTGGCCTCCAAAGACGTCCTGCGATGGAAGCGCTATCATCCCCCCGACTTGGCTCATTTGGGACTCCAGCTCCGTCTCCCCAAAGTCTTCCTGGTGTCTAACCCGTACCCCTCATGCTGCAGTGGGGGCCTCGGCCCCCGAGGCTGGCCTCCGAGGGTTTTCTCAAGAATGGGTGTGGGGGGGGCATGAAAGAATCCCATGGAACATTGGGATGGGGGAGCTCCTAGCAGAGGGAGCAGCTGCTCACCTCCCCGATGGTGGCTGCTGGATCCCCCGCTCTCCCTAAGCACTCAACAGGCCTGATCTCTCCCTGGGGTCTCCTGAGCCCTCACCTCTGGGTGCCCAGAGCACATTGTCATCCCATCCCCGGAAGCCACTTGATAGCAACGTCAGGCAGACGAACGCGGGGGGCATTGACTTTCGAATAATTGACCACAACTCACCATAAAAAATATATTTTTCATCAAAATCTGGCATACAGCACACACACACCTTGTTTATGTAGCAAGCCTTCCCTTACTATGTGCACTTTTTAAAACTCTTTTCTACCTGCCTCTATTTTTTAAATGCTGCTCATAGTCTGCCACATCGATTTCACACCCCATTAATGGGTAACAACCTGCGGATTGAAAAACGCTGCTCTCTGTAGGCCAGAACTCAGGCTCTGGGGACAGAGTTGCCTGTGCTGGTTTCTGTCTAAAAGGGAACACGCTCATCCCGCATCTGGGGCTGTTTTAAGGGCTGGGCGGAAAGCTGTGGGTGCGCCTTGCACACAGTAGGAGCATAAGAAGCAGGTGACAGCTGCACCCGCTGCGCAGATGTGCCCGTTGGGAGGGTGGACAGGGTGGGACGTCACCTCTGGGCTATGATTTGGGAAGCCAGGTCTCGATGTCTAGGGTGGATGTGGTCAATTATTACCATTAGATAGTCATTCCTTTGGCTCGAACATTGCCCTGCCCAACTTGAATCCTTTGATGTGTGAGTACACCTTGTTGGGGAGCAGTAGTTCTCGGGTCCCCATGACTTTGCACAGACTCTCCCAGCCTTGAGGGAAGGAAAACTGGGGGCACGAACGTGCCTCGAATGTGGGAATGAGAGACCTGAAAGGTTCTTTCTGGACACCTGGATATAATGCCTGATCTCTCCTCCTGACTCCCACCCTGCCAGGCCAGCCAGCCCCGATCCCCCACTGAAGCGATGCTCTGGGGTGTGGATCTGGCTTCACCACACGCAAACTGAGTGCTCTTGGGTTGGTCCCTGGTTCCTCTGAGCTCAAGATCCCCCCTCTGTAATCCCGTGCTTGTACTCCTCGCCTCACTGAGTGCGGGTGTCAGGCTTCAAAGAAAGGGTACGTGCAGAGTATTCCACACAGAGGGACCCAAGGCATCTGAGTCAGCCCTTCCCAACACATCTCCCTTCCCTACATACTCCCTAAAACCAGCTCTTGGGAAAAGATCTGCCATGTGAAGCAGTGAGTTCCCCATTACTGGAAGTATCCAAAACAAACCAACAAAACCGGAGAACCAACATAGTTGTTCTGGAAGAGGTTAAGATAATCCTGGTTTCTCGGAGCGCCTGGGTGGCTCAGTGGGTTAAGCCGCTGCCTTCGGCTCAGGTCATTATCCCAGGGTCCTGGGATTGAGCCCCACATCAGGCTCTCTGCTCAGCAGGGAGCCTGCTTCCCTCTCACTCTCTCTACCTGCCTCTTTGCCTACTTGTGATCTCTCTCTATCAAATAAATAAAATCTTAAAAAAAAAAGATAATCCTGGTTTCTGGCACGGAGTAGGTGCTTTGTACACGGCTGTGGAATAAACAACCGTGATTCTTGATTGGGAGGGAACCACACTACGGCGGCCACCATAGCGGAATCCCCAGGAGCTTATAAGGCCTGGATGCCTGGATCGCACCCCGTGGATTCGGACTTAATTGGTTGGTGGGGCCGGTGGAGCGTATGAGTATTTGCAACATCTGGGGGATCCCACATTTGAGGACAGAACAGCAAATTTCCTTCTAACTCCAAGATCGTGAGTCTGTATCAAAGTCATTGACACTTGGTGTAAATTTAAGGGAAAGTTATCTCCTATACGATGTGATAGAATAAACGGTTTCATACATGGTGTATGAAGTGCTCTCAGATGGCAGAGTCCAGCTGGGTGTTCTTTCTAAGCAGAGTCCAGCTGGGTGTTCTTTCTAAGAAGCAGAAAGTGTTCAGCGGGGTCAGCTCAGCCCTAATGCTCAAGGGGAGGGGGCCATCGGCATCCACGTAAGTAAGGAGGGTCCACGGAGCACAGTTTGGGTGCAGAACCTTTGGGAACCACTGAATTGAAACAGGAATCTCCAGTTTGATGGGACCTGACTCAGGGGTTCCGGGTCTGATGGTGGAGGCACAGCCCCTGCCCTCAGGAGGGTGCCAGCGTGGAGATGCCTGTCTCTGCTCCCAGCCTCATCCAGCGTTTTTCTATCCACCACCCTCATGAAGTAAAGGTTCTAGCGAGGAGGGACGTGGTCCCAGCTGCCAGGGAACTAGCTGAGTAGGTCGTCCTTCCACCCTCGGGGAACTTTCTGTTGAATTCCTCTCCCCGGTATCCTTGGGCGGATGGGAGAGACCTGCCGACCGAGTGTCCTTAGGGAGTCCTTGGTCTGATGCTCTCCCGGATCCCTGCCCTCCACTGTCCTGGCAGGGGACTGAAGCAGAGTCCCTGTTCCCCGGGAACCTCCTGGCCACAGGGGTTGGCAGCTCACGGTGCCTCCAGCTCTCCGGATTGTAATTGTCTCTTTGGTTGCTTGTCTCCTCCCTCAGATAAGAGCTCCCAGTGGGCAGGGACTCTGTTAGTTTTCTCCGGATCCCCAGGTGTGCTGACTGACTGGCTGATGGACCAATGTAGTGAGCGGATGCATGGGCGGGTCGGGGAGGGGGTTGCAGGCAGACCCTCAGAGAAGCAATGTTCACTGTTTATTTGTCCCCGACAGCCTCAAACCCCTCCTGCTTCTCTCCTTGGAGTCCTTGAGTTCCCAGAGAGGATTGCATGCATCTGTGCGGGTATAGACACTCACTGGCCTTGTCACAATATGCCCGGAGGCCAGGTGGAGACCTGGGGCCCCACAGGGGAAGGGTCACAACTCTGCAACCAGCGACACTGAGCCCTTCCCAGCACGAATCCTGTGGGGCCCAACAATGGGGGTGGGGCGGGGGGTGGGACAGCTCCCCCCTTTGTGGCTTTGTGGGGGATCCCTTGCCTCTGCTCTCTCTTGGGTGGAAAACCACACGTAGAAAGAGCTGGAAGGAAAGGCACCCAAATAGAACAACACTTGTCTCGGTGGGAGCAGGGGACCCATGATCACTTCTCTGCCATCTCCACAGTTCTCAAGTGTGGCCTCGATGAAAAGCCTACTGCATCCTCCCATACTCCTGGGCAAAGCCTGTCCTGGCGGGTCCCCAGCATGGTTCTGCCTGTCCCCTCGGGGTTAGTTTAATTTCTTGAGAGGCACTGGAACGTTCTCCAGGCACGGCCTGCCAGCTGCCCACAGGTGCCCGGGTTGGTCTGAGCTGTTCCAGCGGTGGTGCTGGTGCTGGTGGGGGTGGGGTGGGGTGGGGAATCTCTTCCTGTTGCTGGTACAGGGTCTGTGCCAGGAAGTGGCCCCAAAGAGCCCCAGGGGTGACCCAATACTTGTCACTATCTGACGGCTGCTCTCAAGGGGAGGCTCCATCGTGCCCGTGTGCTGAGGTCCTGGCGAAGGGGAGGCACAGTCACCCGCCTGTAAAACCTGCCGCCCTTGTGAACTCCGGGCTTGTGTCTTCACTGGGCCCCGGGATCTTTCTCTCCTTCATCAACCCATTCGTTCCTTTCTTCATCCCTGTATTCGGCGGCTGGTTGCATGTTCCTTCCTGGCCTTCCTCACCGCTTTTCTGGTCTCCTCTCCCATCCCCTTGGCCTGTTCTCCCCCAGGAAGCTTCAGGGCACACCCCCTTCTCTGCGCCTGGCCCCACACAGAGCACAGAGGCCAAACGTTAAATCAGCAAGACCCTGGCTTGAAAGAATGCGTTGTTGGGTCAGGAAGAAAGACGGGAAAGGGAAGAATCTGGGTGAACCGTGTCCAGTGAAGGAGTGGGGCAGGGGAGCAGACAGGGTGGGGTGCGCAATGGCTCTATCAGGGCAGGCTGTCCAGAGGAGGCAATGCTTGCAGCACAGGAGTTGGCTGGGAAGGGAGTGGAGAAAGACAGTCTGGGCCCGGGAAACGCAGGGCTGCCAGCACCACCGGGGTCATGCTCTCCCTTTCTGTACGAGGTCACCAGGTGGGGGCAAGGTGAGAAAGGGAATCTCACCAGCCACTCGGTGGGAGGCTGCTGTGCGGTGAAATTCAGAGCTAAAATCAGCTCTGGGGATTATCTGGGAGCCTCAGTTATCCTGGCTTTAGTTTATCTGTCTATCTCTTCCTGGCTTTATTGCGGGGAGTTAATGGGATTATCTATGATATTGCTTTGGGCGGGAACCAGGCGTCCCAGAGAAACAGCTCCCATTTTCCCTTCTGGATGCCTTCCCTCACCCCCACCCCGCCCAGGCCTCCTTACAGGGGGCATCCCCGTGGCCACCTGGTCAAGGGGGCGGATCCAGCTCAACGGGGCGTGAGGGACAAAGCCCTCAGTTCTCCGCAGAGCCTGCTGATAAAACTCCTCCATTAGGAGGTGACCTGCCTCCCAGGAGGGTTTGTTTGCTTTTAAAACAAGCGATAAATCGAAACTGACTCCTGCACCCTATGGCGAGTTCCCAGAAGGTACCGAGTATTTTGTGCTGAACTCTGGGGAGGGGTTCAGAAACGCCAGCTGATGGGACCCGAGTTAGCGCAAAGCAGAAGGAAGTCGCGGTGCCCCAGGAAGGGGGCCGGGATGCGTGGCCAAGTCTTGGCTCCCGGTGACCACCTGCTCTGCAAAATCTAATGTTTGGCTTGCTTTGGCTCCCCACCAGGACGGTTTGGCAAGAGACCCCAGGGGTCCTGATTTAAGGGCCAGAGGTGGGTATCTCATTCTGAGGAGGTCCTTGGAGAAATGAGGTGTCAGGAGGCCCCCACCCCACAGCCCCCCACCATGCCCTAATGGGTCCCATCAAGGTCACAGGGGAGATCGGAAAACATGACCGGCTACACAATGAGCGGGCAGCCAGTGTGAAACGGAAACGTGGCCCCCTTGTTCAGAAGTTGTTAAGAATTAGGGATGGGGGACATAAAACACTATACCAAGCAGACGCTTTGGAGCACAGGGCCCCAGGCAGGGTCCTCCCCCGCCCTCCACGGGGCCGGCTTACTCATTCCCAGCGGCTGCTCTAACAAACCAGGGGGCTTCAAATGACAGGGGCATGTGTCTCCCAGTTCTGGAGGCTAGAAGCGTTGGCAGGGGCTTGCTGCTTCTGAGTGCTCTGAGGGACCTCTGCTCTCGACCTCTCTCCCAGCTGCTGGGGTGGGCGACACCCCGTGGTGCCCTTGGCCTATAGAAGCATCCAGTCTCGGCCTGCACCTGGCCGTCTGCTCCCCGAGGCCCTCACGTCCTCTTTCCTCTGAGCATGTCTGCTTCTGTGTCCAAATATCCTCTTTCTAAAAGTCCATCTGTCACGATGGGTTGGGCCCATCCTCACAACCCCATCTTACTTGATTACCTCCATGAAGACCCTATTTCCGGAGAAGCCCATGTTCTGAGATACGGGGGGGGTTAGGACTTCAGCACACCTTTTGGGGACTTAGTTCAACCATAACTCAGGCCCTACCGAAAGGCTCCCTTCGGTCCGGGTTAGCTGGGGGACATCGAGAGACACTTGTCTGTGCCTGGCTCTGTCCAGGGGCAGATGAAGCTGCTCTGGAGAGGTTTCCTGTCCCTCCGGAAACTTCAGAAGGAGGCAGAGTGGTTCTTAGGATGTGGTGGCCGGCAGGTCCTTAGAGGGCTAGAGTCCTGGTGGGACTTTGATGGGGATGCAGACCCTGACCTCCGGCTATGTCATAACCCACCCTCTCCGAGGGGGGTGGGCGGCCACTCCCACCCGCACCCACCCAGCTCCGTCTCCTCATGGCGAGTCCTGTAAGGAGCTCTCAGGAATAGCCCTAGCCCGGGAATGACAACAGATGCCGTCCCCTTTCCCAAAAGGATGCTGCCGTGGGGCCCGTGTTGTGCTGGAAGAGAGGGTTTGTCTCCTGCGCGGCCACTGCCCAGCCACCAACCTTGAGTCCCCTCCCTGCCCCCACCCGGGGGTCTGTTTCTCCACCTGGCCCGCCGAGTGGTTCTGCGGCTTCCAAGACAGCCCAGAGGACGGAGCCCGTGACTCGGCAGGGGCTCAGGGAGAGGCAACGGTTTGAACCCCATTTTGAGGAGTCTTGATAGAAAAGCTGCAGTCTGCCTGGGAGGGGTGCATAGAGGTCTCGCAAACCCCTCCCCCTGGGGGCTGGGAGGGAGGCAGATGTTTGGGAAATGACAGGATGGGGGGCGAGGGATGATTCCGGAAGGCGGGGCCGTGTCCTTGGCACAGGAGGCTTGGGCTGGGTTCGGGGCCCTCCACCTGGCACACACCTGGGGCTCTTGTTTTTTGGCTCAAACCAGGGATGGTGTCATCCATTCTTTACGAGTGATCATTAATTACCTCCGAGAAAAAGCACCAGCCATGGGACTCAAGCCTTTTCCCTCCTATTTCTTTTCTTTTTCTTTTAATGAGTGTAATATGCTCGGTAGGGACTTGTGGGAGGGAAGCTGCTCCCTTTTTAGGGCAAGGCGTCTCCCCTTCTCTGACTCATCACCTTGCTTTCCAGCCCCCAAGCGTGCACCTTGCCTGTTAAAGCTGTCGCGGGCGCCGCCCCTCCCTGGAAGGGCGGCCCCCACCCTCGTGTTTGCGAGGCAGAGTCAGCAGTGAGGTCAGCCCTTGGCTTGGGCTCAGACAAGCACCTTCTTGCCTGGCCTGCCCGGTTCCCACTGGCACCCCAACTCCACCCCGGCTGTCGTGTGAGCCTGCACCCCGGGCAGGTGGTCAGCCCTTGTTGGCAGATGGTGACTTGGGGCTGGGCTCCGATGGGGGCACCGGGCTGTGAAGGTGAGGAGGGCCCCGTGCCTGCTGGGCCAGGGCCCACGGGGGCACAGGGGTTTCCATGCACCAGACCAGTTTGCACTTGGACGCCCTGGGGAATGAGGGGGGCAGCACCTGGCTGCCCGGAGGTCAGGAAAGGTGAAGCTGGACATGAGTCCTGAAGGATGGACCAGAATCTGCCTGAAAGGGGGAGGGGGCATATTAAGCAGAGGGAATAGCATCAATCAGAGGGAAAGCAAAGGCCTAGAGACAGGTTTCGGGGAGCATGAGCGGTTTTCAGGGTGAGCCCCGGAGGAGAGAGCGCGGAGCTGGCAGGGCCCGGATAGTGGAAGGCTCTCAGTCCCACCAGGGAGCTCAGGCCAGGGCAGCGGGGACCCCAGAAGGAGCAGAGGCGGGGAAGAGAGAGGTCCCGGTTCAGTTTTTAGGGCAGCGGTGCTGGTGGCAGGGAGGGGAAGATGGGCAGCTAGTGGCCATGGGGGCAGAAAGCCAGGGTCAGGGCCATTGGGGAGGCAGAGATTGGCTCTGGAGCAGGCAGCCCAGGAGCAGAAGGAGGGAACGGGCTTGGCGAGCTCAGGGCACCTGGTCCCTGGAAGCAACAGGTGCCCTTTCTAGCGGCCACCCGCCCCGCTCCATTGTTTCTGGCCTCCATGCCACTGGTCCATGATGTCTCCCACAAGTTAGCTCAGGCAACGTGTCCCAACGCGTTCAGACCCACTGTCTGGTCTGTGTCTTCCCCGTCGCCCCAAGGATGGCGCGGGGAGTGGGAAGTTTCTGCTGCATAAATGAGGGGTCAGGCCAACTGAGGACGAGAAGGGTCCTAAGCTCTCCTGCTTCTCCGGGGTGGGTGGACTCTGGAACCAGTCCCCACACCCCAACTCGGGGGCCCTCCCGTGGCTGCCTTCCGTCTGCACCGTGGGATACCGGCCTCATGCGCTGTGGGAGAGAGCACCGGCTTCTGAGTCAGACGCAGGTTCAGGGCCCGGCTCTCCCAGCCCCCGACTATGTGATCTTGGGCAAATAACTTGGCTGCTCTGTGCTTTCAGGTCCCTCACCTGCAAAGTGGGCTGACCCTGGGCCAGTTTGAGACTTGAACGCGTGGCATGAAGCCCGGATATGGTCGATACATGTGACTGTGTAATATAATCATGAGCAAAGCCCCCATCTCTGCTTGCCCGCCTCCAAATACGGAGAACCTTAGGACATACGGAAGACTCCAATCTCCTGGCCTCCAGGGCCACGTCTGCCAGGACACCTAATGCCCACTTAGAGAGCAAGGACCTGCATCTACAGCAGCTTCTTCTTCTTCTTCTTTTTTTTTTTTTTTTTTTTTAATTTTACTTGTTTATTTGAGAGAGAGACAGAGCATGAGCAGAGAGAGGGAGAAGCAGAGCCCCTGCTGAGCAAGGAGCCCGATGTGGGGCTGGATCCCAGGACCCTGAGATCATGACTTGAGCCGAAGGCAGAGGCTTAACCAACGGAGCCACCCAGGTGCCCCTCCAGGAGCATCTAAAAAGTGGCCGCCCAAGGTCAGAATCAATGTCTGGTGACAGACTGAGCCAGTGCCCTCTGGCCCGAAAGACGGTCACGTTGCCTTGTGCCTGAGGGCCACCGTGTCTCGGGCTCCAGGTGCCCATCCCATGGGCTCCCTGCTCCGTCTGACCGCGTCTACTCCCAGGGGCTGGGCCTTGGGATCAAAGCAAGGGGCCCAGTCTGTGCTGCTTCTGTGGGTCAGCTGCCGGCGGCAAGAAGTGGGTGAAAATAAATCCGTGATAAAACCACCCACTAGCAGCGTATCTTTGCGTCTGTGGGGGGAGGGGAGCCTTGGGCCCAGGTCACTAGGATCCATCCCCTTCTATGACTTTTTCTGGCTCCTCCTAAGGGGAGTGAGGATTCGGAGGCTGTAACTCGTCTGCCCTTGGTAAACATGCCAAGGACACGGTCGGGCTCCACACCACCTCGAGGACAACGTCCTCCAGTTGTCAGCGGCGAGCAGCCATGTCCACATTATCTTGTTAAAAGGAAAGATCCGGGTCCTAAAGAGGGTGTAGACTCGAGTCCTATCTTGTCAAATGTATAGAATAGACACGGCCAGAAAGTTTCCAGAGTGAAGCCCACCAAGGTCGCGGGGAGCAGTGATTTCTGGACGAAGGCTCACGGGCCGTGTTTTCTTTCTAACCTGTGTCTTGTGGGGCTGTGCAGGATGGGGTTTGGCAAGCTGTGGCCTGAGGGCCACAGGCTGTCTGTGGCCTGTTTGTGTAGAGCCCATGAGCTAAGAGCGGCTTTCACATCTTGAAGGCATTGAGAAAACAAACAAAACCCGGAAAAGTATGTTAGAGAGAACATATGCGACCCCTGAAACCTCAATTACTAAGCCCTTTACAGAGGAAGTTTGCCAACCCTTGGTCTAGAAAAAACCCTAAAACACATGAGCGTTTCTCATGGCTGTAATAGTAAAAAATAAATGAATAAATAAATAAATAAATAACAAAACAAAACAAAAAATAGCCATGTGTTTCCTTTCTGAAATTTTGTCAAATTTAGTAAAACGCTAAATTCCCCCTTAGCGAACAGAGGCATCCAGAATCCGTTTTCTTTTTGCTAACGCACGTATGGGTTGGACACTGTGCGGGGCTCATCCCTCTCTCTGCTCTCCCCTCCCCACTTCCACATCCGGACGGACCCCCAGCACCTTCTCTGGGCCAGCGGCTCCCCATCTGACAGGAAGACGGTCCCAGGGACAAGGCGCCGTGACTTCCTGGGCTGAGGGCCCAAGGCCAGGGCCAAAAGTCATGGGGCAGGAGCATGGGTTTTGCCTGGGATGGTGAAGGGTGTTCCAAGGAGGACTCAGCTGGGAGTTTGCCATGGGGACGCAGGAGCCAGGATGGGCCCCCTGACGGTGATTCAGAATGCCAGCCGCCTGGGCCAGAGCACCTCAGATCAGTGTGGTGACCAAAGGGGCTTGTTTAAGATTTTATTTTATTTTATTTATTTATTTTTAAAGATTTTTATTTATTTATTTATTTGACAGAGAGAGAGATCACAAGTAGGCAGAGGGGCAGGCAGAGAGAGAGGAGGAAGCAGGCTCCCTGCTGAGCAGAGAGCCCGATGCGGGGCTCGATCCCAGGACCCTGAGACCATGACCTGAGCCGAAGGCAGAGGTTTTAACCCATTGAGCCACCCAGGCGCCCCTTGTTCAAGGGTTTTAAGAGTCACCCATGGACACCTAGGAGACGGGAGCGGACGTTGCACGGCCAAGACCAAATGAAATGGGGCTCAGAGAGGCATTTGGGGAGAGCAGAAAGCTGTGACGTGGGGAACTGTGTGGGTTAAGACTGAAAAGCAGGGCAACAGAATGCCAGGCTGAGGAGCTGGGTTGCGTCCTGGGATGAAGGGGTGCCCTGAGGGCAGCCTCACATGGGCTGGGGGTATGAGGCCCAGAGGGAGGCAGGGAGGCCGGGAGACTGTGGCACCCACACCCCCTCCTGCCCAGCTGGCAGGCCCGCACCCGCACCGCACCCCCGGCCCTCCCTCCCATCCACTCGGTCCAACCAGTAGAGGGAATTGGGAAACGACTGTGTGGGACAAGGGTGGGCAGGCCGAGGACACCCCTTCCTTCCTCTTAGTCACTGAATCTTACTTTCGTACATCTTTGCAGCCTTAGTCACACCTGAGATGAGCGTGACCTCCCTTAGCACCCAGGAGAACCGAGCCAGGGAGCCATGTGGACAGGGAGGCAGGCTCTGGCCTCAGGCTGCCGACCTGCCGCCCCTTCTCCTGGGAGCCAGGGTTCAGCCCGAGGAGACCGACACACAGACCAGGCCCAGCCATGCCCTTGCGCCTCCAGGATTTCTGAACAGCTCTCAGCTGCTGGTAGAGGACTGGAGGCAGTGCTGGGGCTGGAGCAAGGCAGACGGTGGTTTGAATCCCAGCTCTGCCTGAAGTCTGTGTGACTGGAGGCCAGTCCCTTCACCTCTCTGGACCTCAACTTCCTTATTCTAAAAGAGGGATAATGGAATAACGCACTGCGTAAGGACTGCCTGCTCTCGTGCCCGTGAATTCCACAGTAGGCTTGCAATAAACATTCCTTCTGTCCTTCGCAGACATATAAGGAAACGTGTGAGGCACAGGCTCTGCCCTCAAGGGGTTGCCCATGGGACAGAGAGGGAGCGACGCCCTTGGGACAATTAGGTATGCTAATGGAGCTGAATAACATCATAAGACTTTGCTCTGCCCTTGGAAACGGCAGTTTATACCCCACACCTTGGTGGCTCCTTTAGGTCATTGCTAACTAGGCTCTGGTCACACAGCACTTGAGGATGGCTGCTTGAACCTTCCAGGTCCCACCGTGGGGCCCTTGGATGGGTGGTTCCCTCCGCCTGCCGCACTCTCTTTCTTGCTACTTCCCCTGTGCCCACCCCACTGGGATCAAATTGGCATCCAGGAGACGGCTTCAAAGCTGCCCTTAGGGTTTAGACAGAGGGGCCCAATCTGGTCTTTGCAATGCCCTGGGGAGACCTTAATTATTCCAAGAGGTGTCAAGAAACTCTCCAGGCAAGATTCCTTTTAATTCACTTTGATTAAAAGAGAAATGTTAGCACTTGGTGCTTTGGTGGGTAGGCAGAGGAGGGACACGGTGCTGGGAAGAGGAGCCAATAGGCCTATGTCCCCACTGTCTTCACTGCCCCCACCGTCTGGGTTCCAAGGAGGTCTGTCCCCGCCTGGAAGAGGTTGACAGCTCCCTCCCTGGCATTCCCACAGCCCTGGGGACTCTAGTGAAGCCTCATTGCATTGCTTCCCAGGGACTGGGTCACATGCCTTTCCGCCCTGCTGGCCTGGGGACCATCTCCGTGCCCCTCACCTTCCCAGCCACCCTGCCCAGGAGCTTGGCGGTGTGTGGTGCACCCTGTCGAGCCAGATGGGGGGATATGGGTCAGAGCGCTGCCCCTTGTCCCCAGTTCTTCGACAGCTTTACCAAGGTATGATTTAACACTCCATAAACTTCACTTGTTTTAAATGTCTCCTTTAGCAAATTTTGGTAGATATGCGTGGTTGGGCATCCACGTCCATAGTCAAGGTTTGGGGTGCTTCCGGCACCCCCAAACTCTCTCATACCCCTTGCAGACAAGCACTGCAAATACCAATAAATACTGATGCAATTTCCGTCACTGTAGATTTTCTTTTCTGAGAATCGCAGATAAATGAAATCAGACTATACGTCATCTTTGGTGCCTGGTTTCTTTGCTTAGGTTAATGTTTTGGAGATTGTATCCATAAGCTGTTCTTTTTCACTGCTGAATAGTATTCCGATCAGATGGCTATATCCCATTTTATTCAATGTTCGCCTGTTGAAGGACATTGGGTTGGATCAGTTTTTTTGGATTACGAATAATGTGGCTCTGATCATTGGTGTACAGATCTCTGAGTGGACATAGATGTTTTCAATTTGCTCAGGTAGAGACTAGAACTACTACATCATGACATAAAGTGCTTTTTAAGAAACTGTCAAGGAGGGGCTCCTGGCTCGATCAGTCAGAAGGGGTATGTGACTCTTGATCTTGGGGTTGTGAGTTCGAACCCCATGTTGGATGCAGAGATGACTTAAATAAACAAAACTAAAAAAAAAAATATATATGTTTATATAGAAAAGAAACCAGTCAGGCTGTTTTTCAAAGTGGCTAGACCTTTGGTATTCTCACCCACAATGTGTGGGGTACCATTTTCTTTATATCCTCACCCAAACTTGGTATAGTCAGGGGTAGTGTTTGGTTTTTCATCTTAGTCCTTCTGGTGGGTGTGCAGTAGTCCAATGTCAAATGGAAGTGGTGAAGCAGACATCCTTGCCCTGCTCCTGATCTCAGGTAGCAAGCATTCAACCTCTCAACACTAAATCTGGTACAAGCTGTGGATTTTTGCCAAACGCTCTATCAAGTTGAGGAAGCCCCTTTCTGCTCCGAGTTGGCTGAGGGATTTCCCTGAGAGAAAATATTGCATTTAGTTAAACGCTTTTCCTGAATCTCTTGAGACAATTGTATGATTTTTCTTCTTTATCAGATAATATGCTGTAATATATGAATTGATTTCGGGATGTTATGCTAACCTTGCATTGATAAGATGAATTTCACTTGGGCATGATGTGTTATTCTTTGTATTCATTGCTGCATTTGATTTGTTCATAGTTGTTCAAGGTTTTTGTATCCGTATCATGGGGGATATTGACGTCCAGTTTCTTCTTCTTCTTGAGATTTCCTTGTCTGGCTTTGCTATCAGGATAATAGTAGCCTCATGACATGAACTGGAAAATGTTTCTTCCTCCTGTATTTCCTGTTTCGGTAAAATCGGTAGTCCTCTTCCTTGAATATTTAATAGGATTCACTAGCGAAATCATCTGGACGTGGTCTTTCCCTTGGGGGAAGACTTTAAACCACCAATTCAATTTCATTAGTTGGTTTTGACATTGGGAATTTGTGTCTTCTTTCTCTTTTGTGTTGATGAGTCTAGCTAAAGATTTATAAATTTCATTGATTTTTACTGAGAATGAACTTTTAGTTTCATTGATTTTCTCATGTTTTCTATTGTATTAATTTCTACTTGTCTATTTGTTACCCTCTATCTTGTATTCCTTGTCTTAAAGCCTATTCTGTTGGTTATAAATATGGTCAGTCCAGTCCTCTCATGCTTCCATTTGCATGGGATATCCTTTCCCATCATTATACTTTCTTGTGCAAAGCCTGTAGTTGAGTCTTGCTTTTCATTCCAATCAAAGCATCTCTGCTGTTTGCTGTCAGGTTTAACACATTCATATTTATTGTATTACTGACCCGGCTAGAGTTGGTCTGCAATTTTGGTGTTTATTTTGTACTTGTCTCTCTCTTAGTTGTTTCTCTTCTTCTTCTATACTTCCTACTTTTGTGTTAAATAATTCTTTTAATATATGATTTTAATTCTCTTTTCAATATTTTTGTGGGTTTTTGGTGATTGATATAGGCACTGCCCTATGCATCTTTACCTTATGGCAATCTAATTTAAGTTAATAATAACTAATTTCCACCCACTCTGTACTAGCATAGTTGCACCCACTTTCCTCTGACCTACCGTTGTCATATATTACTTCTATTTATGTTATAAACACAGTGTGATAATTTTTGCTTTCAACAATCATATATCTTTTTATTTTTTAAGATTTCTTTATTTATTTGACAGAGAGAGTGAGCACAGCAGGGAGAGTAGCAGGCAGAAGGAGAGGAAGAAGCAGCTTGCTGAGCGATATAGGCCTTGATCCCAGGACCCTGGGATCATGACCTGAGCCAAAGGGAGCCACCCAGGTGCCCCAGTCATATATCTTTTAATGAAATTAAGAAAACAAGAGAAAAAATAGGCCACATAATCACCAATTTCAATGCTTTTCATTCTAACCTGTGGATCTGGATCAGGTAGCATTTCCCTTTTCGCTTTTGTTTAAAGTTTTTACTCAGTTTTTCTTTATCTTTTATTGTAATGCAGATCTGCTGACAGTGCATTTGTTCAGTTTTTATTGATCTGCAGCTTTCTTTCATCCTTATTTTGTAGGATAGTTTTACTATATAGAGAATTCTTTGTTGACAAGTTTTTTCTTTTGTCACTTTGAATACGCCATTACAATGTCTTCTGGTATCCATTCTTTCTGATCAGAACCCAGCTACTTACATTATTAGTCCTCTATATGTGATGCATCATTTTTGTCTTGCTTCTTTCAAGATTTTGTCTTTGTCTTTCAACAGTTTGCGATATATCTAGGTTTGACTCTCTTTGTGTTTAACTTTCTTGTTGAGTAATAGGATCTGCTAGTCAATGTTTTTCACCAAATTTGGGCAGATTTTTGCCATTATATGTCAAATATTTCTCTGCCCACTTCTTTCTTCTCTCTCCTTCTTGGGCTACGATTAAACATATGTTGGAATGCTGGGTACTGTCTGGCAGATTTCTGAGTTTCTGTTGATTTTTCCTCAATCTTCTGTCTCTGTGGTTTTCAATCTGGAGAATTTCTACCGGTTTATCTTCAAGTTAATCTTTTCTCTCTTCTATTATTTCACATCTACTGTGGAGCTCATCGTGTGGATTAGCATTCTTTTCCAGTCATTGTACTTTTTAGCTCTAGATTTTTATTTGATTTTTTAAGTTTTAATTTCTCTGTAGAGAGTTCCTCTTTGTTCACTTCCTCCTAGTATATTTTCCCTTCATTCTTTGAATAGATATTCTTTTAATTCTTTGAACATATTTATAATAGCTTTTTTGGAGTTTTTTCCATCTATATTTAACACGTAGGCTTACTCAAAGTCAGTTTCTACTCAATGCTTTTTTTTTTTTTTTTGCCAGATATGGGTCATGCTTCCCTGTTTCTTTGTGTGTACAGTTATTTTGGTTGAAAGCTGAACACTGTAGATAGTATGCTGTGGCAACTCAAGATTATTTGGTTTTCCTGAAGTTGTTAGTTTCTTGTTTTCATTAGGCAGTTAACTTACCTGGACTCTGGCTGGCTTGGTCCACAGAGTGTGTGACTCTTGACCCGGGGGTTGTAGGTTTGAGCCCCACATTGGGTGTAGAGATGACTTGAAAATAAAATCTTTAAAAACAAAACCAAAAACTTACATGCACTCAAGCTGCAAACTGTTTTGCAGCATGAAGCCACTAATGCTTCTGCTAAAATAAAAATTTTTTATTTTTTTCTATTTTCAGTTGGCTCCATAGAGGTCTCTCCTATGTCTGAATAGTTCAAGGTCAACCAATGACTGGGCAAAAGTTATGGTCAGCCATCTCAAGCTAATGAGGATTTAAACCCTGTGCTATCTGAGCTCTGGGTGGGTTGAGGAGCTCGTTCAAAGGTTCAAGTTTCAGGTCCGCTAAGAAGAAGAGGGAGAAAGTGTTTAAGGGGCCCTAGGCTTTCAATTTTCTCTGAGTTCTTTGGGCTCCCCACATTTGTGCTTAGCTTAGCATTCAGCGTAAGATGTGTGAGGAATTTGTTGTTCTCACCTTTCTATGGTTCTCCAGAGAAATAGAACAATAGGATATATAGATACAGATAAATAAGAGAAGATTTATTATGGGAGTTGGCTCAACAAATTATGGAGGCTGAGAAGTCCCACAGTCTGCCATCTGTGAGTTGGAGAACAAGGAAAGCCAGTGATGCAATTTGGTCCAAATCTGGAGTCCTGAAAACCAGGGGATTGATGGTTTAATCTAAGCCCGAAGGCCTGAGAATCTGAGGGCTGATGGTGCACGTTCTGGTTTGAGTCTGAAGAAGACTCAGAAGACTTCTTGAAGGCTCAAAACCAGGAGTGCTGAGGTCTGAGGGTGGGAGACCATGGATGTCCCAGTTTAGGCAAAAAGAGCAAATTCATCCTTCCTCTGCCTCTTCTTCTGTCCAGGCTCTCGGTGGTTTGGGGGATGGGAGGGCAACAAACTTCTTTACTCAGTCTACCTACCCAAACGCTAATCTCTTCTGGAAATACCCTCGCAGACACACCCAGAAGTAATGTTTTACTAGTTATCTGGAAATCCCTTAGCCCAGTCAAGTTGACACAGAAATTAGCCATCACATATCGCTCTTCCACTTTCAAACTCTCCCTGAAAATCTTTGCTTTCCAAAGTTTCAATGGGCAGCCCTCCAACCACGTCCACCACCTTTGGCCAGTGAAGTGATGGGTTGTTGCTGCCCTTGCTGGGAGAAACCTGAACACCGCCAGACACAAAGGTCACAAATTCACGCCTCCTAACCTCAGCAGCACTTTTCCCTGAGTAAACACTAGCCAAGTTGTTACCTGCCTTGGGTCATTTCCAGTGCTTTGTTAGCAAAATAATTTTGCATGTTTTATACTTGTTTTCTATGGAGGAGAATCTCACGCTGATATTAGAAATCTTGCTCATTGCATTTTTTCAGGATTTTGTTTTGTTATACGACTAAAGCAAGTTCATCATAAATAATAATTTGAAAATAAGATAATATCTCCAATCACTCGTAATCTAACAAGAGATAATTGCTGTTAACATTGTAGACACATTCTTTTGTATATAATTAAGGATATACATTAAAAAATTAAAAATGGGATAAATTGACTTATCCTTTATTATTGTGTTAAAACACCCATGACATAAAATTCACCATTTTAGCCATTTTAAGTATACAGCTCTGTGGCATGAAGTACATTCACATCGTTGTGCAATCACCACCGTTGTCCATTTCCAGAACATTTCCATCTTCCCAACTGGAACCGTGTACCCATTAGACATTTTCCTCTCTCTCAGCCTCTGGCAATCCCCACCCTACTTTCTGACTCTATGAATCTGACTACACTAGGTCCTCATGTAAGTGGAATTATGCAATTATTTGTCTTTTTGTGACTGGCATATTTCACTGAGCATAATATCCTCAAGTTTCATTCGTATTGTACCATGTGGGAAACTTCACAATTAGGTCTGAATTATATTCCATTGTATGCATATACCGTATTTTTCATATCCACCCTGGGTCATTTCTCATTGGGGTTATTTCCACCTTCCTGCTATTGTGAATAATGCTGCTATGAACATAGGCATGCATAGATCTGTTCCAATTCTTTTGGGTACATGCCCCAATGCAGAATTTTTGGATCACAGGGTAATTCCATTTAATTTTTTTTAGGAAAAGCTTCAGTATTTCCCACAGCAGCTGCACCAGCAATGCACAAAGGGGTCCGATCTCACCAATCCTGTTATGTTTTGTTTTTTGATGATAGCAATGTTAGTGGGTATGCAGTGGTATCTAATATGGTTTTGATTTCATTTCCCTGTTGATTAGCAATGTGGAGGATTTTTTCATGTGCTTGTTAGCCATTTGTAATATCTTCTTTGGAGAAATGTCTGCTCATTTTGCTCATTTTAAAATCAGGTTATTTGTTTTTATGTTGTTGAGTTATAGGAGTTCTTTATATATTCTGGGTATTAATCCCTTATCAAATACATAATTTAAAAATATTTTCTCCCTTTGTATGTATTGTCTTTTCAATCTATTGATTGTGTCTTTTGATGCACAAGTTTTAAATTTTGCCAAAGTGCAAATAATCTATTCTTTATTTTGTTGCTTGTGCTTTTGGTGTCACATCCAAGAAATCAGTCCTGAATCCAATGTTGTGAAGACTTTCCCCTGTTTTCTTCTAAGGGTGTTATCATTTTGGCTCTTCCATTCAGGTCTTTGATCCATTTTTCAGTTAGTTTTTGCATGTGGTGTTAAGTAAGTGTTCAATTATATTATTATTCTTTTTTTGCATGTGAATATCCAGTTTCCCCAAAGCCATTTGCTGAAAAGCTTGTACATTTCCTATTGAATAGTCTTGGCACTTTTGTTGAAAATTATTTGACTGTATTAGTGAGGGTTTATTTCTGGGCTCTCTTTCTATTCCCTTGGCCTATATGTCAGTCTTTATGCCAGTATCATATTATTTTGATTACCATTGCTTTTTTAAAAGATTTTATTTATTTGACAGAGAAAGACACAGTGAAAGAGGGAACACAAGCAGGGGAAGTGGGAGAGGGAGAAGCAGGCTTTCAGCTGAGCAGGGAGCCCAATGTGGGGCTCTATCCCAGGACCCTGGGATCATGACCTGAGCTGAAGGCAGATGCTTAATGACTGAGCCACACAGGGGCCCCTACCATTGCTTTGTGGTACATTTTGAAATGAGGATATGTGTGAATTCCAACTTTGTACTTCTTTTCCAAGATTTTTAGCTATTCAGGTCCCTTGAAATTTTGCATAAATGGATTTTTTCTTTTTCTTTTTTTAAATTGAGGTATAATAAATTGACATAAAACATTATATCAGTTTTAGGCATACCACATGATCCAATGGTTGTACATATTGCAAAATGATCATCACAGTAAGTCTAGTTAACATCTGTCATCATACATAGTTAAACACTTTCTTTTTGTGATGAGGACTTTTAAGATCTATTCCCTTAGCAACTTCCAATGCATTTTTTAAAGACTTTTATTATTTATTTGACAGAGGCAGAGAGCACAAGCAGGGGGAGCAGCAGGGAGAGGGAGATGGAGAGGGAGAGGGAGAAGCAGGCTCCCCACCAAGCAGACAGCCCAGCTTGGAACTCTATCCCAGGACCGTGGGACCATAACCTGAACTGAAGACAGATGCTTAATCGACTGAGCCACCCAGGGGCCCTTTTTTTCTAAATGCATTCTTTGTTTTTTTTCTCAAAGATTTTTCTTAGCAACTTTCAAATATGTAGTATGTAGGATGGATTTTCTATTTCTGTGAAAATGTAACTGGGATTTTGATAAAGATTCCATTGGACCTGTAGATGATATACATTACTTTTAAATTATCTTTTTTCACAAAATATTATGAATATATGAACAGTATATCATAAAATCTTTTTTGTTCATAATATACATCAACTATTTCATTTGTAATGACTGCATAATACTCCAATGTGTGGCTATATTATAATTTATTTTATCATACCCTATTGTTCAGCATTTTGTTTTTTTTCCCATTGTTGATATTATAAAAAATGCATGATGACTAGCCTTGTACCATTCATTATCTGTTCACATATGGCCTTTTTCTGGGGGTGGGGTGTCATCACTGAGTTTTATTTTTTTGAAATTTTTGTAGACTTATTTATTTATTTGAGAGAGAGAGAGAGAGCACAAAGGGAGAGGGAAAAGCCGACTCTCTACTGGGCAGAGAGCCGGATGTGGGGCTCGATCCCAGGACCCTGGGACCATGACCTGAGCCGAAGGCAGAGGCTTTAACCCACTGAGTCACCCAGGCGCCCCACCAGGTGCTGAGTTTTAATGATAGAGAGAACATTGATAGGAAAAGGAGCTTTAAAACTGTTTCGTTATATCTCCTCCATTTTACAAATGGAAAACCGAAAGGTCCCACAGTGCGAGTGATTTGTGAATGGGTCGCACCGAGCTGCGGCCGCGTTTGAATCATAGCTCCACTGCCCGGTGGATTTATTCACATGACTACCCTAACCTCCCTTCTCGGGGAAAGTGGCAGTAACAGAACTCAGTTTGTAGGGCAAATGGGGCAGCTCTGAATCCAACACAAAACAGACATTCCATGAATACCTCTCCCTCTCGCTGGCTTGCAGGGAGCTAGAACCCAGGGTCTTTCCTAACCTAATCTTCTTCCTTCTGCAATCAGAAGCCTGAGATGCTTTCTGGTTCCATAGTCTCACTGGAAGGGAAGGGAAAAGCCCTTTCTCCTTTTCCTATCTAACCCCAACCCTGACTACTTTAATGAAGTGATTACGATTTATATTGATCCAGTACCATATTTTATGTATTATATCTTATTTGTATTGGCTTATATTCTGTGTGATATAAAATGATGGTTCCTATTCATTATCTGCCAGGCACTGTTTGAGCACTTTTTTTTTTTTTTAAGATTTTATTTATTTATTTGACAGAGATCACAAGCAGGCAGAGAGGCAGGCAGAGAGAGGGGTGGGGGGAAGCAGGCTCCCTGCTGAGCAGAGAGCCCAATGTAGGGCTCCATCCCAGGTCCCCGAGATCATGACCTGAGCTGAATGCAGAGGCTTAACCCACTGAGCCACCCAGGCACCCTGAGTGTTAATTCACTTAACACCTTGTAGCTGAGGAAGTGAAATCAGCTGGGACCGGATCTGTGGCCATTTGTCCGTCTGGAATGGCGGACAGGGAGAAGGCCGGCCGCCAAGAACCAGGAAAGGATATTCTCCCGCAGCAGGACAATGTGCTGCTGCAAATTGTAATGACTCATGTCTTTCAGGGACTCGCTGAGGAACTGCTAAGATCACAGGCTCCCTGGAACTTTGCCGCTTGAACTTTTGTCAGCAGGAATTTGGGGGAAGAATGGAAGGTAAGCATGAAACGCCCACATTCGCCCTGAAGATCTAAGTCACTTTGACACAGAAAAGCAACCTCATTTCCAACCCGAGCGTGGGGGTTCACACAAGAGGTTTCTGGACATGCCACCCCGCCTCTGTCCTCACCTTGTCGTTTCTAAGGAGACGGGACTCTGGGTCCGCTTGCAGTCCAGACTCGATGTCGATCTCTTTCAACACGGTCCCACTTTGCTTTGAGGTGCAAACACTGCTTCGTTTAAATTCCACCCTTCTCCCAGGTTCTACGGTAACTGTCTTTGCTTCTGTTCAGTCCCTTGGGTGTGTGTTCTCCCTCATTGCAACGGATTGATAAATCTGACTTTGCCAGACTAAGGCTTGTTTTTGGTCTTGGCTAGATTGGGCTGGGGTGCACTTTTTAAGCCTCAACTCCAAGGTTGTGCTCGAAAAACAAAAAACACAGGCTGCGTGTCACCCCTGGACCAAGCCTTCTCAAACTTGAGCATCCCTCCGAATCACCCAGAGAGCTCGGTTGAGCACCCATCGGTGGCCCCCACCTCCCAGAGTTTCTGTTTCAGGAGGTTGGGATGGGGAACCTAGAGGCTGGAGGCTGATGCTGTGGATTCCAAGGGACCACAATTTGGGAACATCGACCTCACTAACCTGCAACACCTTCACACTGTGGAGTTGCAAGGACTAAGTGAGACGTGTGAAGAGCTTAGTTCAGGGTTTGACCTAGAGCAAGTACACAATTAATGTAAGCTATTAACTATTATTTTTGAATGAACCACTCAGACTTTCCAGTAATCCATGCACCCATCTGTTGTTTCTTCCAATCCACTGACAAGTTCACTCTTGTGGTCCTCTAGGAGCTTAGGATTGGGGCGGGGGGGGGGCAGACAGACAACCAATTAATTGCAACACAAGGCAGAATGAAATAGGCTCCTTGCACGAGTGTTGAAAACACAAACTCAGCATCATATTATAAATATGTAATTTTGTATATTTTCCCCCACCAACTCTTTTTTTCCCCAATGTCATGATTATAAAAACTTCTGAACTAGAAACATTAGACTGTGTCTTTGCTGAATTCTCTGTAACCATTCTATTGTTGAATTCTCTGTAACCATTCTACTGTTGGACATTTAATTTCTTCCCGTTGTTCCTAAGATAAAGAACTCTCCTGTCAAGATCTCTGTATCTAAACTATGTTAAGACCACAGATGATTTCTTCAGGAAAAAGCCCTAAAATGGGGCAAGGGAATGGGTCCGTAGGCATGAACTTGTAGGACTCCCCTGATAGCTATTGTCAAATTTCTGTCCATCTTCGAACAGGAGGGTTGCTGGAACGAGCTACCGGATGGCAACATCTATGCCCCTTTCAGCAGGTATCTGTGATTCTAAGCACCAGGCAAAGATGATGAAGGTTCTTGCAGTGGATTCGGTTTTGCCTTTCGCTGCTTCCTGCTGTGGCTGTGTGTGTGTGTGTTGGCCGGATATCCCCAGGCATCCGGCCGCCATTTTCTTCCTTGGTTAGAGAACAGTCTCTTGCCAGTGTTTGCCGTGCTGTAAGGGACTTAGTTAGCTTCTATTCCCAGTGCCTGATGGTGCATGAATTGCTTTATGGGTTTCAGTGAAACATGAAGCTAATGGGAGTGAAATCATTTCCTGGTGACCTTTATTTAAACCCGAGTTTGGCTGAAGTTTGAATAAACTGAGGCAGGAAGTTGTTAAGTTTATGATCAGCTCTCATTCAAAATAAATCGCTCTTCAAGGGGAATAGCCACCTCCGCCACCATCACCAAGGACAAACGAACTGGCCTGGCATGTGTGTATAGAAGTGGGCATCAGACATCACCTGTTCAGTCCTGCCCTGGCTTCTAAGGACTTGTGCAAACCCCAGAGGAGAAACCTCCCCAGACGCCCACAGCCCACATTTGTCTCTGCACCCCTGAGGGCTGCCCTAGGCACAGGGCTCTTTGCATACCTCATCTTACTCAATACCCACACCTATCAGCGGCCCATTTCATAGCCAAGAATACTGAGACTCAGAGCAGAGTGGGAACTTGCCCAAATGACAAAACAGGAGAATAAGGGTTGGAAGCCAGGTCACCTGAGTCCAGAGGGTCATCTCTGGACTATGTGCCCAACCCAGAGTCTTTTCCAACCGCTGATTGCTTATATCATGCTTGAAGCCCTCGTCTGTGCACCTGTCCTGACTCATTATAATCTCAGAACTCAGATGCTTGACTTGCTATTCTCTGGGTAACCCAGGCTAAGCACGGGGCTTAGATGCTTGAGTCTGTCTGCTTTGTTTTCCCTTCCTTCTGCCATCTCTCTGCCTCTAGAAGGAATGATACTGGGTGACCATGCTTGTTTCAAGAAAATATACTGAGGAGGCAGAAATGTCTTCTCTCTACCCCTGTAGTTCAACGCTTTTTAGAGAGAGACCTGAGTTATCTACATCACCCTCCCCATAAAACCACCACGATCTTAAAGACAGCAATAAAAGTTCTAGATAGTTCAACATTTAATATTCACGAAGTGGATCGAACAATTTCATCCCCAGCCTCCCTGTGCTAAATGCCATGCTGGGAATGCCAGGGGGAAGTGGATGGCCTTGGCTTTCTTGGGGATCCTCCCTGGGTTAAGATGACAAGCAGTAAGCATCAAAGCCTGCCCAGTGATGGGTTGCCATTTGGTGGATTGTCAGTATTATTAGTAAATAAAATGGTAAGATATTTAAAGCCTATAATGTGATGAATAGATATATGTAGGATTCCTCCCAACCAGGTAATTAACACTTCCATCATTCGTGTGTGTGTGTGTGTGTGTGTGTGTGTGTGTTGTGAGAACATTTAAATTTTACTCTCTTAGCGAATCTCATCTATATGTTCCGTTGTTATCAACTACATTCACCATGTGGGACAGACCTCCTTCTTCTTAGAGCTCAGAATATGCACCATTTTACCAACCTCTTTCTACTTCCCTCACCCCCTGAGCACCTGGCAACTACTTTTCTCCTCTCTGTTCTCTGAGCTTGACATTTTGTTTTTAGACTTCTCGTACAAGGGATAGCAGGCAATACCCCTCTCTCCTTGTTTGTGTGGTTTCACTTAGCGTAATGCCCTCAAGCTCCCTCCGTATGGCAAATGGTGGGCTTTCCTTCTTTCTCGTTGCACATACATACGTACACTGTATCTTCTTATCCACTCACCTGTTGACAGACCCTTGGGTTGTCTCCACGTCTTGATTCCTGTGAATAAGGCTGCGATAAACACGGGAGAGCTTTCTTTGAGATCCTGTTTTTATTTCCTGTGGGTAAACACCTGGGAGCGGAACTGCTGGATTGGAGGGTAGTTCTATCTCTACCATTGTGAAACACCTCCCTCCGTCTTCCATAACGGCTGCACCGATGTGCATTCCCACCAACGCAGTGCAAGGGGTTTTCTTTCTGCACATCCTGGCTCATGCTTGCCATCGCTTGTCTTTTTGATAGTGGCCATCCGACAGGTGTGAGGTGGCAGCTCAGGGTGGTTCTGATTTGCATTTCCCTGATGAAGTGTGAGGCCAAGCATCTTTTCATGGACCTGCTGGCCATCTGTATGTCTTCTTTGGGAAAATGGCAAACCGGTTCCTCTGCCCATTTTTTCATTGGATTGTTTGGGGATTTTCTTTTTTTTAAAGGGAGATTTAAAAAAAAAAACAATTTTATTTCTTTATTTGACAGACAGAGATCACAAGTAGGCAGAGAGGCAGGCAGAGAGAAAGAGGGGGAAGCAGGCCCCCCGCTGAGCAGAGAGCCCGATGCAGGACTCGATCCCAGGACCCTGAGATCATGACCTGAGCCGAAGACACTTTAACCCATTGAGCCACCCAGGCGCCCCTGTTTGGGGATTTTTGGCTATTCAGTTGTGTGAGTTCTTTGTACATTTTAGATACTGACCTCTTGTCAGGAGTATGACTCATACATAGTTCCTCCCGCTCCGTGGGTTTGCCTGTCATTTGTCTGGTGGTTGCCTTTGTTCTGGAGAACCCTTTTAATTTGATATTGTCCCACCTGTTTATTCTTGTTTTTGCTGCCTTTGCTTTTTGGCGTCAAATTAAAAAAAAATCATTGCCAGGACACCTGGGTGGCTCAGTTGTTAAGTGTCTGCTTTTGGCTCAGGTCATGATCCCAGGGTCCTGGGATTGAGCCCTGTATTGGGTTCCCTGCTCGGCAGGAAGCCTGCTTCTCCCTCTCCCTCTCCCCCTGATTGTGTTCCCTCTCTCTCTCTCTCTGTCAAATAAATAAAATAAAATAAAATAAAATAAAATAAAATAAAAATCATTGCCAAGACCAATATCAAGGAGCTTACCCCCTTCTGTTTTCCTCTAAGCAGCATATTCTTTTTTTTTTTTTTTTTTAGATTTTATTTATTTATTTGACAGACAGAGATCACCAGTAGGCAGAGAGGCAGGGGGAAGCAGGCTCCCTGCTGAGCAGAGAGCCCAATGTGGGGCTCAATCCCAGGACGCTGGGATCATGACCCGAGCTGAAGGCAGAGGCTTTAACCCACTGAGCCATCCAGGCGCCCCTAAGCAGCATGTTCTTTATAAGACAAGTATTGCTAGGATCCTGGATGTGAATTTTCTTCTGCTCTTAGGACGAAATCAGGGGAACCATCACCAGTACATGGTCTAGTTTGGGCAACCACTCAAGGATCCCTCCGCCCCTCCTTAGCCACCAACCAGTGGCCCCCCTGCAGGCCGTGTCCCCCGGAAGGCAGGTGCCGAGTTCAGCTGGGCTCCTACTGGAAAACTGCTGTTCTACACACTGGGCGGAGGTTCTCTATCATGGAATGATTTATGATAGTATTCTTTCGAACCACAGAAAAATTAAAGTAAGGGAAAGAGTATTTTCAGCTACAAGGTTCTCCCTACCTATGGCCTTTCGTACACACCAATCAATTCAAGACGGCATCAGATTTCGCCCCAAATTAGTTTGATCTGTTGATATTTCATAGTGTTCTCTGCAAGGCCACTTGAAGACACGGGGGGGAACTGCTGGCTTGGACCGACAGAGCTGGAATCTGCCCTCGGGGGCTGCAGGCTCTGTCCTGATTCCCACCTTCCCGCGCCCAGTGCCGTGTTGTCCGAGTTCCCCCACCCCCACCCCTGTGCTCAAGGCATGCTGCCCTTCTCCTACGGAAGAGTCCGGGGTTCTGCTTCTCCGCAAGGCACTCGCTCACAGCTTCTCCCTGCTGGGCGTATCTCCCATCTCCCACTCCGTTGTTGCTCCTTTGGGAGGTCTTCCCTGTCCCACTTCTGCCCACCCCAGGCTGGGTCCAGCCCCCATCGCGGGCTCTTAGAGCGCCATAGAGCTCAGCGCTAATCACGGCTGCATTTTAATATTCCTTTATGGAGTTGTGTGATTCCTGTGTGTGTGTGTGTGTGTGTGTGTGTGTGTGTGCACGCGCGTGCGTGTGTGATTCCTTACCACAATCTCAGTTGTGCCCAGCACAGTGCCTGACACATAGAAAGCCCTTGATATATATCTGTTGGTTGAAGGATTGTGTAATGCTGGGTATTTTTTTTTTACAATCCCGGTCGTAGTGACTTCGTTTCACAAACGGAGAAACCGAGGTCCAGAGATGGGACTTGCGTTGGCCATCAACCTGCAGCTGGAAGGGGGCGGAGCTGGGGTTTGAACCTGGACCTCTGACTCAGTCTGGCGCCCTTTGCCCTCTTGCAGGCTGCCAGCTTCCCTCGAGGTCTGATGGGTCAAACAGAAATAAAAAGTTCAGAGGAAACTTACCGCAAGGCAGTGTTTACCAGCGATGAGTTCACCCCAGGCCGGTGAGAGACTTTGCAGAATAGAACCGAGAAGAAAATACCTTTGCCATGAACGAGCTGGACTGCTGGGCCCTGGCTGACTCACAAGAAGTTTTCACTTTATAAGGACTTTCTTGGGGTCCCCTGGGTGTGCCTTTGGCCCTGCGTCCAGGTCTGGGAGAGGGTAGGTGGGGTGAGAGCAGGTTGTGCGGCTCACGGCCCACAGGCCCGGCTCGGCCAGCTGTGTATCCAGGGGCCCGTCCCTCCTTCCTCTGTCTGGAACCTGTCTCTCCTGCCTGGTGTGTAAACAGGCTCGCGTTAACAGCACCCACTCAGTGGGTCTGACTGCCAGCTGCTCCTCGGGCTTCTGGACCCCGCAGAAACCTGCCCGGGGGCCCGGGAGTCCTGAGGGCTCAACCCCGCTCCATTCACCACTGGCCCATCTATCTATTTGTCCTTCTTTTTGGCCACTCCCCTCCCCTTCTGTGTCTTTTGTCCTTGAAGTCACTTAAGGGGCATGGCCAGTGCTGTCTGCAGGAATGTGGAAATTCACGCCAAAAGCTGTTTCTCAAAGGTCCCCAACCCTGCTCCCGCGGAGCTGTGTTCTTGGCAGAAGGAGGGTAAGAGTTGTTCTTACTGTTCCCTTCATGCCGTGGTCCCCGCGAACAGCACTTCCTGCCCCTGCCTGGCCACCTCCTCCCAGGGCACCCACATTGACCCCATCTTCCCTCCTCTTCTTGCAAACAACCTCTTCCGCCTGAGAGCGGCTCGGGGAAATCCACGCTTGTGCCCTGGGCCGACGTCCAGACAGCCCCTGGCTGTGTTTTCAGCCAGGCAGAGAGAACTGTGGAGACCCCCGGTCACTTCCATGCAGCCCCCATACTCTTCACAGCCTGGGAGGTTGGGTCCTCAGCATCCCCCATTTTAGAGATGGAGAAGCTGTGGCTCAGAGAGGTAGAAATCTGCCAGGATCTCACAGCTGGAGGGACAGAGGTGGCCCGGAAATGGTCCCCCCCTCCTGTGTCCATGGACACCTCCATTCCCTCGGACCCCAGCCCGCTGTGGGGGTTCGCATCTGGGATCAGGCGGAGCAGGACCTGCAGGAAGAAAGTTAGGAATGCACAAAGGCCATCTCCGGGATTCTTGGCACCTTCCCGCTGATAAAAATCACTGGGGGGTGATGTCACACATTGGTGACCCATTGATTGGCATGTGCTTCTGCTTGTTCAGCTCAGTAGGAATTGGATAATGATTAAGCCAAAGGCCGAGGGTTAGGAAGGGGAAGGAAGTGTGGATTATGACCCAGGGTCGCAGACTGCCCCCGGTGGGAGATTGAACAGGCGGGAGCCTGAGCAGGGACTCAGCAACCCCCATGTCCAGCGCTGTGTCCCCTGCCTTCTTGTAGCTGGGCCAGGAGCCGACTGTGGCTTTGACATCAGGTAGACAGAGCTGCCTGCCGTCCTGTGTCTGCCGTTTCCTAGCTGGGGGCCTTGGGAAAGTCCGCTCCTGTCCCTAAGCCTTGCATTCTCGCTTGTATGATGAGAATGTAAAGCCCCCTACTTCATAAGGGGGTCAGGAAGATAACAGGAGATGACCCAGGTAAGGGGTTTGTGTGGATGCTCTGTGAATGTAGGCTTTCACCCCCTTCCGGCCTCCGGGAGCGTCAGTGCTCACTTCCATCAGCTCTGGAGAGAGACAAACCCCAGATCTGAAGCCCACCCACCTCGTTTCCTGCCCGTTCAACCTGGAGAAAGTTACGTCCCCTCCCAGAACCCCGGCTTCATCTGTAGTAAGAGGGATGATGACACAGCCACCGAGGAGGGTTTTAGGAGGTTCAAATATGATAGTGCTTGATGGTACCTAGAGTGTCTCAGCCTCTTGGTTGAGTGTCAGGAGTCTGGGTTTTTTTTTTTTTTGTTTGTTTGTTTTTTAAAGATTATTTATTTATTTACTTGAGAGAGAGCACCAGCAGGCGGAGGGGCGGAGGGACAGGGAGAAGCAGGCTCCCCACGGAGCAGGGAGCCCAATGTGGGGCTCGATCCCAGGACCCTGAGATCATGACCCGAGCCCAAGGCAGAGGCTTAACTTGGCGGAGCCCCCGGGGTGCCCCCGGCAGTCTGCATTTTTAGCAGACTGTTGGTGATACCGATGCTGCTGATCTGAGCAGTGAGATGATGGATGAAGGTCAGTGGGGTTCTGGGGGGGAGTGGGGGAGGGCAGGGCCACCTGCTTCACAGTGGGCTGTTGCCTTCGGGATGTCACCTGAGTGAGACAGAGCTGAAGATAACCAGGCATTTAATGAATCTCTGTAATTGTTTGTTCACTCAACAACCATGTCAGTGCTGGGGGCTGGGGCATCGGCTCCTGTCCCCTTGGAGCACGGGCTGCC
The DNA here is from genome assembly GCF_002288905.1 of Enhydra lutris kenyoni. Classification (NCBI taxonomy): domain Eukaryota; kingdom Metazoa; phylum Chordata; class Mammalia; order Carnivora; family Mustelidae; genus Enhydra; species Enhydra lutris. Next base: position 6,368,533 of record NW_019154122.1, read on the forward strand.
GTGGCTTCCAGGACAGGGCCCTGGGCCAGCCTAGGGGGTCATGCCGCCGACGGGTGAGGGCCCTCGAGCTGGTGTCCAGGACGGGGAGGAGGCAGCTGAGGGAAGTGTTCAGGCAGGTGTGCAGTGGGGACCGAGTCACACAGACACGCACTAAAGACAGAGTCTGCCTTCACCATCATCACTTTATAGCCTCCACGGAGAGCACCCAGGCTTGGGAGCCGGGAGAGTGGAAGTCACAGCTGTGCCATCGACACGCTATGTCACCCACGTGCTGTGTGACCTCAGGGAGGGACGCTCCTCCCTGGGCCTCAGCTTCCCCTTCTGTGAGGTGGAGGTGACGTGTCCTATCCTGAGTGCTCTGGGCAGTGGGGAGGTACGAAGAGCAGGTGTGGCATCCGGCTTCCAGCCCCCGGCTGGCCACCATGGGGTCCCTCCCCTGGCATCACGGAAAGCCAATGTCAAGTGTAGGGGTCCTGGTTTCCCGGTGGCCTTTACCGGCACGAGAGCTCTACTCTGTGGCTCTCCACACGCCTCCCCTCCTCCCCCCTGGTCAGACTTCCAGGCAAGAGGAGATCGGGAAGCATGCCAGGGTCCCGGGGAGACGGGTTTTGTCAGAGCCTGAGACCTTAGTCCTCTGCACTGTCCGACAAGAAACCAGAGACCTGGCTGAGATAAGAAGGCTGTTATCATGGTAGACAGATTCCTCCTGGGATGAAGAGAGGAATAGAACAGCCTGTTTGTCTTCCCCTGGCATGACACCCAGTCAGCTTGGCTGCCAGGACCCAGGACCCCCACTGACCTGACTTCACGGTGGCCCTTGCCTTTTGCATCACAAGTCTCGACGAGCAGAGAGGCAGGTTAGTCAAGAGCCGCAGAATAGAAACCAGGCGGCTAGGCCCACTCTCCTCTCTGCCCTTAGCTTGCTGTGTGACCTCGGGCAAGTTGCTTTGCCCCTCTGGGTCTCAGTTTTTCCATCTCCAAAATGGAGAGTTGGACTACACTTTCCAGCTGTAACCCTCGATGAGCCTATGGTTCAGATGTCCCTCACCTTCCACGCCGTTACGGAGGAAATACTGAGGACAGGAAAGATGGTCTGGTGCCAGGGAAAGAGTGAGGAGGAAGGAGCCCAGCTGTCCACAACTTCTTAAGCACCAACCAACGTTTGGAAAAAATCACAACGGCGTCTTGCAAATAGAGCAGCTGGTGGATGTCTGCAAAGCAGGCTGGGCATGGTCTCCCGATGCCCTTGGTTTACTCAGTCCTTGGTGTACCTGTTCATTCGGGTGGGTCCTTCCTTTCTCCCTCTGCTTGTTCATTCTTTCACTGAGGGGTTCACCCGGTGATCGCTGTCGGGGATTCTGACGCTGATTTGCTTGGGTTCCAACCCTCGCTCTGCCAATGCCTAGTGGTGTGTCTGCCGCGAGTTGTTTGACTTCTCTGTGCCTCTCTTTCTCCGCCTGTGGAATGCAGACCACGTACCTGCTTTGGGGGAGGGGGGCTGGTGGTTTCCTGTCCAACGTGTTAACGTGTATGGAGTTCTTCAACCAGCTCCCGGCAGTTACAAGGGGCACTGTTCACGCTTGCTGCTATTGTTCCTTTTTTCCTGTCATCGTTTCCTAAGTGACAAGCATGTGGCGGGCCCTGGGCTGGGCAGCGACCTGGGATTCCGATCTGAAGGGCGATCCCCAGCCTTGAGGAGGTCACACGGGCATACACAGGCAATTGCAGTCATGTGGTCAGTGTTGTGCAGGTAAGCTCAAGGCGCCATGGGAACAAGGAGGAGGGGCACCCAGCCTGGGTGGGGGTGTGCATCCAGAAGGATTCCTGGCAGCGATGTCACTCGATGTGGGTGCGGAGACGCAGGCACCTGCGGGTCTGCCAGGAGGCGAAGGGGGTGGGGTGCCTAGGAACTCGGGCGGAGGGAACAGCTTGTGAATGGGCTTGGAGCGGGAAACGTGGATGTTGGGGGGGACACACGGGGTTTCCTCTGGCTCGCTGCGGGGTGCGGGAGGCGGCAGATGGAGCTGGAAGGGGAAGCCTTCAGGATGCTGAATATTCCAGGACGACTAAAGAGCTAATATTTTAACAGTTAGGCCAGGATCCCTAACTTCTAGGATCATGCTTGAAATAAAGACAAAAAACCCTCCCATTAAATGGACATTTATTTATTAAAAAAATCATGTACATGTGCTACCAGGAAAACACATCATGTACATTAGAAGACATTACAAATTTATTTCATATAAAATATATTTCATAAAAATTTATTTATATAAAGAGAAACACTAATTGGATTGTTTTGCTCCCCCCCCCTTGAATTGTATGATATTGATATTAATTCTTTATCAGACATAGGGTTTGCAACTGTTTTCTCCCATTCAGGAGGCTGCCTTTACAGTCTGTTGATGGTTTCCTTTGCTGCGCAAAGGCTTTTTAGTTGGAGGTAGTCCCACTTGTTTATTTTTGCTTTTGTTGACTTTGCTTTTGGTGTCAAATCCTCCAAAATCATCTCCCGGACCAATGTGAAGGAGTTCACTGCCTATTTTTTTCTTCCAGGAGTTTCATGGTTTCAGGTCTTACGTTCAAGTCCTTAATCCACTTTGAGTTTATCTTTGTGTGTGCTGGGAGATAGTGGTCCGGTTTCACTTTTCTGCGCCTGGTTGTCCAGCTTTCCCAATAGGAAAATATTAAACATGAGATAAAGTGAATGCATATAAAGAGAAATTCTTGTATCTTTTGTCCCTTGAACCGATGGTTCTCCTTGTGCATTTCCTGGAATGCATCCTTGCTTTCCGTGAGAACGTCAAAGGAAGGTATATAGAAGGGAGTGGATTTTTACCTTTAAAAGACATCATGACATTTATACATGCTGATATATTCCTGCAGTCCTCGAAATGAAGAATAGTTGTATATTATTAACCTTGGAGGCAAAAAAATTTGCAGGGCGATGTCTATCTGGGTTGGCCCAGGACTGAGTGCTTTCCCATGACACAGGGTCTTTAGTGAAAAAACAGGCAGTGTTCTGGGTGTGCCCAGTCACTCTACTAGTCTAGAGCAATCCTATTTTGTAAAGAATACAAAAGAGTGGGGGCACCTGGGTAGCTCAGTTGGTTGAATGTCAGCTCAGGTCATGATCCTGGGGTCTGGGGATTGAGTCCTACATCGGGCTCTCTGGTCGGTGGGGAGTCTGCTTCTCCTTCTCCTTCTCCATCTGTATTTTCCCCTCCCCCTCTCTCAAATAAATAAATAAAATCTTAAAAAAAAGAATACAGAAGAGTTTTTAAAAAAGCACTGGAAGGGTGTTCATCCAATATATATATATATATTTTAGATTTTTTAAAAAAAGATTTTATTTATTTACTTGACAGAGAGAGATCACAAGTAGGCAGAGAGGCAGGCAGAGAGAGAGGAGGAAGCAGGCTCCCCACCAAGCAGAGAGCCTGATGCGGGGCTCGATCCCAGGACCCTGGGACCATGACCTGAGCCAAAGGCAGAGGCTTTAACCCACTGAGCCACCCAGGCGCCCCAAGTTCATCCAAAATATTAACAGTGGTTATCCCTGGGTGATGGTATTTTACTTCTGTTTATTAAATGATTTATTTTGGGTTTGCTTGCCTGTATTAAATATTTTCTCAGGAGAAATACGTATTATTGTGTGATTTCTAAAACATCAAAACAAGAAAGTTGAACCTCCCTTCGTGTGCAGGGCAGAGCTCAGACGGGAGCTGAATAAGGCAGAAGTCCTTGGGCAAGTTAGAGGGTGTGGGAGAACAAGGTGAGGGATGAGAAGCGACCTTGGATTTGGCAGTGGTGGTGGGGCGGGGAGAAATAATGCATTTGAGAGATCAGTGTGAGAGACAGTTTGTCCCAAGATCTCCAGGGGATGCTGGGATAGAACTAAACCCTATGCATATTGTGTTTTTTTCCTAGACATACATACTAATGATAAAGTTTAGTCTATAAATTAGGCAGAGTAAGAGATTAGCAATAACCAATAATAAAATAGAACAATCATAAAAAGATACTGAAATGAAAGTTACAGGAATGTGGTCTGTCTCCTGGAAAATATCTGATCCTGCTCTACTCACCCTTCTTGGGATAACACAAGATGAGAAAGTGCCTGTGGGATGAGATGAAGCGAGGTGAGCGCTGTAGGCATGTGACATAGCTTTAGGCGACTGCCTACCTTCTGATAAAACATCAGAAAGAGGGTCACCTGCTTCTGGACCGCCATTGACCACTGAGGGCTGAAGCCTCAGAAAGCAAAACCAGGGATCTCGGTGAGTTTCCCAATGGTGCTGTTAACTGAGATGGGTAATTTGGGGGAAGCGGCAGTTTTGAGAAGGAGGTCTAAAGAGGAGGGGCTGGAAATCTGTGGTCGGCTTGGTTTGGGACACACGGACGTGCCTGTGGGACATGCAGGAGGAAACGCAGGAGATGGATCGATCACTGGAGCTCAGGCAACCAGCTATCTAAAGCACTGTTTCTCAAGCTACCATGACCAGCGCTCTCCCTTTGAAAAATTGTCCAGACGTTCAACAACATGCTCTACTGGCCTGGGCATCCCTTCTGACTCATGGCCTAGTTTAAAAGGAGTTAAGTTTAAAGACACTCAGCAGTAATCCAATGCTGTCACTTGTAAGCAGCAGCTGATGACTCATCTGAATAATATGGAAAGTTTCTCTTCTCTACCTTGTAGCTGAAAAAAAAATAGTTTGGGCACCCCCTTGTCATTTCCCCCCCCTCCAGAATCAGTGTGGTGATGTCAGTCCTTTGAAATGTATTGAGACTTGTTTTACGGGCCAGCGTCTGGTGTATCTTGGTGTGCCCTTGATAATGGTTGCTTGGTGGTTGGGTGGCATGGTCTCTACATGTCAATTAAGGAAGTCAGTCGACAGGGTTGTTCAAGTTTTATTTATCCTTGACTTTCTGCCTACGTGTCCTCTCAAGTATGGGAGTGTTAAAACTTCCAACTCTAGGTCTGTCTATTTCTCCTTTCTGGACTGCCAGGTTTGCCTTATGTATTTTTTTTTTAAGATTTTATTTATTTATTTGACAGAGAGATCACAAGCAGGCAGAGAGAGAGGAGGAAGCAGGCAGAGAGAGAGGAGGAAGCAGGCTCCCCTAGAGAGCAGAGAGCCCGATGCAGGGCTCGATCCCAGGACTCCGAGATCACGACCTGAGCCGAAGGCAACGGCTTAACCCACTGAGCCACCCAGGCGCCCCTGCCTTATGTATTTTGAAGATGTGTTACTAGGGACGTACATATCTGGGAGCTATATCCTCTTGACTGGTTGATCTGTTTTTCATTAATACTTCTTAATCTCTGGTCATATCCCTTGTTCTGAAGTCTATTTTATCTGATGTTAATATAGCCAGTTTTCTTACGATTAGTGTTTTCTGACTATATACTTTCTCATCTTACTTTTATCTTTCGATTGAAAGTGGATTTATCATAGGCAGCATGTAATTGAGCCTTGCTTCTAAAATACAGTCTGACCATCTCTGTCTTTAAATTGGATTGCTTAGACAGTTTACGTTTAATGTAATTATCAATAAAGTGGAGTTTAAGTCAACTGTCTTAGAATGCTATGCAAAATAATTCTGTCAGAGAAAGACTAATACCAAATGATTTCACACATATGTGGAATTTAAGAAACAAAAACAAACATGCAAAGTGGGGGAAAGAGAGAAGCAAACCAAGAAACAGACTTTTACCTATAGAGAACAAACTGATGGTTGCCAGAGGGGAGGTGGGTGGGGGAATGGGAGAGATAGGGATTAAGGAGCACACTTGACCTGATGAGCACTGAGTAATGCACAGAATTGTTGAATCATTATATTGTTCACCCGAGACTGATATAACACTGTATATTAACTATACTGGAATTAAAATTAAAAATCTGATAAAAAATTATGATGGAAAAAGATGTTTGTCTGAATAAAATTAAATAAATTATTTTAAAAAATCTACTATCTTGCTACTTGTTCTCCATTTGTCCCATCTCTTCTTTTAATTTTTCCTTTGCCTGGCTTCTTTTGGATTAATTATTTTTATTATTCCATTTTCTTTTCACTCTTTGTTCTATTTTTAAAAGGGGTTTTATTAATTTGAGAGAGAGAGAGAGCATGAGTGGGGGGTGGGAGGAGCAGAGGGAGAAGCAAACCCTCCCCATCTGAGTAGGGAGCCTAACACAGGGCTCAATCCTAGGACCCTGAGATCATGACCTGAGCCGAAGCAGATGCTTAACTGTCTGAGCCACCCAGGTGATCCGTCTCTTTGTTCTATTTTTTTAGTGGATGCTTAGGGTTAATTAAATGACCTTACCTTATCATATCATATTTGCATAATATTATGCCACTTCACATATTAGGGTCTGATCAGAAAAATGGTACTGGGAATGATCTAGAACGTGGGATTTATTATAGGAATTTGACCTTATATAAATATATGGAACTGGCTAAACAATCTATAAAAGGCCATTTTCTTTGTGTCTGCTGCTGGTTTACCACAGACTGAAGAGAAGGCAGTTGGGAAGGGGAGATGGATTTAATGTGGGGAAAGCGTGGATGAGAGCAGGAACAAACCAGCACCCACCTATCATCTCTTATTTCCTCTAAGGTGCCAACTTAAGTGATGTGAATGACCTATAGGACAAACTGGGGCTTTTCATCCTTTACCTAAACACACCTAGTCTAGGGATCAGAGAAACTTGAAGGACAATCCAGCAGGAGGTAAAGGAACTGTCCGCCCAACTCCTACCTCCCAATGACAAGGTGACCCAGGAGTTAAGAGACAGAGTGTGTGAACTCTGTCTGCTGTTCCCATACCAACATTTTGAGCGGGGTGGAGAAAGCAAGTGGCAATTGCTTCTTTCCACCTTCCAGGTGTTGCACAAAATGCCTTGTGACCTACACCAGCTTGGAACTATATAGGGAGAGGAATTCTGGGAAACAGTGTTTCCAAAATAGCTTAGCTGAGTTGACCCAAGACAACTCCACTACAATAGATCATGTAAGAAACTTGTACCAGCAGTACATTTCCATTCCCCATTCTGTCCTTTTTGTGTTATTGTTGACATACATTTGCCTTTTCATTATAAACCCCAGCATACACTGTTAATATTTTGTTAATCTCTTAAAGAAATTGACAAACGAGGAGAAAAAAGACCTTTGTATTTATTCATGTGTTTATTATTTTGTATAGAGTCAAGTTTTCATCCAGTAATATTTTCCTTTCACCTGAAGAATTTCTTTTACTATTTCTTATAGTGAAAGGCTGCTGGTGACATATTCTCTCAGATTTTGTTTTTCTGAAAAAGGTTTTATTTCTCCTTCATTGTTTAAAGGATATTATGGTTGGAAATCTAGAATTTTCAGTTGAGAACTTTTTCTGTCAGTGCTTTAGAGAGGTTCCATTGTCTCTTGGCTTGCATAGTTTCTGATGAAAGTCTTTTTTTAAAAAAAGATTCTCTCTCTCTCTCTTATCTATCTATCTGTCTATCTATCTGTCTGTCTGTCTATTTAAATATCTATCGATCTATCTATTTAGAGAGAGCACAAGTGTGGAGAGGGGCAGAGGGAGAGGGAGAGAGAATCTCAGACAGACTTCATGCTCAGCATGGAGCCCAACATGGGGCATGATCTCATGACACGGAGATTATGACCTGAGCCGAAATCAAGAGTTGGATGCTTAACCGACTGAGTCACCCAGTTGTGCCAGAAGTTTTTTAATTCTTACCATTATTTCTCTGTAATTAACACGGTTTTTTCTCTCTTTGCTTTTAGGATTTTCTTGTTATTACTGGCTTCCAGGAATTTGATTATAATGTACTTTGCTGTAGGGTTTTTATGTTTATTGTATTTGGGATTTACTGAAGTTCTTGAATCTGTGGGTTTATAGTTTTCAGCAGATTTAGAAAATGTTCAGATGGGGTGCCTGGGTGGCTCAGTGGGTTAAAGCCTCTGCCTTCGGCTCAGGTCATGATCTCGGGGTCCTGGGATTGAGCCCCACATCGGGCTCTCTGCTCCGCAGGGTGCCTGCTTCCTCCTCTCTCTCTCTGCTTCTCTGCCTACTTGTGATCTCTGTCTGTCAAATAAATAAATAAAATCTTTTAAAAAAATGTTCAGATATCTTTCTCCCCCCAAATTTTCCATTTCTCTCCACCCCCCTCTTTAATTACTCATGATAGACTACTTGATGTCCTATCACAGATCACAAGCTCTGTTCATTTTTTCTCAGTCTTTTCCCCTGTTGTGCTTTAGTTTAGATAGATAATATTCTTATATCTTCTGGGTCAATGATCTTTTCTTCTGTAGTGCCTAATCTGCTGTTAACTTCACCTAATGAATATTTTATTTTACTTTTATTTTTATTTTTTATTTATTTATAATAAATAAATATTTATTTATTTATAAAAATATTATTTATTTATTTTATTTTATTTTTTAAATTTATTGAGTGATAGTAAAGTTTATTCAGTGAGAGTACAAAGCTCTGAGGGAGGGGACCTGAGATGGTTGCCTGAATTTTTAATTTTAGGTATTATATTTTCATCTTTGGAAATTCCATTTGATTCTTTTTTATGTCTTCCATTTCTCTCCTCATTATGCTTGTATTTTTCTTTAAATATTTCAATATAATTATAATAACAGTTTTAACACCACCGTATATTAATTTCATCATCTCTGTTACTTCTGGGTCCATTTCTATTGACTGATTTTTCTTCTGGCTATGGGTGCCATTTTCTTGATTCTTGGCATATCTCGTAATTTCTGACTGAATGCTGAACATTATGGATGTTATGTAGTAGAGGATTTCAATTTTGTTGTCTTCTTTTACAGAGTGCTGGATTTTGTTATAACAGGCAACTAGTTTACTTACAAATCAGCTTGCTCTCTTTGAAACCTGTTTTTAAGCTTCGCTATAACTGGACGGGACTAGCCCTCACACTAGGGATAGCTCAGCTTACAGTTAAGGCATGACATCTACAAAGTCTTCACTGACTGTTCTAGGTTTTCAGTGACTTCTCACCACTCTGGCTGGTCACAACTCAAATGCCTCCCCTCCTTGGTGAGCTCTGGGAATTGTTCAGCTTGCAACTTTCTAGTTTTTCTTGGCTCAGGATCATGGAGCTTCACCCTAGTACTCAGCAACAACTCCAAAAGGCCAGATGTAGCTTTCTGGAGCTCTTTTTGGGCTCTTTCTTCTTGAGCTCTTTCTGGAGCTCTTATTATTTTGTGTAGATTCAAGTTTCCATCCAGTAATATTTTCCTTTTACCTGAAGAATTTCCTTTACTATTTCTTATAGTGAAAGTCTGCTGGTGACAAATTCTCTCAGATTTTGTTTTTCTGGAAAAGGTTTTATTTCTCCTTCATTATTTAAAGGATATTGTGGTTGGAAATCTAGAGTTTTAGGTTGAGAACTTTTTCTCAAAGTTCAGGTTGAGAACATTTTCTCAAAGGAAGCACACTTCCTCCTTTCTAGAACTTTGCTGCACAGCTTCTAGCTGGATGCCTGAACTCCAATCTCCACATCCTCAAATAAGCAAGATTACTGTAGCCTGCTTGGGATCCCTTTCCTGGAACCCTAGTCTGGAGTATGACTCCATGCAGAAAACCAGGACAATTAAGGGGTCCCCTCATTTGTTTCTCTTCTCTTAGGGATCACATCCTTCCATGCCTGTTTTTAAACATTTTTTTCCTATATCATCCTATATCTTCATCCGTTTTCTAGTTGTTTGGGGTAGTAGATAAGTTTGATCCTTGTTACTCTATCACAGCCAGAAGCAGAAGTCAGGAATTGATATAAAGAAAAACTCTCTAATGGCTCTTTAAATGCCACCCATCTCTCATGAAGTTCTTAATTTCTGTCTCTTCTGTGTTTTATGCCATCACACTCTGCCTTGACTTATAATCACACACATATGTGACTCGGTGGACGACATGGGCCGTGAAGGTGAGCAGAGTCTCTCTTAGTAACTTCTCTGAGTCTAGTACATGATAAGCCCTTGGGAAGTGAGACTGAGTTTCCTCGTGTGGCAGTGAACTGAAGTGACTCTGATGAGGTAATGGGTATCCCAAGCTGAAACCCAAGGAGGACCGGCTCTCTCCCTTGTGTGATCAATGGTAGGCATACTCCCAGGTAAAATCATGAGGGTGCATAATTCTCCCTTATTAGGCAGGGCACCAAGCGATTGGTTAAAAGAATCCAAGCCTGTCCAGACTTGCCAAATACATCATCATGACATTAGAGCTCACAAAGCCTCAGATCTTGGCATAATGGAAGGGTTTGACCACAGGTGCCCTAACAGTGTCACATGATCTCCCAGACTGAGGCCAGACCATTCCCCAAGGGGCAGGTCCTAGAGCGTCCAGGAACTCAGGCTGTTGCTGCTCTTGCCCACTTTCCCTGGAAATGGAGCAAGGATGGGGAGTGACACAGTCTGGGTCCTTGCCCTAGCTAGACAACCCTAATCAGATGACTCAGTTTCCCCACCTGCGGATCAAGCCTCAGACAGGTCGGTCTCTAATGCCCTTTCCTTCTCTCAAGAGCTGGATCTCGCACCTGATGGCTTGATGGTCCTGGAAGTCTGTGACTCCCTCAGCTGCTGAGTCTAGGCTTCTGACTGACGGTATTTGGACACTGGTTTTTTGTGGCTCTGTGATTAGAACAATCTGTAGCTCTTGAATGATCCATGATGCTGTGAACCTAACCTTCCATAGTTCTGATGGCCACAGTCAGTGACAAATCTGTGACACCATTGTGTGGCTCTGTGACTTTGAAGCATTCACCTCATTGATCTCCATCAGCCCCAGTGGTGCTGGTGTGCCTGGGACCCAGACTGCTATCTGCTCAAGAACTCGTTCCTCATTCATTGCTCCCAGGGTCATTAATCCGAGTGATTCATTTGCAGGAGCCAGTGAGAAACAGAGATGCAGTGAATGCCAGCCTGGTCGCCTTTGGCCTGAAAGGGCTTGATTGTTTGCCTGCCTGAGAGAGCTCTGGTGCTCGGCTGTTTAGTGAGGGCCCGGCTGGGCCAAGCCTGGCTGGGCTGGCATGAGGACACAGAGCCACACTGCACTGTGCCGTGCTAGAGGAACATTCTGCCCTCCCCGCCCTTCATCCTGGATGACACTGTGCACTGTGAAGAGGGATGAGCCCGGGGCCCCGTGGGCAGGGACCCATTGCTGATTCTGCTCCTGGTTCCTGGGGCCACCTCCTGCTGGGCTTGTGCCTGTTTTGCCAACTCTGGGTGGTGGCCCTGGTTTGCCTGGTTTCTGCCCTGACCTCACCGGAGAGTCCTCGGGGCCTGGTTGTGCTGTCTGACTGGGGCCTATGGACACCCCACCCCCGGAATGGCTTGTTTCGTTTTCATTTTCCTGTAAGTGAGGACCCAGATGCTTCTTCCTGACCTTTGGCCTTTAGATCTGGGACAAACCTCTGGCAATCCCATGATTCTTTCCCTGACCCTACTTACAGTCAGATCCTGATCCCCAGGGACAGGCCAGAGGAGAAGGACCCCTCCACCCCATCACCTGTTCCTGTGTGACGACTCACATCCCCTCCCTGAGCTGTGGGCTCGTCAATCTGTAAAATTGGAGCATGGAACCTCCCTCCTGGTGGCTGTGGGGAGAAATCCATGAGAACCCGTGTGCATGCATGCTCTGGGCTCGAAGGCTGGGGATTACTGTGCAGGCAACAGGGTGCGTTTTCCAGGAGCCCATGTGAGCCACACCACAGAGGGGTCCCCTGCCCTGGGGAGAATGTCCGGTGGGCACCTGGGTCTGCCTCTCCTAGTAGGAATTGAAGACTTGCTCCTTCTGACAGAGGAGAATGTCAGTCAGGAGAAATTCATTCATCCAACATTCATTAGTTCATTTGTTCATTCATTCACACATTGCCAGTCACTCTTTATGCCGCTGGTTTTTGTCTTGGCAATTCTACCTTGAGAGTGATTTCATTACACTCTGGACTTGGAGTGGTGCAGGGTGGGGAGGTGGGAGTGGCCACACCAGTTCAGCCCCCCTGGGGGAAAGCATTCCAGGCAGGGGTTAAGAATGAACATGTTGGAGTCAGACTCCTATGGGTCTCTGCCATTACTCTCCTCGCTGAGTGGCCTTGGGCACATTGCTTAGTCTCTCAGAGTTTCTGGCAGATCAACTGTAAAAATGGGGGAAAGTAATGGCGATCCCTCTCCCAGAGTTGCTGTGAGGCCTGAATGTAATCAGGTATAGTCCTTAGTGGCCAAGGATGAGCTCCATAGGTGGAGTGGAGGTTAAGGTCATAGGAATCAGGTGACCAGTTTGAATTTCAGCTCTGCCACTTGCGGGCTGAGGGGCCTTGGGCAAGCCGTTTGGCCTCTCCTGCCTCAGTTTTCTCTTCTGTCAAATGGGACTCATAGGGATATTGTGAGGTTAAAATTTTTTAAAAGGTAGATCACATAGCACAAGGCCCGGCATGTGGAAGAGCTTGATCAACTGTAGCCAGTAGCATTATTAAATATTCCTTATGATACCTGAGGATTTCATTCAGGAACTTCTCAGGGAAGCAAATTCCCCTGGACGGCCTTGGAGAAAGACTCTGGCCACATGGGAAGCAGGGATTTGTCTTGGAAGTTGGGATTTCTTTATATGGAACGAGTGTCCCACACCTGTCTCCCAGTTGGCCCCACTGGAATTTCTAGATTCCTAAGTTACCGGTGAAGGAGGCTCCCCTCCTCGCCCCTTGAGTTTCCAGGAAGGGTTTGGTCTCTGTTTTGGTGCCTTGTTGTGGGGTTCCCATGGGGAAACGGAGCCTGAAGATTGCACTGATCTCAGCTGCAACACCCCTGGGACCAAACCCGGCTCACCTTCCGGTGTGGGAGGGGGCAGGGGGAGGGCACAGCCAGGGCTGGGCCTTGATCAAAAACTCTTAACAGATCAGCACTGCTGGGCTCCAGATGAGCAAGAGGACAGCCCCATCCAGGTCGTGCCCATCTGGGCACGCAGCCTTCCTGACTCTGATGCCACCGTTCTGCTCCATCTGTTCCAGTCTGTTCCAGTTCCCGATGTCTTGGGCTGCCAAGGGGTCCGAGAGTGAAGGGGTGCCTTGGTGCCTTGGTGGCTCAGTGGGTTAAGCCTCTGCCTTTGCCTCAGATCATGGTCTTGGGGTCCTGGGATCGAGCCCCGCATCAGGATCTCTATTTGGCAGGGAGCCTGCTTCCCTCTCTCTCTGCCTTCCTCTCTGCCTACTTGTGATCTCTCTCTCTGTCAAATAAATAAATAAAATCTTTAAAAAACAAACAAACAAACAAACAAACAAAAAAGAGAGTGAATCTGAGCCTGGCACCCAGGCTCCAAAAGCATACATTCATTCACTTATTCATCCCAGATCTCACTGAAATTCCTGCGTTGGCATTTGGGGAGAACAGTGGTGGACTTGCCCTCAAGCAGCCCACAGTCCAGAGGACCTCGTCAAGTTATAACCCAACTGAAACAGCAGTGTTGTGGCAGCTCTTTAAAAAAAAAAAAAATTATTTATTTTAAGTAATCTCTACACCCAGTGCAGGGCTCTATCCCATGACCCTGAGATCAAAGAGTCACATGCTCTTCCAAGAGAGCCGGCTAGGTGCCCCGTGACATTCTTTTGTGTTTGGGCATAACACCTTTAAGAACATGATGAAAATACAGAAAATTTTCTCCAGGAAATGCAGTAAGCACAAAATGTTGCCTACAATTTTAGGATGTTTGTGATTCCTCAGACGTCCATTCAAGAACCTCAGATCAAGAATTCCTCCATCCTAGTGGGAAAATGGTTGAGAGAGCCAAGCCAGGAAGCTGTAGAAATGCAGAGTTAGGAATTCAGGAAAGATGGGCTGGAGAGGTCCTACTTACTCATTCCACAAGCACTTCCTGAGCACCTACGAAATGCCATCCATCACTGAGACGCCACCAAAGAAAAAGGCCGAGTCCCTCCTCTCCTGGAACTTATGATCTAGTAGGGACAGACAAAAAAAAAAAAAATAAGAAAACAAATTAACGAGCACAGGGATGTCTGAAGGTGACGAGGAGCCTGCTTTAGGGGAAGTCCCAGGCACAGGGAACAGTTAATAGAAAGGTCCTGGGGTGGCTGTGAAAATATAGGGCTGGTAGAATGCGTGAAAGAAAGCTAGTGTGGCTGGAGCTTAGCGAGGGGTGGGAGATGGGCGAGGCTGTTGAGCAAAGGCCGTATCCCAAGGCCTTGGGGTCCCGGGTAAGGATTAGGATTTTGCTGGGGAATCCTGTTTCTCTTTAAGTTCAGAATTTTAAATTTGTACAAATGAGAGCAGCGTGCACATTTCTTTTCACAGCTGCCTTTTTTTTTTTCATCCAGCGATGCTTGATAGCTGTTGAATTTATTTATCTTCATCTGCTATATAGGATTATATGGTCATATCCTTATCCATTCTCATACTGATGGGCCTTTAGGCTGTATCCTGTTTTGTGATTGCAACTGAATCTGTAATGGAAGATCAGTGGGTTGAAGGGTGTGCACGTTTCCAAGCTTATAGGAAGTTGCCAGATGGCTCTCTAAAGTTCAGGTACTAATTTAGATTCCCACTAGCAGCGTCCGAAGGTTTCTATTTCTTTATATCCTTGCCAACAGTTGATATTGCCAGCCTTTTAAGGTTTTGACAATGTTTTGGGTGTAAAATGGTAACTCACTTTAATTTGCCTTTCCATGATTACTAGCGAGGCGAAACGTGTAATTTCCTATTTACTGGCTCTTGGGAGTTTCTTCTCTTGAGAATTGTCTGTTTCTATCCCTTGTCATTTTCCCACAGGGATGTCTCTTTCTAATTGATTGGTGGACGTTGTTTATATATTCGAGTTACTAATCCATTGTCTTTCATAAATGTTGCAAAGCTCTTCTCCCACGCTGTTTACTGGAGGGTTTTAGGGAGAGGAGTGACATGCTCTGATTTACATTTTTATTATTATTATTATTATTTTTTTTTCTGATTTACATTTTTAAAGATCACTCTAGCTACTGTGTGAAGAATGGATGGGACAATGGGCATGAATGAAAGTGGGGAAACCAGTTAGAGGGTCATTGCAGTGGTCGCAGGATGAATGACGGTGGCCTTGACTAGGGTCATAGGAGGGGAAATAGAGAAAGGTGGACAGTCCCAGAGTACATTTTGGAAGTAGAGTTGATAGAACCTGCTGATAGATTTGATGTGGGGCAAGAAGAAAAGATAGGAATCAGGATGACTCTTAGGTTTTTGGCCTGAGCAACTGGGTAGATGGTGGTGCCACTGAGTGAGACAGAGAATGGCAGGTGGAGAAACAGGTTTAGGCTGAGAGAGGGGGAATAAACAGTTCTGTTTTCAACATGTTAAGCTTGAGACAGCCTGTGGATATCCAAGGAGTTAAATCGAAAAGGGAGTTCGATCCGTGAGTTCAGGGGAAACAGCCAGGGCTCGGGATAGACATTTGGGAATCATCAACACATGGACCGAATTTAAAGCCTTGAGATTGGGTGAGGTCGAAAAGACCAGAGGCTCCCAGGTGAGCCTCAGCACATGACAACATTTAGAGGTTGAGCAGAAGTGGAGAATCGATAAAGAATGGTCTAGAAGGTAAACTCTATGGAATGGGTTTTGTTGTTGACTGTATCTAGCAGAGGACTTAGCAAGTAGTAGGCTTTTAGTAAATACTCGTTGAAGGAATACATGACAATAAATGAATGAATCAGGAGACTGAGAGGGAGTGGCCAGTGAGATAGAAGAAGAGGTACCCTAGAAGCCAAGAGAAAGAGAAAGGTTTCAAGAAGGCAAGAATGGTTAGTTGTGTTCAACGTTATCAAGAAGTTGCGTAAGAGCTGGACAGAGAATGGACCCTTGGATTTGGCAACACAGACGTCACTGGTGACTTTGACAAGAATAGTTGAGGCTTGAAAGAGGTGGAGTGTGCCAGATCCTGTGAGGTAGGGGGCAGGGTGGGGGTGGGGAGTGGAAGGATGTTTAGAGCAGTGGAAGATCATGGTTCAATGCCAGAGGACAATCGGGGCGGGTTCCTGTCACTGCAAGTTGTTCCAGCTGAGGGGATGGTAAGAGAGTGGCCAGGAGGGATGAGGCTGGGGCCAACGGTAAGACAGGCCGAGAGGCTGAGGGCAGCCCAGTGGTTTTGAACTTGACAACTTGGTCTGGAGTTAGTGGGTTTGTGTCCACGTGTTAATCAAGATTCAGGGGACAGAACTCTAATTCTAGTTGACTTTTTTCCTCATGTATCCGAAAAGTCCAGGGATAGATCCTGGCTTTAGGTGCAAGACTTGGACTGCACTCTTGGTTCTTCTCTCTGTGTTGGCTTCCTTGTCAGGCAGGCCATTCTCTCAGAGGGGCGAAATCTAGGCTGCTGTCCTGCTCCCTCAATCTCAGGTGGAAAGCCAATTTCATTTCCAATCCTGCCATCAAATGAAGTCTCATCGGGTCTGCCTGGTGGTCGTGTGTCATCCCTGACCCAGTCACTGTGGGCAAAGGGAGGGTGCTTTTCTCTGATTGGCCAGGCCTGGGTCATATGACTATCCCTGGAGTTGGTGTGAAAATGGGTCTACCAGAAGTAATTTCCCATTGGAAAATCAGAGTGCCCACACAAAAGGAGGGTGTGTGTGTGGCGGGTAATGTCGGACAAGTCAACCCACAAAAATTCAATGATTATGGAGTACTAGAAGGACATAGATTCGTAGAATATCAGGATATTAAAAAACAGGAGGTTGGGGGGAGATCTTTAGGGAATTCCTACAGAGATTCCCTAATTCAGTGTTGTCCAACAAAAGTGGAATGTGAGGCACAAATGTCACTTTAAATGTTGCAGTGCCCACATTATAAACAAAAAGAAAAGAAAAGAGAAACAGGTGAAATTAATTTTAATAATACGTTTTATTTAACCTACAAAATCTAAAATATTATCATTAGGAGGTAATCAGTATAAAAAGCATTAATGAGATATTTTACATTCCTTTTTCCTATTAAGTCTTCAAAGTCTGTATTTTCTACTTACAGAATATCTTAGTCCAAAATCTAAATTTTCCCCAGAAATACTTGATCTGTGTTTAGATTTTATCAAATTTACAATGGAAAAAAGTAGGTTCCCATCCCCAAGTTTTTCCAAATGTGCTTGAGAATTCTCCAATGACTGAAGACTTGTACATCCATTAAAAAATTCAGATTAATTAAAAATAAATACAATTTCAAATTCAGTTCTTTAAGCCCCACTAGCCACATTTCAAGCAAGTGGTTACCAAATTGAACAGCATGCCCCATCCAATGTGTTTGTTGGACGGAAGGGGAAGTGATGTCCAGGGAAGGGAGTGGCCCTTCAGGGGTCCCGGGCTGGGCAGGAGCAGACCCCAGGTCTTCTGACTCTGTCGGGGGCTTTCCACGCCACCTCACACCTGTCCTCTTCTGAGCAGGTGGGTGAACCCCCGCCAAGGAAGCAGCACTAAGATCGTAAAAGACCAGATCTAACTGAGGCTCAAATTCTTGCTCAGACTGTAGAAAGCATTCCTGTATTTTATGTTCATCTTGTCTGTAACCATCTCTGGACTAGATGATAAGTGTGTTTGGAACGAGTGCCTGAATGCATTAGCAAACAGCATTTATTGAACACCTCTGTGTTCTAAGCATTGCACCCAGCCTTGGACATGGAGATCAGGCCAAGCTCCTGCCCTTGAGGGGCTCACCATCAGGTCTAGGGGGGACAAGGTGGTAAGTGCATCCCTTAGGGTACGCACAGGATGGTGTGGGGCCAGTGCTTGTGGGAACGAGCTGATCAAACAGCCTCTGGGGCTGGTTGAGTCCTTGGGAAAATCTACGGGGAGCCCACACCTGGCATTGCTGGGTGTTGGACCTTGGCCTGTGGGTGTGGGGGTGTTTGGGTAACAGCCCAAAGGCTAGGAGGGGTTGTTTTGGTTGTTGATGTTTGGAACCGAGAGGGGCTATTGTTAGGTGAAGTCTCAGCTCGTTGGTGTGTGGGGTTGGCTCGGGACCATGGGGTGGGTCCTGGTTGGAGTGTCTGCCATCAGTTAATATCCCTTTGTTGATGAGAACATCCCTTCACTGAGCACCCACAGTGTCCTACTCTTTGCTCATCATTGTGTGCTCAAGAGCTCTCTCTCTCTCTCTCTCTCTTTCTCACACACACACACACACACACACACACACAATTGCTTCATAGTTTAATTGGTGGAGCCCCATGCATGACAAAAATGCAGGGTCCCTTGATCCAAAATTAAGAATTTCAAGTTGGTGGCACAAAAAGCAGAATGTTAACAAGTGTTGGGGTCCCAGGCGACTGCCCAGGTCCTGAGTCCCAGGTCCCGAGTCTGGGCAGCCAGCCCTGCACACCTGTGACCCACCAGGTCCCTGCTGGTGGAGCTGGGCTTGTGCCTTCCCTCTGAAAAGCGCCGCAAGTCATGCCAAGTGCTTTAGAGACTTTGTTCTCTCCTGCAACCCGCCCACATCCGGATGTCAGCGATGACTATCGTGCCCACTTTACATAAGAGGGTGTGGAGATGCTGAGGACGACCCAGCACCCGAACCCCGAACTCTGCTGAGTCCGGAGCTCAGACTTGTTCCTCTGCCCGCCCACCTCTCCTGCCGAGAAGAGTAAGCCTCCTTTCTTGGTTTCTTTCTGATTTTTCTCTAATGTTCTTTTCCTCTGAAGTTTCAGATGGTGAATCGGATAGAAATATGGAATCTCCAGATTCCTCCAGCCATGCAGGGGTTGGTCAGTCTTCCCGTCAGTGAGTCCCCACCGCGAGGATCTATGGGGTCCCCACCTGGCCCAGATCACTAAAGACACCCCAGGGGCAGATCTGAGTCACCTCCTGTACTTGTCTTCTTCTCTCCGCTCCCACGTGGACTCAGGAGCAGCCCGTTTTCCTTCAACTCCTTCTCAAGGTGTCACTCACCAGAGCAGCACAGGCTTATACTGAAATTTGGGCTGAGAATTATGTCACAGGACAGCAAACAATGGGAAAGTGACATTGGATGCTTCTCCTCTTAGTCATCTCCAGGCCCTCATGGCCTCCCAGGGCTCCTTCCTGACTGAGGCTTTCCTAGAACCTGCCGTGTTCTGTACCTCTTGACTTCCGTCCTGTTCCTCCTGCTACCCAGGCTGTCTCTCCTCCATCTTTCCAGGGATGTCCCATTCAGTCATTCATTCATTCACTCACTCAGTCACTTATTCATTCCTCACTGAGCAGCTAGTGTATGTCAGGCACTGTGTTTGGTCCTGGAGATACAGGGAAAGGGAATCTCTGCCTTCATGGGCTCCCAGGCTGGTGGGAAGATGGACTTGAAGGCCTGACCCAGACACACAGCCTGGCTTCTGAGTTGTGGTTGTGACAGAGGATATGAAGGCAAAGGATGGAGGAGCAGAACAAGATGGAGAAAACCCATCTCAGACTGTGTGTCCTTTAAGCCAAGATCTGGAAGATGAGAAGCAGTACCATGGGCAGAAAGAGACAGAAGGCGGTCCTTAACAGAGGGAACCCAGAGGGTCCTTAACACACGGGCAAGGTCCCTGAGGCATGGAGTTGCTGGCGGTGGTGTGCACAGAGTTGAAGGGAGCCAGGGAGCACTGAGCAAGGGGGACAGCGGAGGAGATGGGGTCAGGGAGCATGTGGGGTCTATTGGTGCAGGGCTCTGTGGTCAGATAAGGGGCTGGGATGTGATTCCCAGGCCAGCAGGAAGCTCCAGGAGGCTTCCAAGCATGGGCATCATGGGATCTGAATTACATTTCAGGAAAGACTTCTCTAGCTTTCGGGTGGAGAACAAGCCAGAGGATCGAAAGGACGAGTGGAAGTGGGGGACGAAGGCTGACAACTTTGGGGTTCACACGCTGGATGAGAATGGCTGGTTGGCGAATGATGACAATGGAGGCAGAAGAGGTGGACAGATTTGACATGTCTTTCGGAGGTAGAACTGGATTGTGCTGGAATTGTGTTTGGTGATGGAAGATGGTTCCCACATTTCTGGAACTTCTCCCCTCATCTACAGCCCCAATGGCCCTCCTTCCCTTGCCTTCAGACATAGCAGTGATTCATGACAGTGGCCACCCAGGGCCCTGGGTACAAAACCATGTTCCTGGGTATTCAAGGTGAGCACAGAAGCCTGGTGGACCCTTTGGATGGTGTTTTTTGGACCCCGTCAAGCAGCGCGTGGAGGGGTTAAATGGGGTGACCTTTGATAACTCAATTTTGTTCCTTATCATTGAAGTAATACACAAAAAAGTGAAAAGATTGATGGTGTCATGTGTCGCTGGCAAGAACTTGGAGAAAGAGGGAGCCTGAATACCATTAAGTGGAAAAAACCACCAGGCAAATATCATTTTTGGAGAGTACTTTGGGGTTATATTTACATTTAAAATATATTTAAAATAAAAGTACATTTAAAATTTGCATGACCATAAACTCGGCTCCTTAGAATCTCCCCTAAGAACTGAGGACGTATGAACCTGCGTGCGTATAAGCGTGGCCTGGGATCTTCATGGCACTGAAGTCAGACACTGTAAACCAACATTGTAAATGGTCACCCGTCGTGGATAGGTGACAAACTCTGGTCCACCCATACATACTGTAGAGACCATGCAGCAGTTAAAAGGACTGAGGCAGCTACCTTTACGAAAAGCTCTCCCGGGGTGCCTGGGTGGCTCAGTGGGTTAAGCCTCTGCCTTTGGCTCAGGTCATGATCTCAGGGTCCTGGGATCAAGCCCTGCGTGGGGCTCTCTGCTCGGCGGAGAGCCTGCTTCCTCTCCTCCCCTTCTCTGCCTGCTTGTGATCTCTGTCAAATAAATAAATATAATCTTTAAAAAAAGAAAAGAAGCTCTCCCAGGCCACCAGGAAAGTAAAAAAGTAAGTTACGTATCAGTACAGTACATATGAGACAAATTATGTAAAAAAAAGAAAAAAAAACCTAAAGAACGCTGCCTTTTTCTAAACGTACAGACGTATCCATGCAGAATACAAAGAAAAAGGGCGCAAAGGCATGACATTAAAGGGCTCACAGCGGTCTCGTCGGTGGGAGGGGATGGGATCCCGGGTGGGGGTTAAACGTGATGCTATAGCCTCAGGCGTTCTGCTTGACTTCTTCCCTACGAGTCTCTTTTCGTGCATTACTGGTGTCGTTAAAAAGTTCAAACTAAAACACACATTCATTGCAAACCATCTGAAAAGGCAGCTATGAGAAATGAAGGGAAGAAAAAACCCATACTAGTATATCCCAAAGGTAACCATTATTAAGGTTTTTGTTTCCAAATCTTTCCTGTATTTTCCCATGCTTTAAAAATATGACTCTATTATTAAACCACTATTTTATGACCTGTTTTTTTTTCACACTTCATATCTTTCCATGTCATTAAAATTCTCCCAACCCAAGTTTTTTTTTTTTTTTTTTTAATTCATTGTCTTATGCTGCTGGGTTTTACCATTTCGTATATAAATCCATTATGGTAGACACAGAGCACATTTCTATTTTTTTTTATTATATACAAACTTTCAAGTGCCTCTTTATACAGTTGTCCAGTGGTTTATTTGGGAGAATTTTATTAGAAAACTATAGGGATTAAGGTGATTTGGAAGCTCTCCTCTCTCTCTCTCTCTTTTTTAAGGTAGGCTCCACACCAAGCACGGGGCTTGAACTCACGACCCTGAGATTAAGAGTCGCATGCTCTACCAGCTGAGCCAGCCAGGCAGCCCTGGAAACTCTTGGTAGGCAATGCCCAGTTGCCTTCCATGAAAGGGAAGCCACTGCAGACTGAACAGGGCAGTATGTCCCTGACAGTCCCCTTTGCCTCAAGGTTTTTCAAGAGGAGCTTCTTGTCTAAAGGGAGAAAAGTTGCCCAGAAGAATCAGTGGAGTCTTCCTTCCAGGAAACCTTCAGAGAGGCCCGAGACATAAGTCTGGCCAGCTTGGTCTTCAGAGGCAATGCTGCCCAGGTGACCCCCGAAGTCCCTCCCAGAAATGATTTGGGGCTCCAGGGACAAGAAGAATACCGTGGAGACTGAGTCAGGGTTAATCATGGATGTCAGGGCCCCTGGGCGGATTTCCGAAGACTGTGCCCTCAGAGGGAGGTCAGGAGTCAGGTTCCCTCGAGGCCCACCAAGACAGTCTCTCCAGGTGTAGCCACTGCCCACGGTGTGCACGCCTCCACAGACAGGATGCTGGGCAGTGTTAGGAGGTAAAGACGAAGCCATGAGGGAGAAGGGCTCTGTGCTGGGCCCAGGAGGTGACCAGTAAACTCCCCGGGAGTTTGCCTGAGGGCTGGAGCGGCTGTGGACTCCGCACTGGGCTGCCAGGCCTGGCTTGGGACAGCTTCTCCAGCAAATCCTCGACCCTCCATCCTTCCTCCGAGCTCCCCATCTAGCCATCTTCGGTATGGGGCACACAACATATTGATAAAAGTTAACCATTCACGTGGGCATTCTGCAGTATATACAAATATCCAATCATTATGTTTTACACCTGAAGCTGATGTAATGGTACGTGTCAATTACACGCCAATAATAATAGGGATAGCAGTAGTGGTAGTAGTAGTAGTAGTAGTAATAATAATAATAATAATAATAATAATAATAATAATAAAACATGAGGGGCACCTGGGTAGCTCAGTTGGTTGAGCGTCCGACTCCTCTTGATTTGGGCTCAGGTCATGATCTCAGAGTGATGAGATTGAGCCCCGTGTTGGACCCCGTGCTGGGCAGGGAGCCTGTTTGGGATTCTCTCTCTCCATATGCGCCTCCCCCCCCAACCAAACCCCACCCCAAACCATCCACACGATTCAAAGATACATCCAGGACAGCCATCACCCCTGCAGCTCACAACTGTTTCTCCTTTGCCGTCCCTGCTTGGTTTTCTGCTAATACTAAGTGAATTGGTAAGTGCCATGAAGTCATAGTATCAAGTTTGACCCCCACTTTGCAGTCACCTTGAACTGCAAAGATCTCTCAAACATATTCCTTTTTCCCTCTGTACCTGCTACATCACCCCAGCCACACACTCATCATCGCCGTAAGAACAAAGACTCGCAAAAAGCTGATGGTGGGTGATTTCACTCATAAGACCCCGAAAAGATCACAGTCTCACAGAAGGTCTCCCCTGTCATTTCAAGGCCGCAGTTCACACCATCCTCACCATTGGGAATATGGGTGCCTAGGTGTGGTAGTTGCATTTCCTTTTTGAAATTAAGAACCTTTCAGGGTCTCCTGGCTGGCTCAGACAGTGGAGCATGAGACACTTGATCTTGGGGTTGTGGGTTCGAGACCCACATCAGGTGTCGAGATTACTCAAAAATGAAATCTTCAAAACAAGAAAAGAAATGAAGAACATTTCATCCATATAAAACATACCTTAAATGTGAGATATTAATAAGGTTGATCATGATGATGGTGATAATGTTAATAAATTCATATACCCACATCCATCTTGGGAGGGCTGACATTACAAGGTCCTGAAGCTGCCCCCTTGTGCCTCCCCAGCTCTTCCTCTCCCTCCCATCTGGAGGCAATAACTACCCTGGATTTTGTATTTATCATTCCTTTACCCTTTTCTTTACAGTTTTCTCACAGTTGGATGCAGTCTTGAACAATACATTGTCTAGCTTTGCATGACCTTGAAATTCAGAGAAACAGCACTGGACGGATTTTTCCTACAGGGCATGTGTTTGTTGCATTTTTTGTTTGTTTGTTTTTTTATGACATTCACCCACATTGTTGAGTGCAGCTGTAATGCATTCGTTTTTACTGCTGTAATGCACCATATTGTATGAAAAACCACAAATCATCAATCCATTCTCCTCTTTATGGACACACGGTTGCTGCCGTCCACGTTGATTACATCTCCCAACGCACACATGGAAGAGTTTCCAGGTGAGGCACACAGGAAGGGAAATGCTGGGTAATAAGGTGTGTGCACCTGAACTTGACCCGATGATGCCAAGTTGCTTTCCAAAATGGCTGTAGGAATCTATGCTCCCATAGGCAGTGTATAAGAACTTGCATTGTTCCACAGCCTTGACAACACTTGGTGTTGTAAGACTTTAACATTGGTGCCAATCTGGTAGGTGTAAGTTCACATATTATAGAGGATTTAGGCTTGCATTTCTTTCATTCCTGATGAGGTTGGGTGTCTTTTCATGCTTATTGGCAATATTGTTTCCTTGCCTGCACAACGCTTGGTTATGTTCTTTAGTCCTTTTTCTAGCGTGTTCTCTTTTTCTTATTGATTCTTTAGAAGCTCTTTATATATTAGGGCCCTAATTTTTTCTAAATTACTTGCATTTCAATGCCATTTCCAAATCCGTGGCTTATCCTTTCACTTTCTAAGTGGTGACTTTTTGTGAACAAAAAGTTTTCTTAACATAGGAGAATGTATCGAGGTTTCTCCTTATGATATGTGCTTTTTGTGTCTTTTTAAAGAAACTTCTCCCTCCCCTGAGGTCCTATGTTTTCTTTCAAAAGTTTGCCTTGCACATTTAGGTCTTTTTGTCCACCCTCAATTGATTTTGTATCAGTAAGGATCCAATTTCAGTTATTTTCCATGTGGATAAGCAACCATCCTGGCTTTCTTTATGGAATGCTTCCTTTTCTTCCTTATTTTGCAAAACCACCTCTTCTCTTGATGACATTTCTGTTTATGCTTGAGTCTGCTTGTAGAATCTCTAGTTGGATCCACTGGTCTGTCCTGAGCCAAACCCATACAACTCCAATTACTAATGCTTTGAAACGAGTCTTAACAATCACTTTGTATTGTGCATATTGATACCTGGTAAACCGAACTCTACACCTTGTAATTCTTCAGGAATGTCTTGGCTCTTTTTGACCTCTTGCTTTTCCTTATAAAGTATAGAAAGAGACTGTCACATGCCAGGAGCACTTTGTTTGGATTTCTTGTGGAATTGCACTGAATGAAAATGGATCTGTGTAAAAATATATTTTATATAGTTAATATTTATTTGTATTTTATCAGCATGGTTATCTCTTTTCTTCTAATTGTTCTATCTTGCATTTTAACCTTTCATCTGGGACCACTTTCCTTCTTCCTGAGATAAATCTTAATTTTCTTTTTAAGATTTTATTTATTTTTTTGAGAGAGAGGAAGCATGAGAGGGGGGAGGATAAAAGGGAGAAGTAGACTTCTTGCTGAGGAGGGAGCCCATTGGGGGACTTGTTCTGGGACTCCAGGATCATGACCGGAGTGAAAGGCAGTGGCTTAACCAACTGAGCCACCCAGGTGCCCTGAGATACATATTTAAAAGTGTCTTTGTGGTGTGCTTGGGTGGCTCAAAGAGTTGGTAAGCATCCAGCTCTTGATTTCAGCTCAGGGGTGTGGGATTGAGCCCTGGATTGGGCTCCATGCTGAGTGTGGAATCTGCTTGGGATTCTCTCTCCCTC
The DNA here is from genome assembly GCF_002288905.1 of Enhydra lutris kenyoni. Lineage (NCBI taxonomy): Eukaryota > Metazoa > Chordata > Mammalia > Carnivora > Mustelidae > Enhydra > Enhydra lutris. Next base: position 6,393,947 of record NW_019154122.1, read on the forward strand.
TCCCTCTGCCTCACCCCTGCTGCTTGCTCACTCTCTCTAAAAGAATCAATTAATTTTAAAAACTAAAAAATAAAAGTGCCTTTGTTGAAGCTTTATTGGTGGTCAACACATCCAATATTGGCTTGTTTGAAAATTTTGTCCTTGTTCTCGAAAGATAGTTTTGCTGGGTATACAATTCTAGTTGATAGTTATTTTCCCTTGGTCTCTGGTTCCAGTTGTTATAGTTGAAAAGTCAGCTGTCCACAAACTCTTGGGCTTTTGTTGTTTTTGTTGGTAAACCTCTTTTCTTGGATTGTATTTTCTCTTTGACCATGCTCCCCTGTAGGTTCATTATGTTCTATATGGATGTGGATTTTAACTTTTATCTTGGATGAGATTGATTGTGTTTTTTGAATTCATGATTCACATCTTCCACCAATTTTGAAAAATTATTTGCCATTATCTTTTTGATTATTGCTTTTCTCTCATTGCATTCATTTCCCACAGCCACTAACTTGGGAGCTAACAATAACAAAAATTCATTCTTTCACCTTCTAGGGGCCCAAACCCCTTAATCAGTATGCTTTGGCTGAAATCAAGATGTTATCAGGGCCATATTTCCTTTGGAGGCTCAAGGGGGGAATCCACTCTTTGTCTCTCCCAGCTCCTGGTGGCTGCCAGTGCCCTGGGCTGGCAGCCATTGTATTCCAGGCTTCAAGGGCAGTGTCTTCAAACCTCTCTCTGCTTTGTGTTCATACTGACTTCTCTTCTGTGTGTCCCTCTTAGAAGGACACATGTGATTGCATTTGGGGACCCTTGATAATCCAGGCTAATCTCTGCATCCTCGGACCCTTAACTTAATTACATCTGCAAAGACCCCCCCCTTTTTTGCCATATATGGTTAAACTCTCAGGTTCCAGGCATGAGGACATGGAAATCTTTTGGGAGGGGCTATTTTCAGTCTACCAGTGACATGTGTGTTACACCCTCCCTCTGGCCCCCATGTCTTTAGTCTTTATTTCATAGTTTATCACATTGTCCCTCTGTGCTACATTCTAGGTAGTTTCCCTAGATATGGCTTCCATTTCCCTGGATGATCTTTTCGGCTGTGTATAATCCACTATTTAACCCAGACATTGGTATTTATAGTTTTGCTTAACATATATTTCTTTCCTAGAAGTTCTATTTGGTTCTTTTTCAAATCTCTCTGGTCACTTTTATAATCTCCTGTTCCTTGCTCAGTCTGATCCTCTTTTTAAAAACTTTTTTGAGGATTTATTTATTTTAGAGAGAGAACACGTGTGTGTGAGTTGGGGGAGGAGCAGAGGGAGAGAATCTTCAAGCAGACACCCCGCTAAGCATGGAGCCTGACCCAGGGCTTGAGCCCATGACCCATGAGATCATGACCTGGGCCAAAACCAAAAACCAAGAATAGACCCAACTGAGCACCCCCAGGCATGCCAGTTTGATTCTCCTTTTAATTGATTCAATTCTTCACATTGAATGTGGCTGGAGAAAAATTCACCACTCTTTAATGAAATTTTCCTGTGGAAATGATCGGAGACAAGGGTCAGTGGCTGGAGAGGGGTGTAGGGTCAAAGTAATAATCATAATGATGATGATGGAAGATGGAAATTTATATGGTAATGAGAATGACCTAGCAGACAGGAGTCAGTTCATGGGACGATGTCCTTGTGTGGGGGAGAGAAGGAGTCCAGGGCATGAGGGGAGCTATGGGGCTCAGATAGAGTTGAGAGTTCACCTGTGGCAACCGGGGAATGGCAGAGCACAGAGTCAGGTAGATTGGAAGGAGGTGATGGATGGCTGTGTGCCATCTCTTCTGGTTGCTTTGCTTCCTCAGTAAATAGGAAGGAAGGTCATCAGCTGAGAAGGAAAATGTGGAGGAGGTGCCCAAGCTGTGAGAGAGAGAAGGTGTAACACGGTCATCTATGAGAGTGGGAATTTGAACGGAATGGACTGTTCAGCAGCACAAAACACACTGGATGCTAGTGGGTTGAACTTAATGAGAGACTGATCAGTGTGGTTGTATTTTTCTAAAGCATGGATTTGACCATGTCCCTCCCTCGCTTAAAGCCCTCCTTCACTCCCCCGCTCCACACTCCTTTGCATGGCGTTCCCGGTCATCCATGACCCCAGCGCCACTCAGTTCCCGTCCTGCCTTTTACACCCCAGCCATTCAGAGCTACTTGAAATTCACCAGACAGATTTCACACTTCTCTGCCCTGGCTCTTACTATACCCGCTGCCTGGAATGCCCTTCCCTGCCTCACCCAGCCACAGTGAGCTCCCCTCCAACGATGAGTCCGCCCAGGGAGTTGGCTTCACTTCTGCCTCCCATCCCTCGCCCCTGTCCCTTCCCCGGACAGAATTTTCTCATCTGGTACAGCCCCAAGAAAACTTCATTTATGGTTCTGCCCTGTCCACCTCTTCGAGGGCACAGACCGCATCCTGTCCTTTCTGTGTCCCTGGCATCCTGCACCGAGCAGGTGCTAAGACAGTGTCCACTGAGAGCACTGACGGATGGCTTCTAGAGGAGAGCTGGGTCAGGCCAGCAGGGGTGTTACCCAAAGGGCCATTAGTGGGATCACTGGACTGCAGGGAAGAGACAAGAGCATTAGCCAGGAAGCTGAGCCAAAGCCCGAGGTCAGGAGAAAGGAGGCCAGGCTCTCAAGTGGAGGGCTGAGAGGGAAGCGGAAGGGGAGGCTGAGGGAGCGAGCAGGGAGCGGGTGGGGTAGAGCCTTATGGTCCATGACACACATCTTCAACCTATGAGCACCTGGCAGGGGGGATCTGTGCTGTCACTTGGTTCTTGTGCTGGGGAGGGGCGCGGGCTGCAGAAGAGCACCTTTGTTTCTGGGAATCTTAGCTTTCTAAAGGTAGGAAAGATGTTGGGGGGCTCAGCCCCTCCTTTCCAAAGAACCAAATGCACAACTCTCAACAGCCCAAGCATGCCTTTGGGGAATGGGGTCAAATGGGCATCTGGACACAGCCTGGAGTAATGTCAAGGACAGAGCTTAGGGGTCAGGCTCCCCATCACCCCCAAGCTATGGCACTCTGGGCGACAGCTCTGCTTCTCTGAGCCACAGTTTTCTCTTGTCAAAGGGGGATGTCGAAGAAGACACATCGCTAATTAAAAACAGGTAAAGGAATTTGCAACAGTGTGGATGAACCTAGAGAGCGTTATGCTGAGTGGAAGAAGTCAGAGACAGACGGGTACCGTATGATTTCATTTCCATGCAGGATCTAAAAAAACAACACAGATGGACAAGCAGAAAGAGCCAGAAACAGTCTCGTAAGCACAGACAACAAGCTGGTGGTTGCTCGAGGGGTAAGGGTAGGGGGATGGGTGAAATGGGCGGAGGGGATTAAGAGGTACCAACTTCCAGTTAAAAAATAAGTAAATGACAGGGATGAAAAGAACAACATGGGGAATATAGTCAGTCATCATGTAGGAACTTTGCATGGAGACAGATGGTAGCTGCACTTACCGTGGGGAGCGTTTTGTAATATATATAAATGTTGAGTCACTCTGTCGTACATCTGAAACTAATATCATCTTCTATGTCAGCTATGCTTTGATTAATATAAATGGGCAAATGATTGGAATAGATACTGATCCAAAGAAATCACACACTTGGCCAACAAGCACCGAAGAGCTGCTCAACCGATCCGTGGTCATTAGGGAAAGGCAAATCAAACCCACAGTGGGATACCCCTTCACTCCGCTGGGCAAGAGTCCAGCATTGAAACCTTTGTGCATCGCTGCTGGGGCTGTCCCCTGTGGTACGGTGTCTTTGGAGAAACATTTTCTCAAAATGGTAAACATGAAGTTAGCGTAGGACCCAACAATCCTGCTCCTCGGTACCGACTCGAGAAAAATGAAAGCAGGGTGCCTGGGTGGCTCAGTCGGTTAAGCGTCTGCCTTTAGCTCAGGTTGTGATCTCAGGGTCCTGGGATCCAGCCCCGCCTCAGGTTCCTTGCTCAGCAGGGGAGTCTACCTTTCCTTCTCCTCCTGTCCCTCCCCTTCTTCCTGCTCATGCTCTCTCTTTCTCTCAAATAAATAAATGAAATCTTAAAATAAAAAAAAGAAAAAGAAAAATGAAAGCATATATCTACCCAAAAACTTGTACTCAAGTGTTCACAGCAACATTAGCCGTCATAGCCAAAAAATGCGATCAGTGCAAATGTCAGTCAGCTGGTGAATGGAAAAGCGAAATGTGGCATATCCCCCCTGGCAGAATACCATTTGACAATAAAAAGGAGAAATACCGAGGCATGTACAATACAGACAAACTTCAAGAACATCACACCAAGTGAAAGAACCGGGACCCGAAAGATCGCACAGGGTATGATTCCGTTTACATGAAATGTCCAAAGAGAAAAAAATGATGGAGACAGAACATGGATCTGTGACTGCCTGGGGCTGGCGGGGGTCCTGGTTGGGGGGGACGGGGAGCGACTGTAAATGCGCAACTTTCCAACATTATGTTGCGGTCACGACGTCCCATCCTGTAAATATAATAAAACACTTTGCGGTGTACACGTTTGTGGCGTGTAAGTTATACCTCGATAAGGCTATTTAAAAGGGGGAGGGACCCTCGCTGTGATCTATGGAAAGTCAGGAAAAATTGAAAAGGAGAGAGAGAGAAGGGGAGGGCGGTAATGATGTCCACCTTGCCAGGCTGTGGAGGGACCGAGTGAGAAATGGTGCAGAGGGTACCGATTGCCTGGAAGGGAAGAGGCACTCGAAGCTGGGGCAGGGGCTGCCCCCAGAGGCCCTCACCCCTCTTCCCAACACACTTGATGACAGCCGTGGGCTGGTGTCTGAAGACTTTGCCTTGCCCAGCGTGGCGTCGATACTGACTCCCAGAATTTCCCGGTTGGTGCTGAGCTCCAGCTGCCCAGAGCTTAGCTGGCTGCCTTCCCCAATCCCCCACTGGCATCTCCTGGGATGATCTCTCTAGGAAACCACGGGCTCAGGTAGTGAATCCTTACACTGGGTCTGAGGCAGCGCTCCCAAGCTCTAACTATGACCACAGTCCTAAGGAGGCCACCCTTGTGACCCCAGCTGGCCTGTCTCCATCTTGCTCCCAGGGCGCTGTCTCTCCATTCCCCCGGCTCTGCTCTGCTCTGAGAAGGGAGGCCTTGTCCTGGAAGGAGCTGAGGTCCAGGGAGGGAAAGAGAAGGACCCAAGCATTCTCCAGATGATGACAGAACTAGATATATTGAAGATTTACGTGGTGCCTGGCACTGTGAGCAAAGTGCCTCCCAGGTGTTATCCTCACAGTGGCTCTGGGCCTCACCTGATTGAGGTGGAAACCGAGGCTCAGAGAGGTAATGTGATTTGCCCAAGATCACACAGCTATTAGCTGTGATGTCTGAACTTGAAACCAGGGCCCACCTTCTTTGTCACTGCACTACTCTGCCTTTCCCAGAGCCCTGTTCAGCAGGGACCCACCTTTTTTTCATCTAGACTTATGGGGAGTCCGGCTTTACTGGGGAGGTTTCGCTTTGCTCTGCGTGCTGTGGCATTGGCCCCGAGCCCAGCTGTAAGGACACCATCCAGGCGTGTCTTTGGTTGGGTTGCTTTTCTCCAGATTTATGGTTCGGGGGAACCCGCTCTCCGGAGAGGACCTGGGGACTGGATGGGGAGCAAGGACGCTAGTGTGGCCTCCTTTGAGGTCCCACTGACTCATGAACAGGACAAGCCTCTAAATCTGTTTCCCGGCCCATAAACTGTGTTTATGGGGTATCGTCCTCGGGATTTGGAAGGGCTCCTATGAGGGCAGTCTTTGGCCTGGCCCTGGAGCCTGGGGCCCCGGGTTTCCAGTCAGAGATACCCCCCCACACACACCAGTGAGAAAGCAGAGCTGTACTTGGGCAGGAGGAGTGCCAGCCCCTCCCCAACCCACCCCCAGGCCAGGTCACTCTGTTCAGCTGAGAGCAGGGGTTGAGATGGAGGAGAGGAGGGACAGGTACGGGGGAGCCCACTTCTACTGTGCACTTGGCCTAGACCCGCTGCTGTATTAAGCGCTGAGAGCCAGTTCCCACTCCCGCAGAACCCCTGACACTTGAGGGCGGGGGACAAAGAAACTGCCAATTACAAAGACAGGGCAGCCATAGCTGCATTTAGTGAGCACTTACTGTATGTAGGAGCTTCACAGGCGTTCTGTAATCCAGTCCTCTCCCTGACCTGCACCTGTTGCTGCTGCACAGCAAGGCTCAGTCACTCGTCCATCGGTAAAGCTAGAACTGAGAAGAGCCAGATTTGAACCCAGGCTGTCTGACTCCAAGCCTCCCCCTCTATAGCCTCACCAGCACTGGGGGCATGGAGGTAGCCTAGGGGAGCCTGGTCTGTTGGGGGTAGGAGTGGGAAACAGCGGTTTTCATACTGACTCCTGACTGGGGCTTTGAAGGATGAATAGGAGTTGGAGGCAGAATGGGTAGGGAGCATGTCCCGTCAAAGGAAGAGGCCGTGCATAGGTAGGTAGGCCTGAGCTAGCATGATGGGTTTGGGGAGTTACAAGTTGTTCTGTATCGCTGGAGCATAAAACCTAAGCAGGGGAGAGGTGAGGTGAGGCGATAGTCCAGGTTCTAGGCACGGAGGGCCTGCCCTGTCCTGCTAACTCGTTTGTTCTTTGTATAAGTCACAGTCCCCACCCTCCAGGGGCCTTACCTGAGCTCGGGGAGGTGAGCCATATCGTCAGGAAATGATGATGAATAGTCCACGGCCTTGTAGGTGCACGTGTGGGGAGGACAGAGGGGGGGAGCCTGCCCTGGGTCTGGGGGGATGGGCCATGGGGAAGACTTCCTCAAGGAGGCATCATTTTGCAGGGGGTTCGTAATAGGAGGAAGAGGTATATGGACAAAGGCACAAAAGTACCAGGTATGTTCTGGGGCCGTGGAGAGGATAATGGGGCAGGGGGTATGGAATGAAATTCAGCAAAGCATATGTTACCTTCAGCTCTGCCTACCTAAAGCCCTTTGCTGTCTGACTTGGGTTCAAATCCCAGCTTGAAGCTTCCCAGCTGGGAGACCTCAGGCAAGTCACTAAACCTCTCTGAGCCCGTTTCCTTCTCATTTATAAAATGGGTGGAAAGAAATGACCATAACCTCCCAGAGTCCAGATGAGGGGTTCTCTCAGTCTGGTACCATCACAAGGTACCAGGCATGACAAGGGTCATTGCCATGTTGGCCAATCACCTCCACCCGGGGCTGACAAAATTTTTCTGTAAAGGGTCTAATAACAAACGTTTCAGATGTTGCGACCTCTTCGGTCTCTGTTGTAATTACTCGGCTGTCGTAGTGTGAAAGCCGTCAAACAAAACGAGAATGAATGAGCACCAATGTGTGTCAACGAAATTGTACGTATGGACACGGAAATTTGAATCTCAGGTATGTATCTTGTATTCTTCTTTTGATTTCCCTCCAGCCACTTAAAAATGTAAAAGTCAGGGCATTTGGGTGGCTCAGTGGGTTAGAGCCTCTGCCTTCGGCTCGGGTCGTGATCCCGGGGTCTTGGGATCGAGCCCCCAGTTGGGCTCTCTGCTCAGCGGGGAGCCTGCTTCCCTTCCTCTCTCTCTCTGCCTGCCTCTCTGCCTACTTGTGATCGCTGTCTGTCAAATAAATAATAAATAAATAAAATCTTTAACAAAAAAGTGTAAAAGTCAGGGAAGCCTGGGTGGCCCAGTTGGTTAAGCATCTGCCTTCGGCTCAGCTGATGATCCCAGGGTCCTGGGATTGAGTCCTGCATCGGGCTCCCTGCTCTGCGGGGAGCCTGCTTCTCCCTCTATCTCTGCCTGCTGCTCCCCCTGCTTGTGCTCTTTCTTTGTCTCTGACAAATAAATAAATAAAATCTTAAAAAAAATGTAAAAGTCCTTCTCAGTTTGTGATCCATACAAAAACAAGCAGTGGGCTGGAGTTGGCCCTCGGGCCCCAGACTGCCAACCTTAACCCAGACTATGCTCTCTTTAATACCTTCTTCAGATTCACCCTTTCCTTGCTTATATGTATTTGAGAAGGAAACTTTACATCACACCAACCACCAACACGCCTTAACAGAAACAGGCGGTGACTTAAAATAGTCTAAAAAAGCAAATGGTCATCATTAAATTTTCACCAGATCCAGCCCCAGGCCAGGGGTGAGAGGGCTCTTCTGTCTTGGTTAGAGCTAGAGAAGAGGTGTCAAGGACAAAAGAGGACAAGACTGAGACTTTCTCCAGGTCCAACTCAGGACAAAGGTGGAAAAGGAATGAATAAGATGGTACTTCATTGTAGAAGCCAAGATTACTTGTCTCTCTGTCTCCTATGGCCCAGTGCTGGTGTGGTCTCCTAAGTGTCCAGCACTGTGTCTGGCGGTGTTACTGGGTGCTGCTGGGCAGCATGGCCCTGAGTGCGTATCAAGGTCCTTGACCTTTTCGGGAGAAAAATGCTGCCTCGGACCAGCCCATCGGGCGGGAGTCAACCCCTCCTAACCGTCTGGAATCACCTGAAGACAAGATGATGTCCAGAGCAGAGGATTACTATTGTTAATAAAATACAAATCACGGTCATGGTGAGTGATGAGACATTAGTGCCCAAAGGCCTCAGAGCATCTTTTCTAAAAGCATCTCTAAAGTAAGAATTAAAATTGCAACAAGGGTAAGTCAAGTTCAGAAGAGCAACTTGACCCTGGTGGAAAAGCCAATGGGAATAGCCTCGGGCCCCCAGTGGCCCCTTCCAGGCAGAGACCACTTAGAGCTTCAGGAGGCTCAGGACACGAGACATCAGTCAGGTGGCTGGGAATTTTAAGGCCCCCGGTAAGATGGTGGCTTCTGACACGTGGCCTCTCGTCGGAGCTTTCTGGGCCTCCATGACCTCATCTGAAAAATGGGGATAATTCTACTTTGTGTGCAGGAGAAAGGGGCTGGACCAGACCAGCTCTTGAGGTCTCATCCCAGTCCTGCCAAGTCTTCCCTGATGCACCCTGTCATCTTGGGTCCGGGCGCTCTCCACCTGGGAGAACATACCTAAACTCCGGGTGGCCAACTTGCTGCCTGGGGTCCAGATCTGGCCCTTAGCTGTGTTTTATTTAAAGGGGAAGGTTAAAAGTAAAAAAGCGGGGGCACCTTGGCGGGCTCAGTTGGTTAAGCGTCTGCCTTCAGATCAGGTCATGATCCCAGGGTCCTGGGATCCAGTCCTGCATTGGTCTCCCTGCTGGGCGGGGAGCCTGCTTGTCCCTCTCCCTCTGTCTGCCACTCCCCCTGCTTGTGCTCTCTCTATCTCTGTCAAATAAATAAATAAAATCTTTTTTAAAAAGTGAAAAAGCGGTTTTTGGGATTTATTACCTATTATGAGGTACTGACATACAGACAGAAACACGCACAATACGCAACCCACTAGCTCATCCATCCGTCACATGGCGAGCAGCTGGGTAACCAGCAGCTGGGCCAAGGGAGATCGCACGGCATGGAGGGCCCCCAGAAGCCCCTTGTGTCTCTTCCCGTCGCTTTCTAAATTTTTCAAGATGTGGTGTGTTTTTTCTGACACCATTTCTGACACCGAGCGGTGTGGGGGTTTTCCACACGAATCCCGCAATCCTCTGGTAACAGCTAAGCCACCAATAAGTGAGTTCGGTTCTGACATGAAAGTACTTGGAGTTCCGGTTCAGTCCCGTAAGATCGCCCCAGTTCCAGACGCCAATCGCAAGTCCTGGGGGACACCTGTACGTCTAACCAATGGTCTATGAGTGGGGGGATCCTGTGACCCCTTCCTTAGGTGTGATAACTCACTAGAACAACTCACAGAACGAGGGAGACATTTCCCTTATGTGTTCTGGGTTGTTCTAAAGGAGACAACTCAGGAACGGGCGAATGACAGAGACGCGCAAGGGACGGCTCATGTGCTCGCCGACTCGGAAGCTCTCTGAAACACGGTGCTAAGGGGTCCTACGGAGGTCTCATCCACTAGGTGTGTGATGGAGTAAAATCACTGCCGTTGGAGATTGCCGTCCGTCTCCAACCCCTCTCCCTTCCCAGGAGCTTGGGGAGGGCAGACTCAGAGTCCCAACCCTCTAAATCACACCTGGGGCTTTCTGACCACCAGCCCCCTGTCGTGAAGCTATGCTGCCCTCCTTCCCCCATGACTCATCTCATAAGTGTACAAGGGATAGTAAATTCCAAAGGTTTTGGGAGCTCTGTCCTAAGAACGAGGAACCAGAGACAAAGACCAAATATTTGTTTTTTATTAGACCGCAGACCATCTTTAAGCAGGGGCACGCACACTCCACTCTGCGGCAGATCCCCCCACCCCCCACCGGCTGATCTGCACGTGCCCAGTTCATAGATTCCCGTTACTGGTTCAGCCATGGCAGGCATCTGAAGGGGTGATCCCTGCTTTAGAGTTGCTCTTTGTCTTTGTGGTAATAGAAACAGTTGCCATCATCATTAATAATAGTAATAGTAATAATAGTAATAATAATAAAGTAGCTATCCACTGTTGGGTACTTATAACATGCCAGGGATTATATTGAAGATACAAGATACAGTATTCTATTTAATCTTCACAGAAATAGGGGCACCTGGGTGGCTCAGTGGGTTAAAGCCTCTGCCTTCAGCTCAGGCCCTGATCCCAGAGTCCTGGGATCGAGCCCCGCATTGGGCTCTCTGCTCAGTGGGGAGCCTGCTTCCTCCTCCTCTCTCTCTCTACCTGCCTCTCTGACTACTTGGGACCTCTCTCTCTATCAAATAAATAAATAAAATCTTTTTAAAAAAATCTTCACAGAAATCCTTCCAAGTAAGGACTCTTATGCTCTGTGTTTTCTGGTAAGGAAAGCACGGATCAGAGAATTTCAGCACATTTCCCAAGGCGATGTAGCAAGAAAAGGAGAAAGCTAATGGAGCCTGGACCACTAGGTGGGACGAGGCGTGGGAACAGTTGTAACCCTTTGGGAGCAGTTTCGTACTGGGGAGTGGCACAGGTTAGGGGGTCAGATAGGTCTGGGCTTCAGCCTTCACAAGGCCACCCTGAACAAGTGACTCAGTCTTGTGAGACAAAACCTCCCTATCTATCTATAGCATGGGCACAATGACAGTAGGGTTGCTGTTGGAAATTAATCTAGATATTGGGTAGACATTCCATAAATAACTCTTCTCTACATCTGGCCTAAGCAGAGAGGTTGCTAAAAGGCTGCAATCCCCATGAAGCATTCCACGTTTGCCTCTTTCAAGACACAGTGCAAGGCCACCTCCTCCAGGAAGCATCCCGAGATTCCCAGCAGCCCCACGGTTCTTGTCCTTACTTTCAAATTCCCCAGGACTTTGGTTTACAGAACAACATCCATCCTGCCCCTGCTGCCTCTCCTAGCCCAGTGTACTCACTCCTAGCTCCGACTACCTCCCTGGACCTTGTCTGTCACTCATCACTTTTGACCTGCTGTGGGCATCACCGGTGGGAGGTCAGACAGTCCTGTGGATGGGTTCCAGCCCAATGGCAGAGGTTTGTCTCAGCGGAAGGGGAGGTGGGGACCTGTCTGACTTTGGGGAGCAGGGGGTAAAGGGGAATATATGTCCAGCCACTGCATCAGGGGGAAAAGTCAAAGGGACAGAGTGTGGTGCTCAAGAGAGAATGTGGATTTTGTAGGGCCCAAGGTGCAGTCCTTTATGGTGGGACCATAAATTAGCTGTGTGACATTTACAGGTTGTATGAGCTTTCTGGGCCTCAGTGTTCTTGTCTGTAAAAGGGGGAGGTGAGCACGTGCTCATGGCATCGCTATGAGGATTACATGGTTTCCTGCACAAGTAAAGCAGAGCAATATGTCTGACCCGTAACCCTTGCTGGGCAAGGTCAGCTCGCATCATTACTATTTTCTGCCCAAGGTCAAGCTGCTGGATCGGGCTGGGTGAGGTGCTGAATGGTGGTCTTTCCTCCTAAATGAGGCTCTCCTCAGAGAGGTTCTGCCCTCCAAGACCCCTCTGGCCCCCAGCCTCCATCTCTCATCATTCCCCGTGACACCATCTCCTGCCTCTCTCCAAAAGGTCGGGATGGAAAGTGGTGGTTGCTAACCTTCCCAGGGGTGCTTTCATTTAAAGGGGTGCTGAAAAGCCCCAACAGCAAGGGTCAGAGTCTGATAACTTCAGAAGTGTTTGGAGTGCAAAACAGCTACAATGATAATAACAGCTATTTACCTAAAGTGCCTACTATGTGCCAGGCATTGCTTCGAATCACTATTACGTGCATTTCCTTATTTAATCAGACCGACACAAGCATGAGGGTGGGACTTTTATTACCACCCTCAATTTATAGCTGAAGGAAGTCAGGCACAGAGGGGTTGAGTAACTTGTCCCCTGTGGCATAGCAAGTGGCAGGGAAGGGATGAAGTCCAGGCAGCCTGAGTCTAGAGCTCCCAACACCAGACATGTTTTCAAGACGCTTTACACACGTAACTATCTTGACTGCCTCTGTCCCGTGATACACCAGATTCCCTTTGCTCATGCCATCCCTGTGAAGGGGTACTACTGCCCCCAATTTCAAGGTGAGAAAACAGAGGCCTGCGGAGAGAATTGCCTTCTGTTGTCTCTGCTGCCGTGGAAATATTACTTATGAAGCAAGTCTGAACTCAAAAGCTGCTTTGTCTTGAATGCGCTGCTGGGGCTGGCTTGTGGGGGTGTATGAGTGGGAGAGAAGGTGCTGGCTTTGGGGGCTGGGGTCCAGATCCGGTTTCCACTGCCACTAGCTTCATGGCTCTGGGAAGATTCTGGAGACTCGCTGAGCCTGGGTTTCCTGTGAGGGCAATGAAAGGAGTTACGCCCCTCTGGAGGGTCACTGTGAGCCTGAAAGAAGTTAAGAAGCTCAGGGCAGAAGGCACAGAGCAGGTGCTCAATAAATTGTTCCATCGCCCCCAGAGTTATATCTTTCGTTCCATCGTCTATTAACACTGTGCCCCATGCCTCTTCCATTCTACTTACCAGATGCAAGCTAGGATTGTTTAGGTACCCAGGGCTGGATCCTTCCTGAAGTCAAGGGCCACACCCGCGCGCCTTTAGATCTCCCACCGGGGCCGGGGCCTTTTATGTCACTGTATGCAATTAATTCCTTTTTCAAAGTGAAAATGGTTTTCTGTTTTTCTCTTTCTAAGAGTAATACGTGCTCTTTGTAAAATGGAGAAAGAATTCTACTGGTCCTGTCGTCTTGATGTGAGAATTAAATGAGAGAATACCGATGAAGTGCTTACCCTTGTCCCTGGCAGAGCTTTGTGGCAACTGCTACATTATTCAGAAAATACACAATGATATATATTTTTTTAAGAAGTAAGAACCATCAGCTGACCTTCAGAATGTCCTTACAGACTTTTTTCTCTGTGTATACACACAGGCAGCCCCACAGACAGAAGAGGAACACTTCTTTTTTTTTTTTTTAAAGAAGATAAACACTTTTAAGATTTTATTTATTTCTCTGACAGAGAGAGAGAGACACACAGCGAGAAAGGGAACACAAGCAGGGGGAGTGGGAGAGGGAGAAGCAGGCTTCCTGATGAACAAGGAGCCCAATCAATCCCCGGGGCTCAATCCCAGGACCCTGGGATTGTGACCTGAGCCAAAGGCAGACACTTAACAACTGAGCCACCCAGGTGCCCCTAGAAGATAAACACTTTTATAGTGTTTTATCGTGTGCCTCTTCATTTCAGTGCTAAATGATGGACCCCTTCCTATGCTATATCAGCGTGTATTGGCCTCTGGCCTCTGGATTGTTTGCGTATTTTCTTCCTTCCTTCCTTCCTTCCTTCCTTCCTTCCTTTCTTCCTTCCTTCCTCCCTTTCTTTTTTTTTTTTTTTTAAGATTTTATTTATTCATTTGAGACAGAGAGATACAGAGAGAGAGCATGAACAGGGGGAAAGGCAGAGGGAGATGGAGAGGGAGAAGCAGACTCCTTGCTGAGCCGGGATCCCTACATGGGGCTCGATCCCAGGACCTGGAGATCATGACCTGAGCCTAAGGCAGACACTTAACCATCTGAGCCACCTAGGCGCCCCTGTTTGTGTATTTCTTGTTACGGATGCACTGTGGCTTCCTTAGTCGGTCCCGTGTTTCGATGTCACCGGGGCTTCCTTAGTTGGTCCCATGTTTCTCCGGAGTTGGGCTGGAAGGTACAGGGCCGGTGCAGACCAGGGAAGGCTGCTGACACCCTATGGTTATGAAACAGCCATCTGGGAAGTCCCCAAAGCTGACATTGTGACTTTTGCAGAGAGTCATTTCGAAGTTGGGCTGAGGACAATTAGGGAGCTGGTCCTGTCATCAGGGCCCGGAATGAGCTCAGACACATTCCTTCTTTTGTGGCACTGGAAGGGGCAGTCCTCCGGGAAGAAGGCCTTTGACTCACCCCATTGTTGAGGTGACTTCCCAAGAGGTGTCTCCGTTGCTGGGACATCTGTTTCAGCAGAAATAGGTCCATCAGGCCACTGAGGACCTGCCCTGCCTGGCTGTGAGGGCTTTCCCTGACACGTGAGGCAGCTGACTGCAGACCAGAAGTCAGAGGTGATGTGAGTGTACATTTATCCCACTCCCCTGCTTATGGGAGCAAAGCAGCTGGAGGAGAACACAGGAGGGACCCCAGGGGGGCTAGGGACAGCTCTGCCCTGCCTTGTGGTTTCTGGAACTGCCAGGGACCTCCCTACAAAATCCACTCATCCTGGTCCCCCACGCGGCTGGTGGGCTCCGCTCCCCGATGTGGGTGTGGGCAATGCAGTATCCACGCAGGACCCGCACCTAAGGTTTCAGACCTATGATCTCCGGGTCCTGGAAAGGGGGAGCAAATCTAGCTGCTCCTCTCCAAGTCTCGGTCTTGCATCTGTAAGAGAGGAATGGAGGTCCTTCCCCCAGATTGATGAGGCTGGGGTAGAAAATGACCAGGCTTTGAACGCAGAGTCAGCTGCTGGGACTGACCCAAACAGGGGAGTGCGAGGAATGAGTGAGATGCCGCACGGGGAACAGGGAGAAGGCTCTTGGTAGCCATCGGTCCTTGACATCAGGGACCCATCTCTTTGTGCAGAGATGGATGACTTGGGCACTTTATAAAGCTTTCCAGTGATGATAAGACAGCCAGGAGAGGCATCTCCTCTGAGAAGCTGCAGGCTTTAGAGTGACTTTGGAGAGCCACCCCCTGCTGGGGACCCTTCCCAGGACTCAATAGGTGACATTTCAGTTCGCTCTTGCTAGAGCGCTAGGGATCAGAGGTATCCTTCCCATTTTATAGGTGGAGAAACTGAGGCTCAGAGAGGTCTGGTCTCACACATCCGGTAAGGAGCCATCTTCTGGAGCATTGGGCTTGAAATTAATTAGGGCCCCTGAAAGAGAGGGGCCCTGCGTCCTCGGTCCTGGGCTTCTGGCTGCCCTGGAAGACAACGAGTGGCTGGGGACTGGGGTGACAGGGTCTAGCTTCTTGGCAAGGGAGCAAAGAGTCCCACAGATGGTGTCCTCCCTCCCTGAGTGAGCCCTCCTTCCAGGACATGAGGGTGACAGTGAATTAGTAGAAAGGCCACAGACAAATGAACCCACACGGGGAAGAACAGGAGCCCCCTAATCTGGTTTGGGGGGTGCAGAGTGGCTTCCGGGGCCATGCTACCTTTCACATTCACCAGAAAGTTTAAAATGAGAAGGACGAACTAGCAAAGAGGAACTAGGATATGGAGCAGTCAGAACTCTCACGCCCTGCTGACGGGGTGTAAATAGCACAGCCAGCTCAGAAGGCTGTTTGGCAGTACATATGAATCCTAAACATGCACACGCCCTGTGGCACAGCCATCCTGTCCCCGGCCTTATTCCCCGGAGGAACAAGAGCTCACGTTCACCAAAAGACATATATGAGAGAGTACATACAGTTTTATCCTGAAAGGTCCCCAGCTGCAAACCACCCAGATGTCCACCCGCTGTGGAAAGGATAAATAACCAGGGAAAAGCTCAGACCCCAGACTACGTACACAGCAAAGGGTGAGAACAACGTGCTACACGGAGCTCCATGGGTACAGCTCATGCAGAGGAGACCGAGCAAGAGAAGCCCAAAATGTGCTGCGTGAGTCCACAGATGTGAGGCTGGCAGGGCATCCTGGGGAGAAAAGTGAGAATCTGATTTCCCTCTGGGGGTCTTCGGGTGTGTGGGCAATGATCTGGGGGGGCGGGTCCATTGGGGTGCGCAGGTGAAGAAATGCACTGGGCCAGACATCCACTTTTGTTCCCGTTATTGAACGTAAGGCAAACCTCCTTGCAGTGTCAAAATGAGGCAGCAGATGAAGAAGGAGAGGTATTACCAAACTAAGATCGGAAGGGTAAGTAAGAGCTGGCCAGTGGGAAAGGGGAACTGTGCTCCTGGAGGAGCAACCAGCATATGCAAAGGCCCGGAGGCAGGAGAGCATGGTGTTGCTTCTCATCTTGCTCTGTGCTGATCTGATGATGCCCCTGGACCTCCATTTGCTATACCTCTTTCTGCTCATTCGAAGGTTTCCACTGAGGAAGAGATTGACCGAAATCCCCACAACAGCTCACCGTTCTGGTCTACACTGGCGCGTTCCTCCTTTGAGTTGTTGAGGAGAGAGCTCTAGCCAGAGTGGCATGGGCAGGTCTTGGAGTTCAAAGCTGGGTTCAAAGCGCAACACACATGAATTGTCTTCTTGGGTAGCTCCTTCATGCCCCAGCCCCCAGTAAAGTCTCATTTTCCCCATCTGTAAGAAGAGTCTTTAACACATGGAGTTTTGGTAATAGGATAAAGGAGATGCTCGACAGATGTCTGTCACGTGGGAGTCAGTCAGTAGAGCCTGAAAGCGAGGGCCACCCAAAATCACGGCTCCCCCTTGGTGATGCAACGTGGTGACAGTCAGGCCTCCACAACGCTTGCCTTGATTTCATGTTACAAGGAACTCAGATCAACACCTAGAATGGCGCCTGGTGGGGGTTCAAGGAATGTTGGCTTGTGATAGCTCACACTTACACGTGCCAGACACCGCTTTCAGCTCTTCACACATATGGACTTGCTTAATGCCCACAGTAACCTCACCAACGACCACCCTCCCATTTTACAGAGGGGGAAACCGAGGCAGAGAGCAGCTGAGTGACTTGTCCACAGTCACACGGTTAATGGATGGAGCCTGGCTCTGGATCCCCTCCTCCTCCCCCCACTGCCATACAGCGAGATTATACAGTGCCGCCCAGGCTGGCCGTCATGAGACAGGCCTGGAGAAGGTTCTGGAAGCAACCGGGGCTCCCCCAAGGCTGCTGACCAAGATCAGCGCCGTCTGGGCAGCCAGTGGGACACCCTGGCGCCTGACGGAGATGAAACCCACGCCCTTTTCGAGGAAGGCAAACCCACCCAGAATAATTGTTGAGACAACATGCAGCTTAAGCCGCTTATAAGCCCGGAGGTGCCCAGGAGGGATGAGGCCTGGCAATGTGCTGCCTCTGTGGGCACAGCCAAAGTCGCCCTTCTGCCAAGACTTCTTCTTCTTCTTCTTCTTTTTTTTTTTTTTGGCTGTTGTTGTCATTATTGTTTTCTGGGAGGAGAGACAGGACATCTCAAGAATTTGCCTGTGCTGCTGAAAGAATTAGTTTTCACCTGCAGCATCACACAGAGCTTGCAGCCACTCCCTTTCGTCTGTGCCATCACATTTTACTGCTCTTTCCTTTTACCAGGAAGAAACAAGATGGGAATGTTCTAGAAGCTGCAGCTGCGGGGGAGGGGGGTGTCAGGGGAGGAGGACACAGGGAAGAGGGAGCAGTTTCTTCTCCCTGGCAGCGGCACTGACCTGAGATGCCAGAGAGGGTCCCTGGGTATGGGTTGGTGGGAGATGCTCTTTCCCCCTACCTCTTTATATATCTGTGGGCTTTCTGTAGGCGCATAAGCAAAAGAATGGGAAAAAAAATTAATGGTGCTAATAGCTGATTTTTTAAAAGTTTTTATTTATTTATTTGACAGACAGAGATCGCAAGTAGGCAGAGAGGTAGGCAGAGAGAGGGGATGGGAAGCAGGCTCCCTGCAGAGCAGAGAGCCCGATGCAGCACTTGATCCCAGGACCCTGGGATCAAGACCTGAGCCGGAGGCAGAAGCTTTAACCCACTGAGCCACCCAGGTGCCCCTAATAGCTGATATTTATTGAGCATTGACTACCTGCCCATTTCACATGTATTAGCTCATTTAATTTTGACAAGCACTCTTTGAGGGAGATATTCTCACTTGGTCCTATGTCCAGTGGAGGAACTGAAGTGCAGAAGGTTAAATGAGGTAATGAAGGATCCAGACCATCAAAGTCCAAAAAGAGGTTGTCAATAACGAGGATGATCATCCACGAATGCTACGACATGGCGAAAACGTGATGCTCAGTGTTAGAAGTAAGACACAAAAGACCACGTATTGTAGGACTCCATTTATGTGAAATGACTGGAAAAGGCCAATCCATAGAGACAGACGCCCAAGGGGCCTGTGGGACAGGGCGTAGAAACAGGGGATAACAGTAAATGGGCACTAGGGATGTTATTGGGAGAGATGAAATATTCCAAAAACGGATTTATAGTGATGGTGGCACCACCTGGTCAATTTACTGAAATCCACTGAAACAAGTGAATTATGTAAGTTGGTCTAGCAAGTGTTGGAAGGTTGGGATGGGGATGGGGTAAAGATGCAGATGAAAACGCCGGCAATGACAAGAGTGGGTACCTGGGACTGTCATGGGGCAAGTAGGCGTGGTGCTAATGGAGCCTAAAGGAAGCCCTCCACCCCGGACCTGGAAGATTCTGGGAGGGCAGAGATGTGATGCATGAGTTTGGCACCTGCGGGCTGAGGGTGGTTACCAGGTGAAATGGCAGGGGAGTGGGGTGGGGAGAATGAGGTTGTTTGTCCATTCACTAATTCTTTTAGTCATTCATTCAGCAACCATTTATTGAGAGCCTACCATGTGTCCCCAGCTTTTTGCCAGAGCAGGCAGCATGGCCATGATGGCAGGCAGAAGCTATAAAAATGGACTCATGGGTGAAGTTATGCCCTTTTCACTGATGAAAAAACCCATCCTTGTTCAGCAGGTGGAGGGAGGCTGGCATTCCTCTTGGGGATATTCCTTTGTATGTGTGAGTGATCCCCCCATCCAGTGAGGACCCACCTGTGCTCCCTTTGGATGACAGATGGAGGAGGTGTGGGTGTCCAGGGGATGGAAACATGGACCTCACTGAGCAGCTCGGGGTAGGACCAAACATTGGCTGGGTAGTGGGACCAAAATTCGAGACCAAGCTTTGCCACCAATTTTCCAGGTGACCTGGGGCTAGCTCCTACCCCTCTATGGACTGGCCTCAGAAGTCTCCAGAGCTCCACGGGCTTGTCTTGGTGGGCCTGGAACTTTCTGGTTTTAGCATTGAAAACCCCGCATCAAGGGGGAACCCTTGGTCCAGAGCAAATGAAGATGGTTGGTTACCCGATTAGAAGAGGGACATTACGTTAGCCTCCCCTCTTATCTTACCCACAAAGAGCAAGATACACAACAGCTCATTTTTGCTCCTATGTGACCACAGCACTATTTTCTAGCCATTTTGTTTGTATATATCATATTTCTATGGCTCCGATGGAAATTCCTTTCAGTCTGGGTACTACTTCCTCCATTTCCTTTAGATCTTCTGGTCTCTGCCCGGTCACCTCTTCCAGGCTAGGTGTCCCTTCTTGTCCCCCCCGCCCCCCAACCCCTCTCTTCAGGAGCATCTTTTCGGTTGTCTTCGTTAGCTCTCCCAGGACTCCTTAAACCCTTGCCTTC
Source organism: Enhydra lutris kenyoni (assembly GCF_002288905.1). Taxonomy (NCBI): domain Eukaryota; kingdom Metazoa; phylum Chordata; class Mammalia; order Carnivora; family Mustelidae; genus Enhydra; species Enhydra lutris. The sequence continues at coordinate 6,413,702 of NW_019154122.1, forward strand.
TATTAACGCAGGGTCTGTGCTGAAGCAAGCCCTCAAGTAATGAATGATCATGGAATGTCTGAATCTCTCCAATGCCCAGGATAGGGCTGGATGCTCCCTGGCCCCCCACCTCCCCACACCAACTCCTGACAATACTGCTGGGTAGGACTTATCCTCCCTGGAACCAGGCTGAAGGGGAGCCACTCCCCAGGTGTGTGGCTTCTTAACCCTTTCTGTCCCACAGGCCCCTTAGGCATCTGGTGAAGCCTGTGGACCTCTTTGCAGAATAATTAAAAAAAAAAAGGCGTTAGGATTGCAATAGAAACAATTTTTACTGAAATACATCTATCGAAATATTTAAAAAATTTTGTGATATAGGTGCTTCTTACTAACACATTAAATAATAAGATTTAGTGGTGAGTCTAATATGATCTTAATTTCAGAGTTGTGGTGGCTTAAATGGTATTTTGAGATATCTACAGTCTCCGTAGTTATGGATAGGAAAATATCTTTGATTTCTATTAGTGACAAAATTGCAAGGTCTTTTACTGGTTGCCTGCACTCATGATCAAAGGCGATGCTAAATATCATTTAGAGATAAGTGAAAATAAAGATAGAACTTTTGTCCATCTCAGTGTCATAAATTCCATCCTCGAACTTCTTGGAGCGGGGAGTCCGGAATTCTTGCTTTAAGGCAAAGGGGGTTTGATTCTTTCGGTCAGATAAACAAAATCACCAAGAGCCGAGGGAACAGAGTGGAGAACAGTGACCACACTGGGTTGGGCAAAGCAGAGGAAGGTTTTGAGACAGGTGAGTTTCGGTGCTGAGTGTTGTAAAGGTGAGCCCATTTTGGCAGGGAGCGTGGAGCTGTGGTTGAGGGAAGGAAACAAGGGAAGGATTTGCTCTTGTGACTAAATCAAAAGCAGGAGATGAACACAACAGCCACAACCTCATCCCAGAGCAAGCCCAAGTCTCCTTTTGTGTCTCTTTTGTCACTGAGAACACCAAACCATTGTCCCTGTAAGACAGGGTACCTGCCCTTAAGCGTACACACGAGGCAAAACACAAAAGTTAATAAGACAAAACTAAATTGCAATTCAAAAAATGCAGCTGGAAGAATCCGGAACATGCCGCATGTCTGATTAAGTATGCACAGTGCAAGCCACAGGCTTTCAAAGGTGTGGGTCACCTCCCCTCTGAGGTTTATGGAGAGGATCAATTGGGAAAATGCACAGGAGGCCAGTAGTGTGGGATTGAGGGTTAGAGCACGCGCTTTGGGATGGCTTGTTGCTCCTCTGGTCTCACTGACCTGCTCTGTAAAATGGGGATAATAAATGTATGGCACCTGACATATAGGAATTGCTCAGTAACGGGAGTTATTACGATCATTAACAATGATAGATATTTGCAACTTGATTCAAGTTCCTGGAGAACTTGGTCTTTAGGGTCGTAGATCCGAAAAGATTGAATGAAGGAATGAATGATTGAATTCTCGGGTTGGCTCCGCCCCCCAGGCTGGTTCCGCCCGCATGCTGCCCCCTAAGTGGTTGGATGAAATGTACCCCAGCTGTGGGGTCCCCTGCATCTCAGCGTGTGAGTGTGCAGTGGTGGGGAGGTGGTCATTCAGGGCCGGGAGCCGCAGCTGCCCTGGTGTCATATTCCTGGAGGGTCTTCGCTCAGCCTTCCCCCTCCCCCACCCCCCACTCGGCGCCGCTACCGCGGCGGGCAGGGAGACTAGCGGGATCGGCAGTGCCGGAGCCGATCTCGGGACTACAGGCTCGCGCCGATCGGTGGGGGCAAGCGGTGAAGGAGCCTGCCCGGGTTCACCACGTGGGGGACGTGCCGGCGGAAGCGCTGCCTTATCCTGGGAAGGTCGATCTAGGCCGCCCCAGGTTGGAGTGGGGGTGGGGTGCGGATGCACCTTCGGACGCTATGGTTCCCCAGCCCTTCCAGGACACGCCTTGGGAATTTAGGGCCGGGGGGATAGGGGTGGGAAAGGGAGAGAAGAGGAGCTTCCTGGTTAGAGGACGTGGGGGGAAGGGGCGCCCTAACGGGGAAACGTGCGCTACTCAGGCTGCCGGCTCCTTTAAGGGGCCGGGCTGGCTCTGCGGCGGTTCCAGCTAACCGCGGACCTGGTGCAGCTCTGCGGTCCGCGTCTCCAGGCAAAGAATCCGAATAGAGCCTGGCGGCAGGACCCGGCGCGGGAGAGGGCGTGGTCCAGGCGGGAGCTGGGCGGAGCCAGAGCTGCAGACCGCCGCTCTACCCGGCCTAGAAAAGCGGCGGAGAGCGGGAGTGGGCGGAGCCACGGGCTCGTGGGCGGGGCCCGGCGCTGCGGGCCTAAAGGGCGGGGCCTCGGGCTCCGGGAGCACCGCAGAGGGAGGTGGGAGGGGCGGGGCAGGGGGGGGGGCGGGGCCTGTGTCTGCAGTGGGCGGGGCCCGCCGCAGAGGGGCAGTGCCGGCCGAGAGTCCTCTGCGTGCGGCTGCCGCGGCCCCACCACAGCGTCTCTGACAGCCGGGGAGTTGGGACCCACGACCCTCGCCACCTCACGCAGCCTTCGCGGCCTCCACCGCTGCCCGAGTCCCGTCCCTCGCCTCGGCGCCCACATCCGGGGGGCGGTCCGGCCCGCTGTAGCTGCGGAGGCCGCATCTGGCGCGCATCTGGAACCGCCCGGCCGGCCGAGCTGGAGCCCGCGCCCGCCCTGGCCCGGCAGCGCCGGGAGCCCTGCCCGGAGCTGGAGCCGCACCTGGAGCCGCGGGCCCGGGGCCCTGAGCCGCGCAGCCGGCGCATGGTGAACTCGCTCCTGTTTGGGGAGATGGCCTTGGCCTTCGGCTGCCCGCCCGGCGGCGGCGGCGGGAGCTGCCCCGGCGGGGGCGGCGGCGGCGGTGGGGCCGGGCCGGGGCCGTCGCCGGTGACGGCGGCGCTGCGGGACGACCTGGGCTCCAACATCCACCTCTTGAAGGGGCTCAACGTGCGCTTCCGCTGCTTTCTGGCCAAGGTGCACGAGCTGGAACGGCGCAACCGGCTGCTGGAGAAGCAGCTGGAGCAGCAGCAGAGCGAGCGCGAGCGGCGGCTGCGTTACAAGACCTTCTCTCGAGAGCAGGCCGTGCAGACCGGGCCCGAGCTGCTGCGGCCGCCAGCGCCCGGCGCGGGGCACGGCAGCGGCAGCGGCGCGGCGGCGGGCGCCAACGCCAACACCGTTGCCCTGGGCGGCCTGCCCCCCGGCGGCGGCTCGCACCCGCAGCACTACGGCCGCCTGCCTGGGACCATCTGGAGCTACACGCAGGTGCGGCGCACGGGCGGCGGCGGCGTGGAGACGGTGCAGGGCCCCGGCGTGTCGTGGGTGCACCCCGACGGCGTGGGCGTGCAGATCGACACCATCACGCCTGAGATACGCGCGCTCTACAACGTGCTGGCTAAGGTGAAGCGCGAGCGCGACGAGTACAAGCGGAGGTGAGTGGGGACCTGCCCTTCCCCCCACCCCGCAGCTCCCGCGGAGGGGTCGTCCAGGTCCAGGAGGCGGCGGAATGCGTGCGTTCTGGAGGGGCTGGGGGCGGCCAGCTGGTCCTAGCAGGTGGGCTGGAAGCTGTGTTTGCATAGGGCCCTACACACGCATGGAAAACTCACTTACTAGTTCCAAGGATGGGGGCGGGTGCTTACTACCGTAGGGGACACGTCCGTGCAGTCATTGGTCGGGGCCGGTTGTTTTCTAGGTGTCATAATGACCACTGGTGTTTTATGTGATCTCATTTAATCCTCACACCAACGCAGAGCGTAAGGCATTCTTATCCCCATTTTGTAGATGAGGAAACTGAGGCACAGCGACGCAAGGGGCTTGCCAAAAGGGGCTTTGCTGATAGTGGCAAAACCAGGATTTGAACTAGTGAATTGAACGTCTTTTGGCTAGTCTGTCTCCCGCTGTAGGTATTTCCCCAAGGATGTGGGAGACGGGCTCCCCTCCCTCCATGGGTGAAAAGAAAAAAACTCTTAACCAACCCGCTGGCCCATTTTTTTTTTTTTTTTTTTTTTTTGTCCCTTAAATTAAATGAAATCATGTGTTTGAAAATGGGCAAATCCACTGGGGTCAGAGTCTGCCATGTTACTCCAGCTCTGCAAAGTCTGTTTGTTGGGTCTGGATAACCAGACTGCCATTGGACTGGCCACAAGCTTTGAAAAACCCCTCTCTTCACCCCTCTTCTCCCCACCCCCTACTGTCATGGCTTTGAGGGCCAACAGATGCAGCCCTAAAGGCGTGCAGGAGGAGAGAACCTTGGGCCGAAGACTGGACGTTGTTTGGACCCAGACCACCATCTCTGGCTAGTGTGCGGGGTAGACTGCCTGCAGGACCGGCCTGCTGGGTCCCGTTTCCCCAGCTGGGAAACTGACATTGCTTCCTGCGCACAGTCTGGCTGACAGGACTGATGGCTCAGCTTTCCAGTAAGAGGAGAGGGGTCTCTCTAGCCTCACAGGCCTGGGTGGGGGCAGGGCCCTGTGCTGTCCTAGCATGGGCAACTTTACACTGGGAGCTTTGGCTCCAAACTCTAGGGCTTGGAGGGTATTGTGAGAAGGCTCTTTCCTTCCACTCCTTGAGTCCTGGTGCTTACATTGAGCCCAGAGGTCTGTTCAGGGGCATGGGTCTCCTCCAGCACCTGCCAGAGAGATAGTGGGACCATTTGGAAACGTATTTGCTCATTAGACAGATAGGAATAATAAAATCTACCCCCAGTTGCAGAAGGGGAGAGGAGGTTGGTGATGCTTTTTGGAAGGGATAAAGTAATCAGTTGATGTTATTAAAGACGGTAGGCTTTGTTAGGCCAGCATGGACCAGAGGTCCTGGGAGTCTCGGGTCTCTCATGTAGGGCCTGGCTTTCCGTGGGGAGGTCTTTCACTGCGCTGGGGAGGAGCCCCTCTCCCGGGCCCATCTTCTCTTGAGGACTTGAGAATGGATTCATGCCCCGCCACAGCCAGGGGGAGGCTACCTCTGCCTCTGTGGGCAGCTTCCTTGGGGTGGGGTAGGGGAGCAGGCACTGTTCTCGATGGTGAAACAGAGGGATGGGCCCTTCTGTGTCCCACTGTTGATTGTGTCGTCATGCCTCAGGCTTGTGCTGTGTTTGTTTTATTGTGTGTGCTTTTTGGACGTGGCTACTAAGGAGATGGAAAAACCGTGCCCAATCTCAGAGGGAGATAGGTTGGCGTTGAGCAACGTTCTGTTCAAGTTGCATCCAGGGTGTGGGGTGTGATGTCAGCTTCTGGCGCTGGCCTGGAATGAGATGGGCACTGCTGGGGCAGGTGGAGTGTGGGTGCCTGTCCTCCCGTCCCCCGGGGCTGTGTGAGCGCCTTCTCTTCCTCCATTTTTTTTGGTGAGCTGGGGAGGTGCCTCTTTTCCGGAGTTGATTCAGGGCTCAAGTTGGATTTGTCCAAAGCAAGTATACTCCCTTCTTTGGGACTCAGTTTCCCCTTTCTGTGTAGTGAGGGGTGAGTGGCCTAGCACCGTGCTCCTGGAAGCCCCAGGCTGCCTTGGAGATGGTTTTGGGTTTCCTGGACTGTTATGTAAGACTTAATTTTTTTTTAACGATTTTATTTATTTATTTGACAGAGATCACAAGTAGGCAGGGCGGCCGGCCGGCAGAGAGGGAGGGGGAAGCAGGCTCCCTGCTGAGCAGAGAGCCCGATGCAGGGCTCGATCCCAGGACCCTGAGATCATGACCTGAGCTGAAGGCAGAGGCTTTAACCCACTGAGCCACCCAGATGCCCCAAGACTTAATATTTTAAATTATATTACAGTGTTAATATGGTTATAAAAAATGTGCTCACTTTTAAGTTCTTCATGTCAACTCATGGTTAATTGTTAACTTGTTAGTAGTTGGCCTCAAGTTAAAGCCACCCGCCTGCCTTTCTCTGTTTGTCTGAAGAGTACTCTGAGATTGCAGAGCAAACCGCTAAAAACCGTTCCCATTTGTAGCTACTTATCTGTGTGAGTCAGGATTTTCGTGAAACCCTGCAGCCAAAGCTGGAGATAGGATTAAATAGAATATGGTACTGTCATCTGTGGTCCCAGTTCTAAATGTTAATGAACCAAAATAGCCTCATCAGCTTCACTGATGGGACTCAGAATAGGTAACTAACTGTTCTGTATGTGAGCTTCTAGTATGAACGTATACCCGTAACATTCTGTTTTTACTTCTTTCTGTATTTGGGTTTCTCATGAGAATTTGCTCTCGGGAGGAGGTCAGGCATCTCAACACCTTAAAAGAAAAAATTTAAAAATCGCCGGACTAGATGATCTCAAAAGGTCTTTCCAGCATTGACAAAATATAACCTTGACTTTGAGCTCCCAGTCCGCTGGCCATGAGAGAAGTCACTGTCTAAGGGATGGGACCACGGTGTTTGCTTGGGCCACCGAAGGCATTAGATGCTTTGAGGCTGTCCAGCATGGAGCCCCAGGCAGTGACCAGTGGAAGGGACCTGTGCCTGGAAAGGAAAGGTTCTAGGGTTTCCTCCCGTCTACCTGGAGGAAGTCACAGCCTCAGACACCCCCACTTGCTTCCTCAGAGTACATGTGCCTGGTGCGTGTAGCTCTGTGTTCTCCAAGCTGGATGCATTTGGGTTCCTCCTCTGGGATCTGCGGCCAGAACCATGTACCACCACCATCCCTATTTTGACTTAAGAAAAACATTCTTCACCAGCTTTCTTGAGGTGTAATTTGCATATCATAAAATCCTCTTAAGCACACAATTCAGTGATATATATATATATATATATTTTTTTTTTTTTTTAGTAAATGCAGAGTTGTGCAACCATCACCACAACCCAGTTGTAGAAAAATTGCATCATCCTAAAAAGAGCCTTCATGCCCATTTGCAGTGAATCCCCCTTCCCACCCCAGCCCAGGCAACACTCATGTGCTTTCGGTTTCTGTAGATTTGCCTTTTCTGGACACTCCATGTCAGTGTCGTCGTATCATACATAGTCTTCTGTGTCTGGCTTCTTGCACCTAGATAATGTTTTGTAGGTTCAACCACGTCATAGTGTGTTTCAATAGTACATTCCTTTAGACTCGTGAACAATTTTCCACTGTGCAGACAAACCATAGTTTATCGGTTCACCTCTACAGTCTGTAGAATTTAAATGCAAAGAGTCATTTGTACCACCTCACATTGTCTCAGGGGCCTTGAGTGGTATGGGAACCATGCTTTGGAGACACCGACCCAAATCAGAGCTCCTGGCCTGGGGTGCCTGGGCCCTGGGCCCTGTTTGCTACGGCTTGGGTTTCCCCTCTGGCCAACCAGCTCTGAGCTCTTTACCATGAGGGAACTGTGGTTGCCCAAACTGTACCGTGGACAAGGTTGTCATGCATTGATTTGGAAACCAAAACAAACATCTCTGCCCTGTCACCACCCAGTGCCACCAAAATGTCCTACTCCGAGTTTGCAAGCTTGGGGGCTTTCCCCTGGAGATTCCTGCCGAGTCTGTCTGAACTTTAAACTAGGGGGGATTTCTCTGCATTGCTTCTCAGAGACCCTGACTCCAGGTCAGGCTCTGCTACTAGGTGCTGTGTGACCTCAGGCCAGCTGCTACCCTCTCTGAGCCTTAGGTCCTCCACCTTTATGGGAGGGGGTTCCTTTTGGTGACCCCTCCCAACTCACCCTATACTTTGGTCTGTGACTCAAAGGGGTCCGGGTCAGGGCTGTTCTTCCTGTCTCACAGACTGGCAGTCCTCCCCCTCTCCTGCCCCAGGCCCAGCGTGGTTTGGAACTGTCTGGGTTTCTCTCCCTCCCTCTGCAGGTTGCCAAGTGTCTGTGCCCCTGACTCAAGTCAGCATGAAGGGCTTGCTTTGTTTCTCCCCGGTGGTTGGGTGATTGGAGCTTTGCTTGAGAGCCAGGAGAGACCACAGTGATCATTTAGCCTGATGGTTCCCAGACGGGCCTTTTAGAGCCATGGGATCCAGAGCTGGGTGCGTTGGGGGCAATTCTGGGGACAGTGAGTGGGGGGTGCTGAGCACCTGGGATCTGGCCCCCATCAACCATAGCAGCTCTATTTCCATGCCTGCCAGATTGGTTTTCTGGGGAAGCTTCCATTGGAAAACAGAGTTCTACAGCTTAGAAGAAAAAAAAAAAAAGAGAGAGAGAGAGAAATTGCTGATTCAGCTGAGTTACTTTCATTTTTGAGATGGGGAAACTGAGGCCCGGAGGGAGCTGACCCACAAAGCCAGGTTGGGAAGACCTTGCCTGCTGTTGGAATCTCTCCCCATGACTCTGGGGTGATGCTCACGTCAGCCGGCCTCGGCTGGGGTTTGGTAGAGTTCCCTCTACCTTTTTGTGTGTCTGCCTTTAAGCATTTTTTAAAAAGCAACTTTCAGGGATAGGAGGGACTTTTGTCCCAGCTATTTCTGATCATGAGCTGGAAGGGGCTGGGCTGGCAGCCTGAATGAAAGGCTCCAAAAAGGGCTGGCGGGTGAGCCAGCTGGAGTGTCCCCTGCCTTTCCTCATCACGCCCTGGGAGGCCCTTGAGCAGGTGTGTGATGGCCCCTGAGTGCCCCAAAGCCAGAAGATTGCCCCGGAAAGCTGGTCACAATGCTTCATTCCCTGCCACTTCTGTTATCTCTGAAGCTTGTCACTGATACGGATTCTTTTGTTTCTGATTTTTCTGGGAGGCAGCTGGGGATGGGGGAGAAAGGGTTCACGTCCCGGCTCTGCTATCCTGTGTGACTGTGGGCAATTGCTTAACTTCTCTGAGCCGCTGGAGCCACCACTTTCTGTAATAGAGGGGGAATGGCATTGTTCCCCTAGGAGTCGGGGAGGAACGAAGGAGGTCCTGTGCTAAGGCACCTGGGGCTTGGTAGGCTCGGGTGGGTCCCCTCTCTGGCCCCCCACCATGTTTGTTGCCTTCATTTTATAGGGATTTCCTGGCACCGTGCTGGACTACCCCACACATCCATTTCAGGACACGTCGCTGCTCTCTCTGTGCCGTGGAAGGCGCCAGACATGGTGTTGGGGGCAGAGGGAAAAAGGGCTACTTCTTTGTCCAGCGTCTAAGGAGGGTGTTCTTCCTACTCTTAGCGGTTGATTTGTGCCTCCGGAAATCTCTGGCCATCCCCGCCCCCCGCCCTTTCTTCCAACCTCCGTTGAAAGAAACACACAAACCCCCTCCGTCCAGCTCCTCAGTGTCCCAGAGTCTCTTGGCTGTGCTGGCATTCTCTTTGGGGACATATTTGGGAGGGATTTTCCGAGCCTCAAGTCAGAGGCTGGGGAATGAGGTCCCAGAAAAGAAAGGGAAGCAGGAAGCTGGGAGACAGCTGACGCTGAAGATTCCTTCCCTGAGGAATGTGAGGCGGGGCTTTGGCTTTGGCCACCGGATGCGGGGCCCCTGCCCCCCCCCCCATCACACGCGGGTGCGCGCACACACGTGCACACGCACCCCGGGCTCACAGGGTCTCAGCCACTCTAGGTCTGTGGCCCGCCTCCCCACACGTGTCGGTATTTGAAGGACACAGAAGCGTAGATCCAGAATTTGAACATGCTCTTTGCTGCAAGGAGATGCGTCGACTTCCAGGGGAATTGATTTAAACTGCTCCGTGTGTCAGTGATACCGCGGGCTGTGGACTTTGCATTGGGAGTTCTGGCTTTTGATCACATGGGGGAGGCGAAGCCAGGCTGGTGTTCTGTTGATTTCCCATGTCACGGAGGGCTGAAGGCCTGGGGCAGGGAAGAAATGCTATCATCCCCTCTGCCCAGCACCAGGATCCACCCAGCATCAGGCGTCCCTGAGCGCCCACTGCCTCTCCTGTCACGGCAGCGCACACTGGTAATCTCAGGGGCCTGGGATGTCTGCTCCCCCACCGACTGTACGCTTGTGGGGGCCAGCTCCGGGTCGCTGTACTGGCAGAGCCCAGCCCGGGCCTGTCCAGGGTCCATGCTGAGCTAGCATTTCGCAGTGAGGGAGGGCGCTGTGTCTGGCAACTGTGCGTGCCGCTAGGTCCCCAGGGCGGCTGGGAACCACACGACACAGGTGATGGACATTTGGAGTCAGGAGACCCGAGCTTTGGTCCCCCCCACACATCAGTTTTAACAAATTTGAATAACACCCATCACCTGGGTTCCTGGCATGGGCATTAAAAGCTGAGCCAGACTGCATTAGCCGCTTTGCCTCTCTGGGTCTGCATTTCCTCATCTGTATCCCAGTGTCTCGGGCAGGGTAAATGGGGTCGTGCAGCTATGGTACCTTATAAATGGGGAAGTTCTAAAAGAGATTTCACAGGGCAGATGCGCTGTGATGCAGGTACCCTAAGGGGTCAGGGGGAACTGGCTTTGTGAAGTGGGCAGAAGCCAGGAACCAGGCTGGAAGCTGGAGGGAGGGTGGGCCGTGCCTTTGCCAGTGGCATCGGGGTGTCATGTAGCCTCTGGGCACCGCTGGCTGTGAGGTGCTTAGAGGATTCGGGGCCAGAGGTGGGGCAGCTGGTGAAGATTTCTGGCGCTGCTGCCTGACCGCCAGAGCAATACCTTCCCGCCTCCAATGGGGTCGGGACCTTCAGCTTGCTGGGCAAGATGTGGTTACTTACCCTAGTTCCTGGTACAAGAGATGGTAGTTGTCACCCAGCAGTAAACCTGGCAAATGCCTCTGGTCCCCTCGGGGGGTTCTGGCCTGGCTGAGCCCGTGGCTGGTGGCAAGGGGCAGCTAGAACCCTGTGGAGTCTAGGCCGTGGTCCTAGGTAGGATCTGAGCTTCTGGTTGTCCCCCTGGGAATGGGCGTGATGGGAAGATCGGCCTGTGCCCTGGGACTCCTGTTCTCTCTGTAACTTCATCGGAGCGGTCTGGAATCCACGCACCGTACAATCTTTTGTACCTCAGTTTATCATTCTGTAAAATGGGGCTGCGTTTCCGTATGAGTTCTGCTTCCCAGGGTTGCTATAAAAATCACCTGAAGTAATGGTGTGAAAGCCTTTTGAAAAAGGTTTAAAAATAAATCATAATGACTTAATAGCAGCCACTGATTGAGTAACTACTATGCTCTGGGCTCTATGATGACTTCTTTAATGAGATTTAATTAACAGACAACCCCAAGGGGTGGGAATTATGCCCATTTTACAGGTGAGAGGTTCTTTTTTCTCCTTTTTAAAGATTTTTTGTTTATTAGAGAGAGAGGAGGAGCAGAGGGAGAGGGACAAGCAGATTCCACGCTCAGCATAGGGCCTGACACGGGGCTCGATCTCTGGATCCTGAGATTATGACCGGAGCGGAAACCAAGAGTTGGAAGTTCAACCGACTTAGCCAAGGGGAGAGGTTCTGAGAGGCAGAAGACCTCGGCCCCGGATCTTGGCGGCAAGTGCATGGTGGGTCTCTAGACCCCAAGTTCAGTGTTCTTCCTAGCGGGGACAGGCTGGCCAGGTTCCATGCCACCTGAGGGCTGCTGCAGGTTGGTCCAGGGTGAAGAGGCAGGCTGAGGTATGGGGTCTCCCCGGCGCCTGTCACAATATTGCCACCACAGGTGGCAGAACAGGGGGGCGGCTGCTACACTGGGAAGACTTCCTGCTGTCACTTGAGAAACCAGTGAGTCACTGGCAACGGCAGGCAGGTGAGCCTCCTGGGCCACCAGAGAGGGTGGTCCAGCCCTCTCACCCCACCCCCCTGCTCCCTGGAGGTGATCCTGGTGGGAACTGGACTGTGGGTTGCGGGGAGCTCCTGATCAGCCAGAGAGGCCGGCACACCGTAGCTGGTGGGCCTGGCAGGGGGGGAGGAATGGGGGAGGGGAGGCTGGGGAGCACAGATTATTACCTGTCTGGCACTTTTCACATGATGGAATTCAAATCTTGTGCCAGCTGTGCAGATGAAAACCGAAGCTCAGAGCAGGAAAGTAACTTGCTCCAAGTCACCCAGCAAAGCCAGGGCTGGATGAAGGTCTCAGATTCTAAGTTAAGTCTCCTTTGATCATGCCCAGCACCTAATCCTGCCCAAGGCAGCAGCCAGGGGTTCTCATGAACTTCTATGAGCAGAAGAGAGAGCAACGACCCTTCTGGTGACTGGAGGGTAACTGGCCTCTGCCCTGGGGTTGGGTCTCGCGAACTTGTGCTTTTGGTTGGTTCCGCGAAGCTTGTCTCAGCACAGGGAACTTGTGAACTTGTTATAGTCATTCTGTGCCTCTCGTTGGGGAAGCTGAGCCTGCTGGGTGTGGACGGCTGAGAAGTGGAGGCTCTGTTCTCCCAGCAGTGGCTGGGCAGGCGCTGCGAGCCGGGTCCCGTGCTGGGCACCTGGGTAGAGCAGACGTAGGCCCTGCCCTCAGGAGCCCCGAGTCTGGGGACACAGGCAGATGTGACAGGTACCAGCTCAGATGGTACCTGTGCACAATAAGGGCGCAATAAATATTAATTAATTAATGAAACAAATATTTAATTAGCATTTACTCTTTGTCAGGCCGCACTGAAAGCCGTTTAGGGACGTTTGATTCACTTAACCTCATAATAACCTGTGGGTTGGGTGCTGTCGTTAGCCCGTTTTAGAGAATGAAACGGAGCCAGAGAGACATGGACAGAACTGATCCCAGAGGCAGCTAGCAGGTGGGAAGCGAAGGTTTCATCCAGGAAGTCAGGCCCCGGATTGAGCCCTTTATGCTGTAACCCAGCAAGGGGCACGCCCACTGCACACAGCGTCTGCGCTCTGAGCCTCAGTTTTCACTTCTGTGAAATGGGGATAGTACCTCTGACCTCACGGAGCTATTTGCAAGATTAAATGAAGCGATGTCTGTGGAAGCACTTTATAAACTATCAAGTGGTTGCCCTTGGGGTCGAAAGGATTAGAAGCCTGGGTCCTGCCTACGCACGCGGCTGCCTCCTCCCCAGCTTCCCTTGCAGCCTGGGGCTCCTTGAAGCCTTTCCCATCCTCCTCTTGCCTTTACCTTCCTGTGGGCCCTGGATCCCGGGACTAGCTGTGTGCTGGGATGTTGGACAGAAACCTGCAGAACTCGCCGGCTTAGAGCAGAGCATTCGTGTGCAAGTTGGAAGCGCGAAAGGGAGGAAGTTGAAGAGTGTTTCTGCTGTTTCTCAGCTGCGTGAACTTAGAGAGTCATTTACGTCTCTGAGAAAGGGGCGTGGGCAGCAGGAAGAGTGAATGGGACGGTGGTGCTGGCAGCTCCCATTGTGGTTATTAAATGAGACTAGGGGTTCTGGGGAGAGGAACAGGGGTGCGGGGTTGGGTTGAATGGCCTTTGGACCCCGGCTTGGGCAGGAGCCCCCCTCCCCCACCCCATGGCTGTACTGGGTGAGGGCTGTCTCTGAGCTCTCTCTTAGATGCTGGCTCAGCGCACTCCGGCCTGCGTGCTCTGACTTCGGGATGTGCCCGTTCACACAGCCCCCCGCTCATCTGCTTCTTGATGGGGAGACGCCCCCGCAGTGGAGACACTGCCTTCCGCCCTCTTAACTGGCCATTTTTATTACTTGGGTTATTTAAGACGGTACTTGGCTTGCTGCCGCCGTTTGCTGTCTTGGGGGAGGGGAAGAGCCGCTGGTCTAAGTGGACCTTGTGAAATTCCCCGGCAGACAGGCTCCTCTCGGGGCAGGGTCGGCACATCTTCCCAGGGCCCGACCGCGCCTCCTTTGCGCCCCTGGCCTGCTGCGGTAATGGGCAGAAGGCCATGCTGGGCGGTGATGGGGGAGACTGATGGGAATAGCTTTGGGGAAAGCTGGTTGCAAAGTCAGACCACAGCCCTGAAGCTCTGGGTGGGACCCTGCAGTGCTTGAAACCCAGGGATTGTGAAAGGTGCTGTGAGCCAGCTTTGGGCCAGTTAAGGAAGCCTTTCTGGAGGAGATGTCACCTGAATTGGGTTTTGGAGGTCTAGCAAGAGTGGAAGAGAAGGGAAGGGGGCTCCAGGTGGAGAGAACAGCTTGTGCGAAGGCCTGGAAGTGAGGTTGCCATGCCAGTGCGCAGTCCAGACCCTGCTGCTCAGGCAGGACCTCGCCTGCCTTCCCATTCTTCTTCCCCTTCTTGTCTTCCCTTCCTCCGCCTGCCCTTCCTGGTGCTCTTTGTTCCATTTTGCTGCCTCTCATCCTCTCTCCTCTCCCCCTTTCCCTTCTTTCTCGCTTTGGCCTTCATTTACTATGGCTGGTTCTCACCTCCCCATCCCCTGTGTGAGGCAGGGGAGGGCTGTGAGGGGCGTCCTGCTCCTGTCCCTGGGCCACCCGATGCCAGGCCTCTGTGGGGGGCTCTTTGTCTGATGCTGGGGCTTTGTGAGCCTGTGTGTGTGCGGGCGCGTGTCTGGGAGCCTCGGCCTGCACCCTGCAGACTTGGAGCCCTTGGGGTCAGGACCCTGCCTTCGGCCACCCTAGTCCCTTTGTACTACCCCTCGTATATCATAGTGGGGCGGGGGGCAGGAGAGGCTCTCTGCTGAAAGGGATAGCTGTTGCATCTTGGAGGTCAACACTGGTCATGGGAGACCTCGGCCTCCAGCTCCCAGCCCCCTTCAAAGATGAGCCTGGGATTAGACACAGGCAGAGACATGGGGGCTGGGGGGCTAGGCCGCTCGCTGTGCCTCCCAGGCCTGCCCACCCTGCCTGTCCGGGCTCCCTCAGACCTGTGACTTCATCTTACCCACCAGTGGGCCCAGATGGTGTGAGCCGTTCTCCAAGGTCAGTCTGTCCGTCTGCCCCCCTGCTTCCAGGCCGATGAGTAGATGTGCCTTTGTCTTTGGAAAAAGACCTTCTGAGAGTCCATCCCTCAGTGTTTTATAGTTTTCTCTCCACCCCCATGCACGTACCTGTGACCATTTTCAGATAAGAAAACTGAGGCCCAGAGAAGGAGAGCGGCTCTCTTGAGGTCACACAGCAGAGTCGGGTTTCCTTTGAAACCCTGAGCTAAGGGATCCTTCCCGGGTCTGATAGGCATTTAAGGAGGGCTTTTGAAAACTTTTGGAGACTGAGGCTCTCCGGGTGAAGAAGCCTCAGAGCCTGTGAGGTGGTGTCCACCGAGGCTGAGCCCCGCCCCTGAGCCAGCATGCAGGTCCCGGGGCAGGTGAGCAGGTGGGCGTGTGGAGGAGACATCAGAGAGCAGTGTGGGCTTGTCTCCTTAGAACAGAAGGCACTTCCCTGGCCTCAGCCCGGTGGTCTTGGGGAGTTGACTGACTGCCTGACTGCCCCTGTCTGCATACATGTGCTCCACTGTATCATTTCTCTGTGCCTCAGTTACCTCTTGTATAAATGGGATGACGAGACCCCCCCCCCCCAAGGGCTGTCAGTAAGCCTCGCCCCAGGAGGGTCGTTCCCATCCTCCTTCCTCCGGGGTGGGCCCTGAAGTGGAAAAGTGGGAGAACTTTGCCTTCTGAGCTGGAGTTGTGTGAACCGGAAAGCCGGGTCCCACAGCCCCATGGAGCTCTATGCGCTGGGGATGTGGTCAATAAGTAGTACTTTTTGTGTTTGCGCTGATCTGTACAGAGAGTCTTAATACTCTGTTGCGACTGGTTTTACACTTGTCTTCAAAGAAAATACTGACACTCAAACCATCACGGCTTATCCAAGCTGGGGAAACTGAGGCCCTAGTTCAGCCTGGATTGAGCCAGGATTTGCCTGGTGGCAAGTTCAGGGGACTCCCAACTCCTAGGCTGTTCCTTTCTGTGCCTTAAGGTGTAATAAATCCACAGGCTGTCACTTGGGTGGGAGCCCCGACTCTGAACTGAGACCACCCTGAGCCTCGGGTCTCTCATCTGTAAAATGGGGATGATAATCCTGAACTCACAAGGTCGTAATGAAGGTTCAGCAAAATAGTGCATGCCAGGTTCTGACCCCCTGGCTGTAATTGCTCTGTCCCTTCTGCCCCAGACCCCATAAGTAAGAACTGCCTCCTCCCTCCCTCTTCTGGCTACAGCCTGGCCCTTTGTGTTCAGGGCACTTCCTTTCCCCAACAAAGCTGACCAGCAAGGAGGAGGGCACATCCCCTCTCTTCCCCAGCAGATTGTCAGCACAGGGTCACTGGTAGTGCAGCACCTAGCATTCAAAGCCGCCCAGCAGAGTGTGTTGCCTGGAGCCTGTGGCTTCCAGGGGCCTTGTTGGATGGGAGAGTGTGTCCCTCTTCCTGCCACCCAGAGGAGGGGCCCTCTCCGTCCCAGACTCCTTGTGTGGATGTGGAGGCAGCCTCAGGAGGTCACATCCCTGGCCTGAGATCTCACCATGAAGCAAGGGCGGAGCTGGAATTTGAACCTGAGTCTAGCAGGTTCTTCCAGACTATTTCCCGCCACTCTCACAGGCTCAGTCTTCCAGGCTGGGCAATGGGCTGCATGTCCCCCCCCTCCCCCCAAGCCCCGCGCCCCGGGGCTGAGATGGAGGAGCTGGGAGACAGGGACTTGAGGCCTCCCTGGCCTCTCAGCAGTGGGGGAGGGGGCAGCTGTTCTTGCTTCTGGAACTCTGTAATGCCACGGGAGGATGGCTTCTGGGTTCTGATCCAGCCCACAGATGGCCTCTGTGGGGCCTTGTGGGTGAAGCCTGTGCTCTCAGACCTTGGCAGAGAGGTGACGTCGAAGGCCGTGTTAGCATTGTTGTTCCAGAGGTGACGTCAGGGCCACTGGTATAGAGTTTGTTCTGAGACAAAGGCTGCTTTGTAGCTTCTGCCTGGTTTGAGCCCAGGCACATCACCCCCCAAGGTGGGAAAGGAGATGGAAGGGATTGCAGGGCCCAGACAGAGAAGCGCTAGGAGGCGTGGTTCATCCTCCGTGCCTCCAAGAACGAAGCCGGGATCTCATTATCCCAGAGCGCTTCTCGCGTGGTTTCCCAGGAGCATCTCTTGTGCCCAGTATGGTTCAAAACTTCACGGACGCGTTCTCTTGAGATCACAGCACTCTTGAAGGGTGGCTGTGGTCGTGCCCATTGTACAGATGAGGGCGCAGAGTCTTGGCAGCTGGAGTGGCCCTGCTGCTTGTAATAGCTAGAAAGCGGCAGAGCGGGCACGGGAACTTGGGCCTCCCTTGGGCTTCAAGGATCACCACTGGGGTCCAACGCTGTTGCATCTTATTTCAAACCCAGCTCCGGGGGTGCACTTCAGAGAGCCAAGATGCCCTGGGGGGTGGCTGGAGCAGATGAGTCTCATGGCTTTGGGGGTCTAGAGCTTCTGTCCTCGGGACTCAGAGCTGGGACACTGTGCTTGGAGCGTGTGTTGCGAATTCAAGTACGTGCGTGTACGTGTAAGACAGAGAAGGGGATTGGTGGCTGGAGGATAGGTCCTTGTGGGAAAATGATCCAAGGAGGTCTTGTGGGCAAGTGTGAGGAATCATCCTAGGGGACGCCTAGGACCTTCTGCTCTTCCTTTTTTGGGAATTACCCCACTTGGTCATCCATCCATCTACCCATCCATCCATCTGTTTGTGGGGCCCCTGTGCTCAGGCCCTGTGCTTGGACCCCTGCCATGACGCTGCATGGACCAGGAAGGCAGACTCTCGTTCCTACCCAGTTTGCCAAATGACTGTGAAGTCAGAGCTGCAAGAGTCCTGACAGATGTTTTGTTTTTCCACCAGCACACCTTTCAGAGACGGGCAGTG
The DNA here is from genome assembly GCF_002288905.1 of Enhydra lutris kenyoni. Lineage (NCBI taxonomy): Eukaryota > Metazoa > Chordata > Mammalia > Carnivora > Mustelidae > Enhydra > Enhydra lutris. The sequence goes on from NW_019154122.1 coordinate 6,431,186, forward strand.
ACTTGCCCAAGGTTGCACAGCAACTTGGTGGAAAAGCTAGGTCTCACGGCCAGGCCTGTGGCCCCCTGACCCCGTGTTCTCGCCTCCCTGCCCAGCTGAGGTTCCACTCCCAGCCAGCAGCTCTCTTGCCCAGCCCTGCCTCCTCGCCTATTTTGATGTGTCCTTGGGCTTTGCTGGAGTCCCTTGCACCCTGTGTCCTGAAAGACACCCAAAGATGCCTGTTGGGTCAGTGTGCTGGTCGCCGGCTGGAGCTGAGTGTGGCTGTGCTGCACCCCGAGATGACAGCCTGTCTGGAACACCAGATTGGCTGGGTCCCCGAGTGCAGAGCCTCTGACGCCCGCTTTACTTCTCCTTGTGGACACCAGATTGCTATCCTGGGATCTCCAGAAGGCACCTGTTCCTCCCTCTCCTTGAGGTTGGGACCTTTGCAAATCCTGCCTAGAGATCTTACTGCTTGGGGAGGGCATTCCAGAGTCTTCCCCTGGACGTGCCTTGTGGCTCTCTCCATTGGAAAATGCTTCCTGGTCTCTGGCCATAATCCCATTTGTGGCATCCCCATTTGGCCTTTCATGGAGTAGGGGAATGGGTGGGCATCCACTGCCTGGGGAAGACAGCACCACTCCCCTCTGAGCCCCTAAGCTTACGCTTTTCCCTCCTAAAATTCCTCCTTACTCATGCACACTTCTTAGGGCACGCTCTTGGGGTAGGAACAATCTGGTCCCTTTGAGATCCCATCAGTTCCCAGGAGGGTGGCACATGCCTTCTCCTGGAGTCATGGAACCCTTGGAGCTGGAAGTGGCCCTTTCCTGATGGGGAAACCGAGGCCCAGAGAGGCTGAGTAACACCTAGGGCCATTCAGCCAGCCTGGTGGGTTTCCTCTTTGCCAAGGCAGTCCTGATTCTGGGGTTTGGGCTGGGGAGTGGCTTTCCTGGCCCAGTAAAGGTGGCTGGTGGCCTTCTGGCCTGGCACTCCCTGCCCCCCATGGGTGTCCTGGAAGCAGGGCGGCTGGCTCTGCACAACTCCCTTTGGCTCCCTGGCCAGGAAATCAGTGCCCTCCCCTGCTTGCCCTTTGGGTTGGCACATTCCTGGCGGTCCGGGACTGCCTTTGGGGCCCCGAGGCGGCTCCTCCTCCACTCCCACCTGTCCCATCGCTCCCTCTCACCCCACTGCCTCCCTGACTCCCTTTTGGCCCCAGGGAGGCTGCTCAGCTCCAGGGCTGGAGGGTGGGAGGCCCGGGTGTACAACAGTGACTAAGTTGCCAAGGGGACACTGACTCCTATGGCTGGGACTAGAAGGGGTTAAGCAGCTCTGCCTGCTGGGGCTGGACACCCAGCTGGTGTCCTGGCCCCTCAGGCCGACCAGGCCATCTGGCTTGACAGACGCCACACGGTGTTCCATCTGTCCCCAGGCAAAGTCACCCGGAGGAAGCCGCCTGCTGCCTTTGTGGGCTGGCAGGGGTGGGCATGCACGTGGCCGTCTGTCCCTAGGAAGCCAGGCCTGCTGGGAAAGGGCCCACCTCTGGGCAGGCTGCCCCAGGGGTGGCTGGCCCATGGGTTTCCCAGAGGCAAGAGGAGGGAAAACCCGAGCTCCCCGGGCGGTCAGGGCTTCCTTGTGCAGCTAGGTCCAGAGAGGTGCTGGGCCAGGTCCAGGGTCACACAGCGTGTCAGTGCAGGTGGAGAGGTAGGACTTGCACCCGGGCCCTCTTGCTGCCCTACCCCATGGCTCCAGCTCCCAAGCTGATTCATCCAGTAAATACCAGTTGAGTACCTGCTATCCGCACTTAGAGTGTCTGGATACCAGACAGCGCCCCCATCCCAGGGTGCGGGTGGGGGGCCCAGAGGATGAACTGTCTGCTGGGAAGGATAGCACGTCCCAGCCAAGCCTCGGACCCTGGGCCTGGAACCACCCTCCCAGCTGCTGGAAGTGGGGCCTATTCACTAAGATGATGATTGGTGTTCACCGTCTTGTACCATTCCCACGAGCCGGGAGGGAAGAATTGTTGCTGGCCCCATTTCACAGATGAGGAAACTGAGGCTCAGAGAGGTAAAGCCCCCTTTACTAGGTCACCAGCTTAGAAGTAGCTGAGTCTGTCTGTCTGATGTCTAGGAGTTTTGAGATAAGGGGCAGGGGATCTGTGTGAAGGGCCTCGTCCCCTCCCCCAGCCTGCTCCTTCTTGTCCCTCTGTCTTGGACCATCTCCTTTTTGGCTTCTTCCTCAGTCTGGGCCAGGGGTTATGTGGCTGGGAGGGAGGGGCCAAGTCCAGGGAGCAGAGAGGCCCTAGTTGGCTTTGAGCTGAGAAGAGAAGCCGGGCTGGTTCCCTGGCAGGACTGGGGCTGGTGACCCTCTGCTTCCTCCTTGGTGGGGCACCTGGCAGGATCTGAGCAATGCTTGGGGGACCCCTTTGACCCCCTTTGGAGGATCTCTGGTCTCTAAAGGACTTCTTGTCCATCGACGGGCTCTGGAGGCTGAGCCAGACCTGTGGGAACTTCCGGGCCTACATGGTCAGGGCCAAGCTGGGCCCGGCCTGGCAGGTCAGCATGGAAGCCTCAGCATTTTTGCCCTTGGGGTTTGGAGGTGATGCAACTCCGGGTCCATTCTGACCCCTGGGAGACCGAGATACATACTTTCTGACCTTCTCCCTCCTGTTATGAGGCCAGCTGGCACAGAGGAAGGAGCCCAGGCTTTGGGATGGGAGAGACCGTGTTGTCCCCCAGCATTTGCCACACCATCAGGTCAGCAGAAGCAGGTGAACCTGGTGTCATGAGCTTGGGTGCCGGAGCCAGACTGCCTGGGTTCGAACTCTGTGACTTTGCACAAGTCGCTTCCCCTCCCTGGGCCTCAGTTTCCTTATCTGTAAAACGGGCAGAGGAGTAAGCACCCACATCCTAAGCCCGTTGCAAGGACTGAAGGAGTTCCTAGTGTCCATCATGAACTACCCCTTCACGACGTGGGCTGTTTTGATTATGTGGCCTTGGACAACCCACCTCTTCTCTGTGAGCCTCAGTTTCCATATCAGCAGACACTAGAGGCTCTAATAAGTTCTCTGTCAGAGGCTTTACTGTCATGGGGGTTCTCTGGGTGTCTGCTCCATTTCTTTCCCCTCTTTCCTTGGGGGAGCTGACCTCTCTGTCCTCTGAGAGGGGTGCCCTTGCCCCCTGCACGGGCAAGAGGGACACTCTGTGCGTGCGTGTGTGTGTGTGTGTGTGTGCATGTGTGTGCAGTGTCCCAGTGTCCTCCCCCCTGGCTGGGCCTGCATGACGACAGGAGGCTGGTATTAAGGGATGAGTCTGTGCCCTCGAGCTGTGTTTAGTCACTAATCCGTCTCTGGGCGCAGACGAGGGCAGACGAATCACCTGTCCGGCCACGCGTGCAGCCTCCCCGGCCAGCTGTGACAATTAGGAAGCTGTACGCACAGGCAGTGTCTGTCCCAGCCCATCCTCAGTTTCACAAGCCCTGCGTGTAATTAGCTTCCTGGGTCGGTGTCACTCTTCCCTCCTTCCTCCCCGGCGACTGCTCCTCCCCTTACTGCAGCGAGGCAGGAAGCCTCCAGGCTCTGGGTTCCGGTTCCTGCTCTGCTCTGGTGTGTGGCCTTGGGCTTGTCATTTCACCTCCCGAGCTTCAGACTTCCCACGGACTAATGGCTAGACCTCAGAGCATCCCCTTCTGACATCCTGGGGTCCCACGTTTGGAGGGTTTTGTTGTTGTTGTTGTTTTGTCTTTTGCACACATGCTTGTCTGTCCTCCTATAACCCAGACGGTGGTCGTTCTCCCCCATTTCATGGATGAGGAGACCAAGGCCTGGGGAGGGGACTTGCTCAAGGTCGCAGAGGCTTGGTTTAAATCCAAGGTGGGGTGCGTGCCAGCTCCTGTCCGGCGGGCTCTCCTGGGCTTCAGTCCCTTATTTGTGCAGGTCGTGGATGTTGAGTGTGACTTGTTCTCCGAGGCTGCCGGCCCAGGGCTGCTCGGGGCGCACAAGCGCTCCCAGTGAGTGATGTGGCTTTGATGGGGCGATTACATGGAGCGGCAGACCCACAGTGCCTCGCGCTTACCTGCGGGGCGGCACAGTCACTTGGAATAAACAACGGGAGACCCAGAGTGCACATTAGGGTTCCAAAATAGCATCGGGAGTTGCTGTTTTTCTTCCAAGCTGTAAACATAGCTCTGGATGGGGCCTCCCCGGCCTCCTGGGCTCAGAGCCCCTGAGCCTCCTGCTTTTCGGCCTGGGTACCTGGAACCCCTGCTGGCTTCAGGACGTTAGCAACAGCTGGAGCCCCAGCATCAGAGAGCTGCTCCGAGTGCCTGATGCTGGGGAGGGATGTGGTGGGAGGGCATCTCTGGGGGCTTGGCCAGGCCCGAGCAGAAAGGCAAGGTCCTGGGGCTGGAGAGCTGTGAGCTCACCTTCCTGTCATCTGCCTCACAGGAGGTAGGCCCAGGTGACCAGGTGGGAGAAGAGCATCGTTGGAGGAGAGGAGCAGAGCTGGCCGGGACTACGGAGGTTGGGGAAACTGAGGCTGATGGGGAGGGGCAGGCAGGGAGGTCATGCCCAAGGCCACACAGTGAATCAGTGCTGCGCTGACTCCAGACCGGGGGTCCCAAGAAAGGCCCTGGAGTTGATCTTCAATGCGCCCTTTATCCAGAAAACATTTTTTGATGCCTACGGTTCCAGGCTCTGTGCTGGGCTCTAGAGTTGCTGCTGGGAGCCAGAGACTGGCCTGATCTTGCAAGAGTTAAATAGGGAGACTACTTGAGTAGCAAGCGACTGGGGCTTTTGGAGTACAGAGGTAGGGTACTTGACCTTGACCAGAGTCAGGGAAGGCTTCCTGGAGGAGGAGGTATATAAGCTAGGTCCTGACATTGGTATAAGATGAGGAGGAGAGAGATGACAAAGGGGGCATGTAGAACAGAGCCTTCCAGGCAGCGTGTACAGCATGTGCAAAGGCGTTGCTAGTGTGAGGCGGGTTGGCACACTGGGGGCACACTGGGGTGCCGTGGGGGTTGCTATTTTATCTTGCCTCATGTTGGCCTAAGGCCACTTGCTCCAGGGCTTATCAAACACTGGGTGGAAAATCTCTACCCTTTTGGAAGAGAGGGGTTGAGTCCGTTCCTCAGATGAACCTGATCGCCCAGTATGTTGCTCCTGGGGGGTTGCAGAATGCCACCCCAGTGAGGGTACGGAAGGGCCGTGTTTATGGCGGGGTCTCCCCCCACCAGCCTTTTGATTAATTGGGAAACTGAGGCATAAAACCGTACTGTTGCAGGGACTAGGATGGGGACCCAGGGACCCTCCTCTTCCTTGGCTCCCCAAGCAGCTGTCCAGGCTCCAGCAATCGCCAAGCCCCTCATGAGTTCAGCCTTGTCACACACAGCGCTTGCGAGGGGCACACACGCCTTTTCTCAGTGCCGCCCTTGACCCAGCCACTCACTCCACCCAGATAACTGGACAGATACACAGATACACGTACACCAAGATGTTCTTCGCGACGTTGCTCAGATTGTTAGGACTTGGGAATGGCAATGCAGGACCCGTTAGGTCAGTGGGGTCACATCCACCTGCCCCGTGACCCGCCCAGAAGGATGCTTGGTGTATATTAAGTGGAAAAACCATGCTTGAATGCCACGTCAGTCTGATCCTGGTTTCACTTGTGAAAGATGAGCTTTCATAAGAAGGCACCAGGAAGGACGTTCCGCCTTTGTGAAGGTGATTCTCTCGGGGAAGGGGGACTGGGTGCGGTTTTAATTGTTTTGTTTCATTTACCTGATTTCTTTCTATTTCTGTGTAATCGTTGTGAAATACACATGCAACCTAAAGCAAACAGAGAGAGAGAAAGCAGGTGTTCTTGTGTTTTTTAAGTTTAAATGCCTTTGATTTTTTTGACCAGGGGACGCATTGCATCACTGAAAATGGAAAAGACACAGGAGAGGAAATTCTCATGCACACTCCAGTGTGGGTAAATCCCGCGGACCGTATGCTAAGTGCATTAAGCCAATCACAAAAGGACCAATACTGGATGGTTCCACTTCTGTGAGGTCCCTAGGAGCGTCCGTTTCATAGAGAGAAAGTAGAAAGCTGGGTGCCCGGGGGTGTGGGGAGTTAGTGTTTAACAGGTGTAGAGCTTCCAGAGGTGGACAGTCGGTATACTGAATGCCACCGAACTGGGCACTTACAAATGGTTATGGTGGCCAATTTTATATTTGCATTTTACCATGACTTAGAAAAAAACGATACAGCAGGGGACAGAGTGATCAGTCTCCCTTCCAGCCCTATCCCCCAGCCACGTGGTTCCCTCTGTCTCCAGTGTGGGGGTAGATTCTTGGGTTTGATGGGCAGGGGCAGGTCCCCTCCACTTGTGGGCAGAGCAAAGATGCCGCCTGGTCCTGACAGCCTGGGAGCCACGGCCCCTTCTGTCCCCGTTTCCGGGTCACGAGGCAGCTGGTGCACAGACCTTCCTGCCTTGGGGGCCGAGAGATTGAGGACCTGAGGGTAAGGGAGCCAGAGATGCCAGCTAGAGAGAGCTCTGGAGCTGGCCTCTCTGCTTCAGTGGGAGGGGATTCCCTGAATCCACTTCTTTGTGTCCCCTGCCCCCCAACGCCAGCACTTGGCTCCCTGAGTAGGCACTTGGGAAATGTTTGTTGAAACTGTTGTGGGGGAGGAAGATGGTCTGCAAGCCTACAGCCAGACACAGCTGGGTAGCAGCGGACGCTGTGAGGCTGTGGGGCTCTGGCACCCTGAGACACCCAACATTCATCCCCTGGGGCATCCTGGTACTGGCCAGGTCTTCTGTCGCTGCTGGGATGTGGTGCTGGGTTGGACGCCAGAGCGATGACAAGTCCTCTTGTGTCTTTGGTCGATGGCTCTATGTGTTACCAGGCATTGATAGCAGGGGTTCAGTTGGACCTCCATGTAACCTGTCTGGTGCCCCGGGACCGTGGCCAGTTCAGTTAGTGGACTGCCACCCACCCCTTCTCCGTGGCGGGAAGAACCCATCCCATGGCTAATCATAGCTTCCATCAGTTGAGCGTTTACTGGGAGCTGGGCTCTGTACTAAGTGCTTAATGACTCGATACAGCAGCACACACCTGCCCTTCCCAGCATCCCAGGCTGGTGAAGCAAAGCATCTGGGGACCTGATGATAAACTGCAACCCTCCCCCCGCCCCCCAGCGGTTTCTGTAGAGCCCCAGAGTCACGGGAAACAGACCGTTTTACAGATGAAGAGACTGAGACCGAGGGAGAGCTCAGAGCTGGCTCGTGGCAGCAGGACAGGACAGGGAAGCAGTGCCTGTATCTATCACCTCTTTCCCAGACTGGAGCAGCCCCGAGGAGGGTCCTTCATGATCCCCATGTCGAAATGTTCAAATAAGGAGGCTCAGGGGCAAGAAATCATTTGCCTGGAAGCCTGTGGCTGGTCATTTTGGGATTTGAACCCATTTCAATCTGACTCCAAATCTGGCGGTTCTTTTGCTGGTCCCGTGCCAGTGGTTGGGGTGGGTGGGTGGTGGGGCTGCCTGCAGATTAGACTTGGCCGCTGGCAGTGGAATGCTCAGGCTTTTCTCCACCTGGGTTCTGGGGTCTTGGAAATGAGTAAACAGGCAAAGCAGGTGCCTCAGGTAAGCAACTCTTTCCCAAGTCAGTGACCAAGACCCCATGAGTCCACATCTGTGCATCAGACCCTGGGTGGTAACCTGGGATGTGCTGGAGGGCATGGTGGGGAGAGAGGTTCATGGAGCTGGACCCCTGAGAGGCTGCTCAGCCTGGAAAGTCAGATGGGCTGGGCTTGACCTGGAGCCAGGCATTGCCCTTGGACCTCTGTTTGCTCCTCGGTGAAGTGGGCACGCAAACACTTAGCTCACGGAGCTCAGGTGGGAGAACAGTAACTAGACCAGCACATAATAAGCATTTTCCAGTCAGTGTAAGTCTTTCCCTTCTCCTAGCGAGTGAGTGTGATGGGAGAGGCAGGGAGGTAGCCGTTTACAGCTCCCTGGATGCCATGAGGAAGGCATGTACAAGGACTGGAGCCCCCTGATGGACTTAGTGACTCACCCCGGGGAAGTCAGGAAGGGCTCCCTGGAGGAGGTGATGAAGGTGTAGCGAGCCTGGAAGAGGTTAGAAATAGTGGCCTACAATTTGGGATGCAGATTCCTCCTCTCCAGGAGATGCCTTTTGAGTCACTTTCCTTCTTGGAAGTGGTCTGGTTGTTATGGAGGGGCACAGTAGAGCCCCCTTGGGTGTGGATTTCAGACAGCGGCGATGGAAGGAGGGTGCTGTCCGGCACGCAGCTCAGGGTTACAGGCACGCAGGGCTGCCCGGTCTCTGTAGGTGTTTCAGTACATGCCACCAAAGTGGGAGTGGCGCTAGGAATCTGGGCGAATATGGACACTGGGTAACTGGAACATGTGACTCGTAGAGACTGCCAGAACCTCAGATTGGCATGGGTGGGCAACTGGGTGCTTCTCTGAGCCCACAAGTATGCCTTGTGCCTGACAGTGTGATGTTGTAAGACTAGCTGGGCTCAGGCTGGTGAGACGTCTCCTGCCTTGGTCTCTTTTGCCATCAGGTGGCCTTTGTTGGGACAGACAAAGGGCTGGTCACATGCCCATTCATTCTTGGGGAGGGTCTGGGAGCGTGGAGGGCAGAGGCAGGACACTGGCTGGGTCTCTTGCTGGCAGTGGTCTTGGCAGTACCAGCATCTGGGTCCTTTCCCTCTGCCACCGCTACCCCCAGGTGCCTCCGGTCGCCCAGCCAGATGATGGTGGCCTCTAGCTTGTCATCATCACCAACATCGTGATTATTATGGCAGCACAGTGGCTCCGGAGTCAGCCCGTTCTGGGTTCCGGTGTAGCACCTGCCATGCAGTCCAGGACCACTCCGTCAGTCTCTGGAACTCCCTGACCATCTGTCATTGGGAGGTCAGGAGGTCGAGGACACTGAGTGGATGCTCATGGGACAGTGTGTGCCAGGCACTGTTCTAGGTTCTTGTGATACACGAGTCCACTGAACAGTTGCAAAAAGCCCTACGAGACCAGCCCTACCTGGGTGGTCTTGCCAATGCCCAGAGAAGGCTGGTCGCTTGTCCCAGGATGTGTGGCTGGGATTTGATCCCAGGACCTTCCCAGCCCCTGCCCTTCTCTCTGCTACATACGTTGGTATACACTGGTTTGAGCTCAAAGACTGATACCCCAGCTGGCTTGAGATTTCCTGGTTTATCAGATCGCTTTGTGGTCAGCATGGCGTTTTTGCTCGGGGACCACAGGAAACGTTTCCTGGCCTAGCCAATTGGGCCCTTCAAATTTATCCATCTGAACACCATTTAAGAGTGCTTTAAGAGTGGGAAAGTGATGCTTCAGGAGGGAAGGGACTCGCCCAAGGTCACTCAGCAGGTTAGGGACAGAGACAGGATCCGATTCAGGGCTTCCTGCACAACGCTGGCTGCTGTGTTGCCTGAGGACATGTGGGCCTGGGGAATGGGGTCCAGTCAAGGACTTGCCAGCCTCTCCCTCCCAGCTGTCTCAAGGCCTGGTGGCTCCCAGGCAGAGCCCCAGAAGTCAGCCAGCTGTCCCCCTCATAGGGTGCCCCTGGCCACTGGGAACAGGGAGGGAGAGTGTGGACAAGTCCATGCAGCTCGCCTCCCAGTCCATGGAAAGGGCCTGCCTTCACCGCCTTGCTGGCAGAACTATGGGCAGCTGAACTACAGGGCTTCCAGATCCCCAGAGTCGGGTGGGGTGGGGAAGTGCCCCTGCTCCTACAGCCTGGGCCGTGCCACCCTGTGTTTCCTTGCAGGCGTGGGCAGGGTGACAACAGTTGTAAGAATGGCCATCGTCCGTCAAGCATGCCTCTGTCCCTTCCCTTGAGCTTACTGAGTCTGCGCATGTACCCCACAAGGTGGGACCGCCACCCCCATTTCATAGACGGGGCACCTGAGGCTCCTAGGTAGTGGTTAGCGGGCCCCCAGGAATCACAGAGTAGCAGCCGGCGTCCGCAATTTGCCTGCCGTTCTTAGTGGGGTCCGCAGAGATTCCTGTCATCCTTGATTCTGGAAGGCCCAGGCCGCTCGTGGCGAGCCCTGTCCACTGGGCTCCCTGGACGGGACCGCCGTGTGCGTGTGTGTGCATATGCTGGGCAGGGGTGCACACGCGGCATGGTCGCTGCTCCATGGCCCACCAGCAGCTCACAGCCTACGCGGGGGCCTTCTCCGGGCCATTACTGCCCGCCCGTAATGGAATTGGCTGCCCTGGGTAAGTGTGCACATTAATTTAATACCTCCTCTGTGGAGACAATCAGTTGGCATTTAATTTGTGTTTCCTTCCGAGTGGTGGAGTACAGCTGGGCAGACAGGATGCTGATGGGCACATGTGTGCGGGGTCCCTTCCCTGGGGTCCGGGGCTGAGCACAGGCGGGGGAGGGCAGTGAGCCTCAGAGGAGCCATGCTAGGAGGTACCTGTGAGCACGGGGCTCGGGGAAGTGGGGTGGCTCTCTGCTCACAGAGGGGAGCACCTAGCCCTCCTTCTGCTGGAGGGAGCCACAGGAGAGGAAGAAGTCAGGATGGAGAGGGGAATTTGAGCTGTTAGTGGCCTGGGGGGAGGGCTGTCTTTTCAGCCTGGCCCACCCCCACTGCCTTTCCTGCTCATCTGTGTTTCTTTTCTGCCACAAGTGGGAATTGTTTGTGATATGAGACAAGGGGGTGCTGGGGCATGGGAAGCTGACTCAGTGTGACATTGAAGCTCTCCAGGGGGTGCTCAGCGGAAGCTAAGAGGGTGGGGGGCTCCGGATCTTCATCTGTAAGTTGGACTCCATTGGCCCACTCTGATCTGCCTGTGGGCTTTGGGGAGGCTGGATTTAAAGAAAGGGTCCCCCTGGTCTGCCTATGGGCTTGTCCCCCATGCTAGCCTGGACCCCGGCTCTGCAGTGTGGCCAGGGGTGGGACACGGTCCATCTGAGTGGGGCTTGCACAGAAGCGAGGGGGAGCCCAGGGAGACAGGTGGGCAGGATGGCCCTGGCATGCCCCTGGCTGTCACGGCAGCCTGCACCCAGCTGTGCTGCAAGGGGGTGAGCTCCCCGTCCTTCTGGGTGGAAATTGTTCTCTGCCACTGGCCCTCCACCGGAGGCCAGACTCCTGCTTGGCCCAGAACGAAGTTTTCCACTGCGGGCTCTAACCTAGCCTCACCTGAGTGAGTCAGCCAGGGTGTGCCTGCCACTTACCTTCCGTGGAAAGGTGTGGACCATTCCTGGGCCACCCTCCCTGCTCTCTGAGGTCTGGGCGCTGGAGCCAGCTGTGGCGTCCCATGTTGTTCACACTGAGCTGCCAGACATTTAGTGTGTTCTGCGCCGGGGGCGGGACTGGGTGTTTTCGCCCCCACTGCCCACCTTAGGTCGTCCTCACAACCACCCTGCAAAGGGGTGGAGTGCTTCCCATGTCCGAGATAAGGAAACCGAGGCCCAGAGAGGGTGATTGTTTTGCCCGAGGTCACACCACTGGGAAGTGGAAGGGGGAAGGATTCAAACTGAGTCCTTTGATGCCTAGACATCTCCAGGACTTTCTCCCCAGCAGCCCCCTGGACTGTCCCTGAAGCCTTAATTGTTTTTCTGGGGCTGTACCCACTTTCCTCTGGAGCCCGGGGGCCCCAGACCTCCTTTCTCTGACGGCACAGGAAGTGAAAAATCTGTGAGTCAGTCCCTCTGCCAGTGACTTCAGCCTGGCTTTCCGCCCCATCCCCCAGCAGGCCAGGCTTTGTCAGCCCCTTTCCTGAGGCTCTGTGTGTCATCGGAGTTGATGGTGGGGGGAGACCCTGGCTGGGGGATGGGAGGTGGGGGTGGGGAGGCTGGTGGTGAAACTTCACCCCACCTCCGCCAGTGGCCTGCTAGACTTCTTGTCCATCCTGTGGTTGGTGCTGGCTCCTCTGGAATGCGGGGAGACCACATCTGGGTGGGGCGGGTGCCGCTACCCTTGTCCCTGCCCCTGGCCTCACACGTGTTCTTCTGCTAAGGTAGGTGCCGAGGTCCCAGACCTCAGCCTCCAAGTCACTTTGTAGGGTCATTTCCTCTCCTGGCCCTCTTTGTCCTGACGTCCCAGCCTCCACTCTTCAGCCCCTAGGGCGGTGGGAAGTGAGGGAGGGAAGCTTTTTCCTTCTCCCTGCCCCCTTCCTGCCCTGGTGGCCCCTCCCCCTGGCCTTCCTCTCCCTGGAGTGAACAGAGCTGAGCAGAAGCCCAATGCTGGGAACTCAGCTCCTGGGAGCCCCTAGATCCGTGTGGTGTAGGCAGAGAATGTTCCAGACAGAAGTGAGCAGGAGGGCTGAGGAGTGATGTGGTTTGGATTCATTCATTCATTCATTCATTTCATTCATTCAACAAATCCATACAACCGTTGGGCTCCTTATCAAGCGCTGGCTGGTTTTAGGAGCAGGAGTATGGCAGTGGGTGCAGCACTGGTAACCATAGCCAGTTCTCGGCCCTGGCAGAAGGGCCGGACCCCCAGCCTTAGGCCCAACTCCTCTGAGGACTTGTATGATGGCGTCCCTCCTCTGAGCCTCTCCGCCCACCAGAACAGGCCTCTCACTCCTGTTTCCTTCATGCCCCATCTGGCCAGGGCACAGGGTCTTAAAACTTCTGTGATGGGAGCTGGAGGGCCTCTCTGTGCTGCTGCACACACGTCCAAGTTCCCGATTTGTAGACTCCCAGGTCTGAACCCCTGCTTACCCTCTGCTCTGGTGCAGAGATCCTCACCAGGGCAGCCCTTGCCTGCTACTCCGTCTGGCCGCCGAGCAGTGGGTCACACTGGGCCGTACTCCGGGAGCTCCGGGGGTGCCATGCATCAGCCCCTTCCTTGCTGGGATCTTGATTTCCTGTTCATTCCAAGGCAGTGGGAGGCTTTGAGCACAGGCCAGTGGAGGGATTGGGGCAATGAGCTGCAGGGGGGCAGGAACCTGGGCTGGGGCCGGGAGATAGGCCCTGAGGTCCAGTCCAGCCAGAGCTGAGGGCCGGTCACGTGACCTTCAGAGAGTGTGGGAGCTGGATGGGTTTTTCTTGAGTGGCCCTGGTATGTGCTGGGGCCACATTCTGTCCCATGTGCAGGTGGAGAGACCCAGGCTCTGAGAGATGGAGGCAGGTGCTCAGAGAGGCTGAGTCTGTGTTCATTCTCACATCCCTCCTCCTCCCTCCTTGTGAACTATGGCCCGGGCTAAGGGAATGGAGGGCACAAAGCCATCTACTCCCTGTGTGACCCTGGGTCTCAGTTTCCCTAACTGTACCCTCAGAGTAGACGGGGTGAACTCTGGCCCCTTCCAGCCTTCACTTTTGGAGGTGCTCTGAGTAAAGGGGTCACATAGACACGACCCCACCTTCCTAGCTGTGTGATCTGGGGTAATGGTCTTGGCCTGCAGCTTCTTCATGAGTAACATGGAGATAATAATGGGGCCTAGAGGTGACCGTGAGTTTCGTTTAAGTGAGCTTTGCCTGTGACGCCCCTAGGAAGGCTGCCTGGCAGGGGTGTGTGCTTGGTTCGTGTTAACTGCTCTGTTTGCCTTCTCACCCTCCTCCTCCTCCATTGTCGTCTGCCTGCCAGCTGCAGATGCCGCCGTGCGTGGCTGTGGACAGAGAGCCCTCGGAGGAGCTGGCCTTGGAGACTGCTGTCTGAGGGTGTCTGCAGGGTGGGAAGGGAGAGGCTGCGGGGGGCGAGAGCAGGTCCCCGTGGTGTGGCTGGGGCACAGCGGACGCATGCTGGGGTGGGGTCCTGAGCACTTTCTGGAGGTGGAAAAGATGGAGGGCAGTCTGTCCCTGTCCCCCCACATCATGGCTGGCTCTTTGGGTGAAAGCCATGTGGGATGAGGTCCCATGGCCATGCAGCCTGGGATGTGGGAAGTTGGAAGTTTCATGAGCCAGTGGGTCGGGGCGGGCAGGGGTGGCTCTGAGTGATTCTGGCCACCTCGGCCCTGGCTGGAGTTATCTCCATGCTCTGGGCCTTCATTTTCCCACCTGTAAAACGGGGCAGGGGATTCCCCGTACCCTCACAGCCGACAGCGTGAGCGCCTTTGCTCAGCAGGGGCCGGGTGGGAGAGCCGCAAAGGACACGATGTGGACCCAGCCCTGGCCTGCAGTGGGTGTGTCCCCTTCTCCGTGGCAGTGGCTGCTCCCTGGCCTCCGTACTGCCCATCTTCGCTTATGTGGGCGCCTCTGCCCCAAACACCCGTCCTTACTGAAACCGCATTCCCGCGGGCAGACCCAGGGCGGGGGAGGGGGCCGTCCCTGGGATAGGTGTTGAAATCGAAGCGGCCACAGCTTGGTTGACCAGTTTTCGGTTGAGCTGCCTGCTCCCTCCGGGGCTGGGCTGCAGCGAGCTTGGGGCGTCTGGGGTCCTGAAGCGGTCTGTCGCTGCTGTCCTTCTGCCGCAGTCAGCCGGAGCAGCTGAAGGGCACCGCTGTTCTGCACCGTCAACGCCGGTGCAGGCAGAGCGGGCTTTCTCCGCCGCAGCCAGGAGGCACGGCAGTGTGGGCCGCGGACTGGGCCCGCCAGCCAGCTGCCGCGGGCACGCGGGGCTCTGTCCCAGGTCTTTTGGGAGCAGGCCTGCCGGCTGCCCACCCAGCCCGGCTTTGGAAATACAAAGGCCCGTGAAATCACTGGTGCAAAGCTCATCTGTCGGGGGGCAGCTTAGAAACACCAGTGAGATGTGGGGCGTGTGTCAGGGGCAGCTCATCAGGAATGCGGCATGTCTGTCCCACCCCGGGCCTCCCGAACCCGACCCAACCCCCAGGGGATTGCTGTGCCCAGACAGCCCGAGACTCACTGCTGCTTGAGAGCACGGGCAGCGAGCGCGTGCGTCCTGTCCCCTGCTCTCTAGCTGTGTGACCCGAGGCTAGTTGCCTCGTGTCTCTGAACCTCAGCTCTGACACCCGCAGGATGGAGTTGGGGAAAATTCTCTACCCGAGTGGGTTAATAATACTTCTCTTGAGAACTGATGTGTGTGAGGCACTGAGCTAGGGGCGTGGGCCGCGGGGCGCAGACCGGCCTGGCCCATCTGGGGTGGGTGCTCCTGCTGCTGTCTGGAGATCCCAAGGCCTGGTTCATGTTTTCTCTCGGGGTTGACTCGGGCCAAGTAGCTTTCCTTCTCTGGGCCTCATGTTCCCTGTCTGTACCAAGGGTCTGTGGAGCCCGAGGCACCTCATTAGAAGCCTGCTTGAAGGAAAAGTGAGAGGGGTCCGGCTGCATCTCCAGGAGCCTGTCTGGGAAGCAGGTGTGCAGGGGTGAGGGGCCTTTGCGGAAGGCAGGTCGCAGCCCTTCCCTGCACCTGCTCATCTCGGTGGCTTAGAGCTGAGTCCCCTGCCCCCCTCAGAGCAGCAGGGCCCGGAGAGATGTTTCAGCTCGGACCCGTGTCCTCGGCCTTGGCCTCCCTTGACAGAAGGCCCGGGAGCCCCGTGCTGCCAGACAGGTGGAGGGCGGCCTGTGAACCTCTCCCCACCTGGGACCCCTCTCTCCCGTGGGCCTGGGACGTACCTGGTGACCTCGGGAAAATTGCCTGTACGCTCTGGATCTCAGTTTCCCTGTTTGTACAGTGGGGGTGCTCCATGAGATGGTCTCACCTGGGTTCTACCCTCACATTCTCTCACTGCCCCTCCTCAGCTTCCTCTGTGTCCTTCATCCCTGGCAGGTGCCCTGGCCCCGTGCCTGCCAGGTGTTGGACCCTGGAGCCCATGGCAGGTCTAGCCCTGGCTGCCAATGCCGGGGGAGCTGGTAGAGAGGGAATGGGAAGAAGGGGAGCGTGTGGGGGAGAGGAGGAATTTTCCTCTGTGTGTGCAAACAGTATCCATTTTCTCTTGTTTCTAAAAGCCAGTGACGTAACGCACCCTTCATCCCTTCCTCCCTTCTGGCCTATTTTTAGCCGGCCCCGACAGCATCCTAAAAGGCTTCCAGACTTGCCTGCTTGGAGGCCATGTAGGGAGGTGGCCAGAGGGTGAGGAGAGCGTGGAGCTCATCTGTCTGTCCCAGGATGCGGGGAGGGAAGGAACCTGTCCCAGACTCCCTCTGGGGAAGGAAGGGAGCTGGGTGGGGAGCTCGGGGCGGGGTGGGGCTCTGATGGATCCTGGGTCTCTGGGGAGCTTGGCAGGGTTGCCTGTGCTTCGTCTGGAGCCTCTAGCCTGGGTTTGAGTCCTGACTCCACCTGTCCTCACCCTGACCTTGGGCCCCTGACCCGTGCCTGGCTTTCTGCATCTGTGACATGGGCTAGCCGTACAGCTGTGATGGAGGGTTGTCAGGAAGATTGGGAATGATATCATGTGGAATGGTTCCTGGTACAAAGTAAGCTCTCAGTTAGGGTGAGCTGGTACTGGGATCCTCATTATGATTTTTTTTTTTAAGCCTTATTTATTTGAGAGAGAGAGAGAGGCAATGGGGGAAAGGGACAGAAGGAGAGAGAGAACCTTAAGCAGACTCCTGGCTGAACACAGCCCTATGTGGGCCTCGATCTCATGACCCTGAGACCATGACCTGAGCTGAAATCAAGACTCGGACACTTAACTGACTGAGCCACCCAACCGCCCCCAGTGATTATGATTATTAACATCCCATTCTACCTCCAGTTCATGTTGGGGGTCCCCCTGTGAGCCCCTGTGTGCCTCCTACCCTTTATTCTTTCCTGTCCGGCTTTAACCAGCGTGTGCTGGAATGAGACAATATACAGAAAGCCCTGGAATGGGGCCTGGTAGAGGCGCTGACTAAGTGTGAGCTATATTTATTGTTTTTGTTTTAATGTAATAAAACAGACCCAGGTTTGGATTCCAGCCGCATGCGCTAGCCAGCTGAGTGTCTTTGGGTAAGACATGTAACCTCTCTGAGCCTCCGTTTCCTTCTCTGTGAGACAGGGATATTTAGCTGGGTAGGGGATTTCTTTGCTGGTGAGGATGGCTGCCGGACAGAAAGACTTCTGCGGACCGTGATGATCATTGGCACAATAGAAGCTTCTTTGTTGCGGCGCTGGCTACAGCCCGGCTCCTGAGCGCCCACTGCCATACGGGATCCTTTAGCAATGGCAGGAGCAATGGCATTTGCAGGGCACTTTATAGTTTGTGTGAAGGGGAGACGGTTTCCCCGGGGTGCGGTGCTCATGCTGGGAACCTGGCGGTTGTCACCCCTACCTGAAATTATGGTTATGTGTTGACCTGGCTGTCCCCTTCCTGTTGACCGGGAGCTCCCGGAGGGCAGGCAGGGAGGGATTCATGGCAGCACCTTGCTTGCCCAGCCTGGAGACAGGCCCGTGGTGGCTGCTGGCATGGTGTCTGAAGGCTGGACCGGCACGGGGAGGCCACCGTCTGACCACCTGTCCTTCGTGGCTCTTGCAGGTGGGAGGAGGAGCTCGCCAAACGCATGAACTTGCAGACCATGGTGGACACGCTGCAGGAGGTGAGAGCCCCCAGAGGTCCTGACCACGAGACGCTTGTGGGAACCATGTGGCCCAGGGGCACAGTCTCCAAGGGGCGAAGTCGGAGGCCAGTCCCCGCTGAGCCCCTGCACTGTGCTGCCCCTGCTCTCTCAGTCGCTCCTAAATGGGGCCACAAGGCCTCTTCCTTGTCCCCTGCTTCGGACCTAGGAAGGGCCTGGCATAGTGTTGTAGAAAAGCTCGGGGACGGGAGTAGGGAAGCCTGGGTCTAAGTCCCAGCACTGACCCCTGCTTGCTGGGCGATCGTCCTGTGACCCTTTCCGACCCTCACCTCCCCACCTGAGTTTAGGACTGGACGGTCTCTTGAGCTGCCCGATCCCAGCTTTCAAGAACTGACTGGGGGCCGAATGCCTTATGCCTTGGAGTGGGTGGGCTCCTGGTGCGAATATTCTCTTGTGGCTCTGGCTTGGGAGCTCTGGGTCTGGGCTCTGCTTCACACCCACCTGCTGGGTGCACTGGGCCGCAAACTTTACTTTCTCGGCCTCTGAATAGTGACCCCATGAGGAGGCAAGAAAAGTTCTTTAAAATGTTTCTAACCATTGCTTTCCGATATTTAAGGCACGGATCTTCTAAGAGATAGAATCAAGTAATGTCAATACACAGACAGAAAAGGATGAATGTCTGCCCTCCCTTTGTTTTGTAACAGAAGTCTTTCTGTTTACAAACATGACATGTTCACGGTCAAATATTTGGAAAACTCAGAAATGTAGAGAAAAGAATAAAACTCCCTTCCAGTTCTACCCCCCTCCCCACATACCCAGTTGACAGATTGCCGGGTGACGTGTCTTTTCTATACAAACACACGTGTATTCCACGTGTCTTTGGTTAGGTGGGCACACGTGGCATTGCCATTTTGGGGATGGGAGATGGTCAAATATTGGCAATTTCACGTGGACCCACCTCACATTTTAACCTACTGGAATCACTTGTTATATTAACCGGTTCTTTTTTTCCCTTAATATCTGCTGGGGATTTTTCCATAGGGTAAATATTCCTTGGAGAAGTGTTTCACGCTGAGTGGTACCCTGCCAGTGAACTGGGCTCAGCAGGAAGCCGGGCTGGGGGAAGGTCCTCAGCACCCCTTTGCTGGCATGCGTGTGCCTGGCCTGGTTGGATGGCAGGTGTCCAGCCCTTCCCAGCCCTCAGGGTGCCCGGTCCCCTAAACCACCCTTCCCCATCTCTGTCCTCCCTAGGCGGCGCAGGAGGCTGAAGCCATCCAGGAGGAGATGAACGAGAAGATCGAGCGGCTCAAGGCCGAGCTAGTGGTGTTTAAAGGGCTCATGAGTGACGTAAGTGCCACCAGCCACCGCCCCAGGCGTCATGACACCCCCTCCCCACAACACCCATCATGCAAAATGCTTCATTCACTCCGAGGCTCCAGAGCTCGGCTTCTAGTTAGAGTCCTGGCTGGCTGCGTTTGCCCCGTGAGGATGACGGATGCATCGGAGACCAGCACCCCCCCCCCACTTCCGCTTCCCTTGGTCTGAGTAGAGATGCATTAATCAATCTGCTGCTTAACCCATCCCGCCCTCCCCTGGGCTCCTCTGACGGTCTGTGTGTTTGCTCCAACTGGTCCCGGCTCGCCACGCTGAGGGCAGGTGGTGGCCCTGGGCCTCGATGTCTGGGCACCATGGAGGACCCAGTGGCAGGTTGAAGGAGGCCCCTGGGTCTGGTCTGTGTCAGCCGCGGGGGCTCCCCCGGCCTGCGGTCTGCAGTAGGGCTGCTTTGTAAAGTTGGGGAACCCCACCATCTACATCCTTTTGAAGACTGGAACCTCTCTGAGTGACTGTAGGTGTGGGGGGCTGTTGGCAAAGCCTCCTTCCTGCTGGGGACCCGGGTTTCCGGCCACCTTCAAGCAGCACGTAGGGAGGGCCGCCAGAAAGGAGAAGGAGCCTGATGGCGGGTGACTCAGCCTGGTGTGGCTTCTGGTCCTGGGGGCTGTGGAGCTGGGTGTGGAGCTGGCAGAAGCCTCTGGCGGGGGGGCAGGGGGTTGCTGCAGGGGGAGCCCACCTGGCTTCCCCTCGCCGGGGTCCTAAGGGAGCCCCTCGTCTTTGGTGAGGCCCCGCGGTCAGCCATGGGAGGAATCCTGGGGAGAGCGCGCCACCTTGGCACCTTGGCCCCCCTCTGTGTGGGGGAACAGGCAGGGCACACAGGGTGGGAGAGAAGGGAAGTCTTTCAAGAGTGGGAGGTGTCTTTCTTTTTTCCTTGCTCTGACAAAATAAACACTAGCACTGTGTCTGTTGAGAGAACGCCTTCCAGCGCTTAGGGAGGCCGGCAAACTTGGTCTCACATTGTCTACTCGGAGTCAAAGCCTTTAGCTCCTGTGACCTCTCCACCCCCTCCCCCAACCTGAGCAGCGCTGGCCCCGCCCTCCCTGCCCCGAGAAGCTCCAGGCACCCCCCTCAGACTCGGGGCTGTGCACCCCTCTGCCCAGCAGGAGCCTGGGAGCGACGCCCCTGCCCCATGCCCTCCCCTATGCTCGCTCCAGCCCTCGCTCACATAACCCCCCTGCTGTCCTCCCTGCAGCCCATGACAGACCTGGACACAAAGATCCAAGAAAAGGCCATGAAGGTGGACATGGACATCTGTCGCCGGATCGATATCACGGCCAAGCTGTGCGATGTTGCACAGCAGCGGAACTCGGAAGACGTGTCCAAGATCTTCCAGGTGAATAGGGTCACCCTGCTCACCGGCCGCCACTCCCCCCGCACCTCCGCCACCACCCCCTCCCAGAGTGCCCGGCCTCCACCCTGCATGGCCAGGCCCTCTTCCCCTCCAGTTCCGTCCACTCCCCTGCCCCCAGAGCTAGCGTTGGCCCCCCGCTCTGGCCTCCCAGGATGACACAGAGTCAGGGATGTGGCGACTCAGTAGGCTCGTCAGGCTCAATGCTTCATCCTGTGGCTGAGGAGCCCGTGATGTGATGGGCTCAGGAAGGGACAGGCCCAGCTGGGGCTGGCACTCAGGTCTCCTGACCCACTGGGGCTTGGTCCACAGGCCCGCGGGGCGCTGTCGCCAAGGTCGAGAGCCCTGGTTGGGCTGTGGGAGCACTGGGCAGATGAGTCTCAGAATTTCCAAGAGGATCTGGTGGCCTCTGGTTTGCGTTCCCACCGAAGAGTCCCTCAGGGCACCCCCAGCCCTCAAGGAGCAAGGCTGTGTCCCGAGAGAGGGCGGTGGGGCAGGTAGTCCTGGTGGGCTGTCCTCTGGGGAGGGCCCTGGGGCTAGTCCAGCGGCCCGAAGGGCACGTGTCATTCTCCAAAAGCTGCTTCTTGAATTCTGGGTTGTGGTTTGGCTTTTGCTTGAACCCAGGGCAGTCCAGCGTGTTGTCGCTTTAAGTGTGTGACTTTGGGTGTAGCGTGAGCGATCTGGGCTCGTCCACCTCTGTGCCTTCTTGCCGCCCCTCTGCTGGGAAGCAGGGGTGACCATTCCAGGCTTTGTTCGGTTTGCTTGTGTCTTGTCTGCTTGGAATGGAGGAAGCTTGGGGACCCTCGGGCTGCCTGCCCTTTGCCTTTGCATGTGAGCAGGAGGGCTCTGAAAGCGTGGAGCCCTCCGGGCCTCTGTGAGGGGTTCTCTGTCTCTCTGGCTGGCGCTGAGACATCCCCGGGGACTCTGCGCCCCGATCAGGCCCACTTCTCTCCCCAGATCCTGGGGCTGCTGCTCTGGTGAAGGGCCGAGCTGAGCCAGCCCACCCACCAGGGGAGGGAAGGGTCCAGGCTGTCTGTCCTTCCTCCTGCATGTGTCCCGCCTCACGCTTCCTGCTAACGCCACCTGCTTCTTAGAGGAGCTCCGCATCTTTCCCAACAGTGGCTGCCCCAGCCACGCTCCATCCATCCTTGTGGGATGCCAACTCCCTTCCCAGCCTCCCCTCCCTCCCGGCAGAGCCTCCCACTTACCTCCATCTCTTCCTTCCCCCATCAGGTGGTCCCCAAAAAGAAAGAGCGTAAGGTGGCTTCGGACGATGATATCTCCGAGCAGGACGGGGAGGTGAACCGGTTCTCGGATGACGAGGTCGGCTCCATGAACATCACAGATGAGATGAAACGCATGTTTAACCAGCTGTGAGTATCTCTGCGGCCCTGGCCCCCCGGGGCTCCACTCCACTCCACCAGCTTGCTGGGGGCAGGGGTGCCAACTGGTGGCCTGCTCTGACAGTGCTTTGACTGGCCAGCATGGGGTTCTGAAAGAATTTGGATTTATCCTCAACGGTCATAATTGGGGGATTTCACGTTTTCAGAAGAGGCTTAATGGTAGTGCTGGGTCCTGTCGGCTCAAGCCTTACACTCCCACTGGTTGTCCCTGAGGTGGGATCGCTGAGTCGATCCCCGCACCAGTGCCCACATGCGGACTGAGGCCGGCTCCTGACATGCACTGAGCGTCCTTGGTCTGTCTAGTCTGTATTTTCCATCCAGACCCACTTTGACGCTAATCCACAAGGTCCCCTGACTTGGGGTGGGGGAGAGAAGAGGAAGGTGCACCTGCGGGCATTAGTGGACTTGTCTGAGGGCCTGGACTTGGTGGGTTGGGCTGGGACAGGGTCTCTGGGGCCTACATTTATTTCCTCCCGCCCCTCCAACTGCTCTTGCCTGTTCCCTGTCTACAGCTCCTTGCGGTTGGGCCCCTGGGCCCTGAGAACTCATACTTTCCCCGCCCAAGGACTCCGGGTTTCCAACAGCAGAGCTACGATTGAGCCCTGGGCTCTAAGGAGCCATCACAAAACCCCACAGAACCCCTCCCTAGGAGCTCCTGTCTTTTAGGCAGTTGCCTCTGACCTCATGCTTGGTTCAGAAGCCAGGTCTTGGGTCTCCCTTCGGCTTCCTGCAGAGCCCTGGGGCTGGCTTAGCATGACAGAGTCCAAAGGCCACTCAGCCCAGCCCCTTCCAATTCCAATGGGGAAAGTCAGGTTCAGAGGGGCGTGCCAGGAGTTGGAATAGAGCTGGGCCCCTGACCCATGGTGGAGTCCTCTGTCCCCAGCTAGCTGTCTTTGCGCTCAGAAGAGAATCCCCCTCGGCCCTATCGGCAACCATCCTCCCTGGCCTGGTCTCTTTGCCGCTGAGCCAGGTGACTTAGGGAGGCAGGAGTCTGACCCGGGCTGGGAAGGGTTTGTATGACACTTCCCGGTACTTGTCATTCCCTGGGAACAGAACTGAGGTGACACTGTGTCTTGGGGGCTTGCTGTTAGAGTGTGATAGAGAGACTCCCGGACTCCTGATTCTGTCTTCTGACATCCCTTCCAAATGTCATATTCTCAATTTTTGGTGATGACAGGGCCTTTGGAAGGGAGCCCTTGGTGGGATCCAGGTTTTTTAAACGTGGTACTGGGCATTGGGCATTCCTGAGCCTGAGGCAGGATTGTCCAGCCCACACACCCAGGATGGGTTCATTCGGGTGAATTAAAGGGCTTCACTGAAGAAATGGTCCCCATTTGCAGAAAATTCCCAAGGGATAGTTAGGCTGCCTGGGAATGGGATGGGCTGAAAGGGACAGTCGCAAGAGCTGGGTCTGGGGCCTCCACCAGCTGTGCTACTGCTGTACAAAGGAGGTCTGATGCAGAGTCGGGGTGCCTGGGGTTGACCGGCCTGAATTATGTTCAGTATCCAATTGGATTTATTGGGTTGTGACATGGCCTGGGTTAAAAAATATGTAATAATAATAATAATAATAAATATATATATTATATATATCCTCTGAGTGCCCCTCCACCCCTGAAGGGCTGGCCAAGGTCATGCTGACCCCTGCCCCCCCTCCTCTCAGGGTGCTGGCCCCACCCCCAGCATCTCCGCCGGCTACTGGCCAGGCTGAGACCCAAGCCAGAGGCTGCCCCCGGCCAGTTCCACGGAAGTCTTTGAATAAGTGCCCCGTGTCAGAGCTGTTTTGTTTTGATCAAAATCTGTTGCTTCGGCTTCAGACCAAGGAGAAGGGGAGGAATTCACTACTCTCCCTGCACCATGGCCAGCTCCTCAGCCCCGCCCTCCCCATCTCGCAACCCCTTTCTCTGGCCTGTCTTCCTGTCCTTTCTGGCTCCTCATTCCTCAGCTGGGGTTTCCTTCAGATCCCAGACGCTAGAAAGGAAGTGAAGTCAGCGGTCGAGTATGTGTTGCGGAGACGGTGGACCCCAGGGGCTAATCTGGATGGAATCCAGGCCAGCAGCGCCTTCCTCAGCAGCCCTGGCCCGGCTCTGGTCCCCGGGCTCACGGAGCCACCTACAGGCTCGGGCAGAAACTGCTTTTCGGTGGGGGACCAGCCTCCAGGAGGTGCTCTAGGCAGCTTTTATTTTATTTTATTTTATTTTATTTTATTTTATTTTATTTTATTTTATTATTTTATTTTTTAAAAGATACAGAGAGAGAGAGATCACAAGTAGGCAGAGGCAGGCAGGGGAGGGGGGGAAGCAAGCTCCCCTCTGAGCAGAGCGCCCGGTGTGGGGTTTGATCCCAGGACCCTGAGATCATGACTCAAGCCTAAGGCAGAGGCTTAACCCACTGAGTCACCCAGGCGCCCCTCTAGGCAGCTTTTAACCAGAAATTCTTCTTGGGCCCTGCCCCGTGGCCCCCAAGCCTGATCCTTCATGGGAAGGAAGGGAGCAGTGGCCTGGAGCATTGGGGTGGGGGGACATCGGCAGAGAGCCCTGGGACCCCTGTTCTCCTCTGTGGCTGATTCGATCGGTCAAACGATTTAAGTAAGCCCTGCAGACATCAGCCATCCCATCCAATCAAGTTTTCCCTTCAGCTGGGGGAACAAGGGCAGAAAACCCTCCATTCCAGGCAAGCCCGTATGGTCCGTTACCCTGCTTCCTGTTCCAGTGAATCGGGAAGCCCCGAAGTTACTCAGGCTTTGAATCCGGGCCCGGTTTCCATCATGTATTGGTCCAGAAGTCCACCTAATCCCTGCACCCTTCAGTTTCCTCATCTGTAAAATGGGTCCAAGAATCATGCTTGTCTCATAGGCATGTTGGGAGGAGGGAACAAAGTGCAGTGTAACATATGCTTGGTGGCCGGTCCCTCACCCAGCACATAATGGGTGCTTGGTGTGTGCTACTCAGGGGAGAAAAGGCTGTAGGAGATGTCTGGTTTTCCACCCCAGTTTCTGTGACAGGCTAGCAGTGTGACATTGGACGAGTGGGTTATTCTTCTGAGCTGCAATTTCCTCATCTGTAAAATGGGCCTATTATCAACCTGAGTTGTGGAGAAGACTGTAGAAATCGCCTCTTAGAAAGTAGGGGCTCCAGAAATGAGCTGTTATGCGAATGAAAACTGTCACCAGATTGGATTTGGGGGGAAAATATCTTTAGTCTTCGCTGATTAAAGACTGGCATCTTTACAAAGAGACATTTTAAATGGTATAAGTAATATAGCAATGCTTTTTTGTGTTTTAAAAGAGCTCACCAGCGCCCCCCCTCCCACCCTCAACCCCTGCTGGATAGGGCACGTGTCCCCTTTGGCTGGCACCCCTATCTGTGTGGGACGGCCCCCCGGCACGAGCGTACCCATCGGGGTGGCGCCCTTTCTTCCCCCGTCCTGGCCTCTGCAGCCAGGCTCCTGGTCAGCCATGCCCTCTGCTGTGATCCCACAGGCGGGAGACCTTTGACTTTGACGATGACTGTGATAGCCTGACGTGGGAGGAGAATGAAGACACACTGCTGCTCTGGGAAGACTTCACCAACTGCAACCCAAGCATCGACCTGCAAGGCGAGGTGAGCCCCCGGCCCGGCTGCTCAGACGCCGGCCAGCCCGCCCCGTTCCCCACTCGTTCCCGCAGCCTGCGCCACCTGACTCATTGGTCCCCTTTGTTCTGCGTCCCCAGCAAGAGGAAAATTTGGGCAACTTGATCCACGAGACAGAATCCTTCTTCAAGACGAGAGACAAGGAGTACCAGGAAACGATTGGCCAGATCGAGGTGAGGGCTCGGGCTCTCAGCCCCTGGTGAGGCTCCTGGGATGTGAGGTCTTGACTACAGTCGAGGGGGACAGGGGGCGGGGCTGGTGGGGTCGTGGGCACAAGTTCACAAGTTGGAGGCCTGCGTTTCCCTGTGGCTCCTACTCCTCCTAGGGCCTCAGTTTTCCCGGGTATAAGATAGATCCCATGGGGGTGGTGATCCGTGTCTGTCCCAGAGAGTTTTTTATGCTATGCAACAGAGAGGGTGATCCCAAACAATGAGAGAAGACGTTTGAGTGACATTGAGGGACTCTAGGCCCTCAGGAAGGCTCGCTAGTACTCACAGGCCCCTGTACGTGCCTAGGGGCGGTTGGGCGTCTCCGGCCTGCCCAGTGGGTACTGTACCCTGTTACACAGAGCAGCAGAAGAGAGGAGACTGGCCGAGACCCTGGCTGGCCCAGGGTCTCCTGCCGGGAAGCACCCTGTAGGCCAGCTATCTGCACCGTAGAGCCCGTGCTTGGCCACATCTTTCAGTGAGAGTGAGTGCTGGAGAGGGAGAAGCCCCTTCCCTGGGGGCTCTGTCATTGGTAGAGGAGAAGGGTCAGAAACATAACGGAGACCTGAGAACTGTCCTAAGCAAGTCTGTATAAAGCGGGGCAGGAGGCTGGGCGGGGTGGAGTAGGGGGACCCCATGCAGGCTGCCCCTCGAGTCACTAGGGAGCTGTTCCCTGTTCCCTGCAAGCAGTTCTGAGGCTGGGGTCCAGCCTGCGGAGAGTGCAGGGCGTGGTGTCCCGGGGTGGCCTCGGAGCTGTCACCACCGAGAATGCGCGGAGGAAGTGGCTGAGGGTTCCTGAGTGCCGGGGACTTGGCCTCACCTTTCTGCTGCTTTGTGGCCTTTCAGCTGGAGCTGGCCACGGCCAAGAGCGACATGAACCGGCACTTGCACGAGTACATGGAGATGTGCAGCATGAAGCGCGGGCTGGACGTGCAGATGGAGACCTGCCGCCGGCTCATCAAGGGCTCTGCAGACAGGTGCCTGGCCCCTCCTCCCTGCGGGTGCAGCGGCGGCGTCCTTGGTGGGGCTTGTGGGGCTGCGTCTTATCGCCTGGTCCATTTTGTCTGCCCAGCCCATCCGTCCATCCATTCACGCTTCCAGTATTAGCCATCTGCTGTGTGAGGGAGGACTTGGGCGTCTGATCCCACACACCTCCCGCAGCAGCCCTGCCCCCACTGACTCAGCAGCTTGTCATTTCCAAGGCCTGCTCTGTGCCAGGCCGCGGGGACAGTGATGAACAGAACAGCGGCATCCCCCGCCCTCTTGGGGCTCATGCCCCACTTTCTGCCCAGTCGCCGGGTAGAGGAGGGACGCAGGGCCCTCCCCAGCATCACTGCTGATGGGGCTCCTGGTGTCCGTGGGAAGCAATTTCCCTTCCTTTCCTGTCCTCCCACCAAGGGCCACTGGGTCTGTTCCCAGGACACTGACATGCCTCAGGCCCCTTGTGTTTGCCAGGGAATGCCAAAACAAAGACAGAGCTCTTGCCTTCAAGGAACACACAGCCTTTTAGGGGAGACAGATATGCCAGTAATAACATGAGATGGTACATGAGAAATGCTGGGCAGGAAGCACAGATGTGTTCATTGTACTCGTTCTTATTATTATGACTCGTTCAGGTTATAAAAGAGGGAGGGGCAGCTCAGTGGGGGAAGGGGCTGGGCTTAGGATGTCATACCTTTAGCTCATTGTCGTCCCTGGAATCCACTGTCGTCACCTCCGTGTTCAGATGGAGGAACCGGTTAAACAGCTTGCTCCTGGCCCCCTGCTCATCCAGGACAGGGCCAGGATCTGGACCCAGTACTACTAGCCGCTGCCCTGTGTGGCCTCCTGCTGAGCTCTGAGTTAATTAGGGTTTACTGAGCACCTACTGTGTGCCTGGACCTGTGTTAGGTGGTTGGAGAGTAGGACCAGAGCTCGATCCATGGTTCCTGCTCCCAGGGAGCTATCCGCACGCAGAGCACTTAGAGGCCGTGCAGGGGGACCCGAGAGGTCTTGAGGGCCACAATCAAGTCCGTGAGCTTAGAAGATTCTAAGGAGAGCAGAGTGAAGGCGGGGTCTTAGGGCGGAATCATCAATGATTAGATTTTATGCAAGGGGCGGCTCAGTCTTTCCCTGCCCCTTGGATTGCTTCAGGAGTCCCCAGACTGCCCTCTGCATGACCCCTGTTCTCTTATGCCTTCCAGGAATTCACCATCTCCCAGCTCCGTGGCCAGCAGTGACTCAGGAAGTACAGATGAGATCCAGGATGAGTTTGAGCGGGAGGCGGATGTGGAACCCATGGTCAGCTGATGACGGAGGCCCCCTGTGCCTGCTGGTCTTGGTGATGGCGCCTCTGCCCCTCTCTCCATGGGGCCAGGAAGGCTTCTTGGAGTGGGGCGCCAGTCCTCACCACACAGACTCCCTCTGCCCTCCCTTCTCTGGAGGCCCTGAGGGACCGCTGCTTCCTTCCTTCTACCCCACCACCAACCAGTGCCCCGCCTCCATCCACCCACCCAAGGAATGGTGCTGTCAATTTCTATTGTTCTCCACGTTACAAATGCAGACTTCTGTCCGGACGATGCAGTGTTAACTGTGCCTTTTCCCTTAAGCTGAGCCACTTTGAGCTCCAAAGAATTCTTCCTAGCAGGTGTTTTTATACAAAACTCTAAGGTGGGGATGGGGGGGGGCTGGCCTGGTATAATGTGGATTTCTCCCCTCCCACCTGCTTCTCTGATTGGCCCTGAGCTCTGCCCTCCCCTCCTTTGCCCACCCCCGCCCCTCGCCCCAGTGCTGACCTGAGTTGGCCTAGGAGAGGTCCACTTCCCCATCCCTAGGAAGGAGCTGTTTGCCTCTGCAACCTTTCCAGGCCTGGGTGGGGGGGGGGTCTCCCCAGTGTTTTTACTTACTGACAAGAGAGAAAAGATGGGAGGAGGGAGGGCAGACAAAATTTTATTTTCTTTCTGGATTGAGTGGCGCAGCGGAGGGACAAGGCACTGTGTGGGAAAGTGGAGTCTCACTGTGTTTAAACTACTATGCAAAACAAAACAAAACAACAAAAAAAAGCAGCTTGCCTTATATCATTGTGGAAGGTAGGCCATCGCCCAGACTCCTGGTTTTCCCCTGGAGCTGGCAGGGAGGCGGAGGCTAGGGCAATCTCTCTCGCAGCCTCTGAGGGTGAGCACTGACTTGGGAGTAGGGGCTCTGTCAAGGTCTGTAGTGAGGCCGGTGGGGAGGAGGGCTGCAAGGCCACGTCCACCGGACTGCTTGCTTTCTTGGGACCTTTGTGGGGTGGGAGGGGTCTTTTATTGCCCTGATGACTTGATGTTTTTCTCTCCCTTCCCAGCCAATGATAAGGGGCTACAGATCTGTAATTTCTCTGTGAGAAAGCCTGGAGGGGGCGAGGCCTGGTATCCAGCCCTCCGCAGTGGGGCTGGGTTGGCACCGCCTGCTGCCATCTTGCTTGGTTCTCTACCGCCCCTAGTCGCGGGCTGTTCGGCCACTGGCAGGCACTGGAAAGGGAGGGGGAGAGAGGCAACAAGGGCTGCTGGCAGATCGGAGGAGGCAGGAGTGGAGCTGGAGTGTGAGAACCATCCTTTGTTCTGCTCATGGACATATGTAAGCCTGTTTCCATATTTCACTTGATTGACTGACCAGTGGGGAGTTAACCTGAGCCAGTATCTCCCCAATGCTTGGGTCAGAAGGCCCCGTGTGGAGGCCACCCGCCAAATCTCAGTGTGGAGCCAGCCGAGCAGGTTTTGCTTTTTAAAAAAAAAAAAAAAAATTCTTTTTGTACACACTCCTGGGGACGTGATTGCTGATTTTTGTGTTCCTGGTTTTTTTTTTAATTAAAACAAAATTTTTTTTATTGGCCCAGGAGCTCCCCCTGGAGGTCCAAGAAGCAAAATGCGCCCGAGGCCCAGAACTCCCCACCTACCTCTCTCCTGTGGAGGTGGAAGAGGGCCTCTGGCTGTAAATCGGGTGGCAGCCCCCTGTCTTTCTTCCTCAGGGTACCAGCGACTGTAAGGGCCTTCTCTCTCTTCTGTTTCCCCACCTGTTTTGCGGTCTTAAAACCATTGTACATAATATTCATATTATATATATATATATGAGAGAGAGAGCATGTGTGTTAGTGACCGTATGTAATTTTTATTTATCAGAACTTGGTGGCCTTTATTGTGAGTTTTTCTCTCTTTTTTTTTCTTTTTCTTTTTCTTTTTCTTTTGTGGTTGTTGAGGGAACCTGCTGGTCCCCTGTGGCAGTCTGGCCCAGAAGCTTCCGTTCCCAGCCAGACAGCCCCTGGGTAGGTACGCGGAGGGACAGTGGTTTCGGAGGAGAGACAGCCCCTGGCCCTCCTCCTCACTGACCCTTGTTCTAAAGGTTACAGGGTTCAAACATACCTGATTATTATTGTAATTAGTGTTGTTGTTTTAGTTTTAGTTTTATTTTAACCAAAGTCAGGCGTGGACCTCAGCTGCTGGAAAGATTTTCCGTTTCTGGGAGGACACCGCCCCCCCCACCGCATCCCCGGGCCTCCTCTGTCTGGGGCTGAGGGGGGTCATGGAATGACCTGGTTTGGGAAGCAGAGCAGAGGCCAGGCTTGGGTTGCTCCTCAAGGTGGTGGGGAGGGTGACAGAGCTATCTGTTGTGTTAAGACATAAGGCAGGAGTGTAAGTATTCGGGGGTACTAAGGGGACCATGGCTGTCGGTGTCCAGTGGTGTTATTTATGTTCATGTATATAGGACGTTTGCCT
This sequence comes from Enhydra lutris kenyoni, assembly GCF_002288905.1. Classification (NCBI taxonomy): domain Eukaryota; kingdom Metazoa; phylum Chordata; class Mammalia; order Carnivora; family Mustelidae; genus Enhydra; species Enhydra lutris. The sequence continues at coordinate 6,461,257 of NW_019154122.1, forward strand.
CTGGGACTAGGGTGCCAGGGAGTGTGGAAATGGTGACAGCCAGACATGGATGCTGGCTGTGCAGCTTTTTCCTGCTGGTTTTCCAGAGTTGCTCTGCCCTGGGGAGCTAGGATCTGGGGCAGGTGGATGCGGGGTGTTGGGGGTGGCAAGGGTGTGGCTGACCAGCCCGGCTGCCTCTCTCCCCACCAAGTTCTTTTTTGAGTTTGTTGCCAGTGGGCCCTAGCTTGTGCCCCTGCCGTGAGCCCACAGCTTGCCAAGAAAGACCCCAACGCTCGCTGGAGCAGCCCCCGGTCTGCTTGGGACGAACTGCTCCGTCCTTTGTAAAGCTGTAAATACACAAATTTCTATTTCTAAGCCCAGTGTCATATTGACATTGGTATCTTAAGGTTGTTCTCAGATGGGCTCTCCTGTGCTGCCCTCTCTCACTCTCCTATTTTTGGGGGTTTTATAAAAAGAGAGGATTGGGGAGGGGCAGGGAGAGTAGCTTCTTTTTGGCTCCCCGGTTGTGGAAGACACACGCGCACGCACGCACATACACACACACACACTCCTCTGAGACTCCAAACGGGGAAAAAAACCCACAAAACATTGGCAAGTAAACACATTTTGTTTTCTTGTAGCAATATATCTTGAGGTCTCTGAAGGGCCAGTCCATCGTGGACTTAGCTCTGACCTTCAGAGAAGCAAACCACTTGGGCTTGGAAGGGGGGAGAGGGTGTGGGGGAGGGGGTAATATAAGGTGTAACTTAAGCTAAATGTAATCTATTTATAAAGTAAGAGATTCTCATCTATTTTTATGAAAGGAAAGGGTTTTTAAATCTAGGGTAGGCAGTTCTGGTAGCCCAGTGTTCTCCCGTGAACAAGACTCATGTCACTGCTGGTCTGAATTTGATCAGTGCCCCTCCCATCTCCCCGGCCTCCCCACCCTCCACCCCTGCACCTGTGAGCGGCTTTAGCAGAGCCTATGTACGTCCCACCTCACCCCATTTCCCTGTTCCTTAACCCACCCTCCAGCTCCTCAGTCCTTGAAAGTCTCAGGGTGGGGGGGCACCTGTGGGAGTGGGTGGGCAGCGGGGAATTCAGAATGGAGGTGGGTGGGGAGGAGGGGAGAGGGGGCACCGGGTAGGGGACAAGCTCTGCCTCAGAGGATGGCCTCTGTTCGGTGACATGGGTCTGGTGTGCCAAGTTTCCATTGCCAGGTCAGCTGTATTTGGGAGAGGTTGAGAAGCAGCGGACCGTGGGTGACTATGGGACTGTTGGTTCAGGTGGCGCTCGGTTTCCTTGGGGCCTGGACCCTAGTGGGTCCCGGGTGGTCAGGGAACTGGAGCAAGAATGGAAGGGCTGGGAGATGCCCACCACCCAGCCCCAGCTGTGCCTACTCCAAGCCGATGCCTGGGCTGCAGTCCTTGATGTGTTCCTCCAGGGCCTGGGGCAGGAACTGGGGTGCTGGGACTTCCTCAGACCTGGGTTCCACCATCTTGAGACCCCGAGCATCCTCTTGATATGGGGAGTCTGGAGGCAGCTGAGTGGGTATGGGTAAAGGCTGATTCTCTCGGAAAGGGAATTTTCCTTGACTGGAGGATTTCCAGGTTCGGGACTGGACCTGGGCTGTGTGTTAGTCTTGGGCAAATCCCTCACCATTGCCGCTGCCGGGCCCTCAAGAGAAATGAGGCAAGGCATCATCTCCACCCCCAGCAAGACCCCTTCGTGGACGTTTTAGCATCTACCTGATTTTTAGCTCCATCCAGGGAAACTTTATATCCCGCAGTCCCATCCCACCCCACTGTTGCTGTTTGTCTGCCAGTTGGGTCTAGTGTCAAGGGGAAAGGGGGGGTTTATACTCATTGAAAGACTACTGATCCTACCGGAAAACCAACCTGTTTACTGTACTGTTGTAAATATCATGCCCTTTATATCCTGTATATTGGCTTCTTTTAAATAAAGTGAAATGTCTTAGAATTGATGGTGCTTTTTCTTTTTTTTTTAAATTGAGGATAAAATAGTGATGGGCAAAGGGCAAGAGGCCTGAGGGCTGCATAAACACCAAAACAAAGCCATTAGCCAGCTGGTGATAAAATAGGGAAAATTCACATCCCTTGTTATATGGGCACCTCATGGTGAAATCTTTGGAGGGCGATAGAGCAGACTTTATTACCATACACACTTTACGGAAGGGGAAGAGCGAGCCAGAGCGATCGCAGGCTGAGTAACTGGCATCGCCTGGTTTGCATTGAGGTCCTGCTGATCATAACCCACCCCCCTTTGTTTAACCTCCTTTTATGGTGCCCATGAGGGGCCACCTTCTGGGACTCTGGATTTGACACTGTCCAGTGTTCTAGTTTCTTCCTATTAATGGCCAGATTTAGGGAGACCCTGCCTCCTGTGAGCTGCCCTGCTCCCCACTGGGGTTTTCTCCAAGGATTCAGAGGGACAGACACCAATTCCAGTCTATTTCTTTACCATGTTTAAGACTTGCGCTTAGGGGTGCCTGGTTGCCGGGTCCGTTAAGCATCTGCCTTTGGCTTGGGTTACGATCCCAGGGTTCTGGGATCGAACCCCCCCTCCCCCCCGTCGACCCCCCCCCCCCCCATCGGGCTTCCTTCTCTGTGGGGAGCCTGCTTCTCCCTTTTCCTCTGCCTCCCTCTGTGTCTCTCATGAATAAACGAATAAAATCTTAAAAAAAAAAAAAGACTTGCGCTTAACGGAGCTTCCTTTTCTCCCCACTCTTTAAAATCCCCAAACTGTCTTAAAGGGTGTGACTTGGAGAAAGAGGAGTAACATGAAATAATGTGGGCGATACACACCCCCCCCCACTATAGAAACTGAGTCCCAGGGAAATAGGGTATTTTGCTAATGTCCTAAGGAGGAACCACAGTCATCATCAGCACTCTCACTCCTCAGCAGGTTCTCTGTTGCCTTTGCAGAAAATATTAAGAGGTAATTCGGAAGAGAGCTCTAAAAGCTTCAATTAATTTAGGAATGGAATGAATCCTGAAGAGCCAGCCATCAGGAAGGCTTCAGAATCCGGCTTTTTTTTTTTTTTTTTAATTTTTTTTTGAGAGACCTAGAGCTGGCACTAGTGGGTGGGTGGGGTAGGGTGGGGTAGGGTGGGGTTGTGGGGGGAGGGCAGAGGGAAAGAGCCTCAGATGGACTCCCGGCTGAGCGCAGAGCCTGATGTGGGGCTCGATCTCACCACCGATCTCACCACCGTAAGATCAGGACCTGAGCTGAAATCACAAGTAGGTCACTTAACCCACTGAGCCACCCAGGCACTCCCAGAATCCGAATTTTAAATAAAGTGTTCAAGCAAACAACTTCTCCAAGAGAAAACCAAAATTTTGACTCAGGGGTTGGGGGTGGGGAGTGGTGGGATGGAACGCAGGGACAACCAGTTCTGAGTGTTACAGGATTTCTTTTCCTCCAGTGCCCCTGGTTCTTGGTCACGCTGCTTGGAAGAAGAGGTAGACCACACAGAGTGGTGGGCAGCAAAGCAAGGTTTATTGAACGATCGTAAAGTTTATTGGATGATAGGGTACAAAGCTCCCAAAGGGCGGGGAGGGGAACCCGATAGGGTTGCCAATTTGGCATTTAAATCTAGGGGCTTTATGGGCTTGTTGGCCGGCTGTTTTACTCTGATCAGCCCTGACCTGCCTTTCTTCCAACTGTTCTTCATCACGAGGTCAGGGGCTTTGAAGGAAAAGCTAAGCATGGACCGGCTGGGTTTTCTCTCTCACTGATCCTAGTTGGCCAGGAAGCAGGCCGATTTACCTAAGCGCCAGGCCCGGAGGTGCAGGGTGGGTGGGTGCCCACCAGGCAGAGGCTGGAGGCAGGGTCTGTAGGCTCATCCCAGGGGATGCCGCCCCCCCGGGTGGAGGCCCGGGGCTGGCCGCGGTGTGGCCCCGCGGGGTCCAAGAGTCTGATGGCCGCTCCGCCAACGGGAGACCGAACCCTCAGGCCGGGACGCTCACGACACCTGACTCACCGACCCGCCGTTGTTCCGCGGCTCCTTACACTTGTCCCGTTCCGGCTCTCTCATTGGCTCTTTCCGCCCCTCCCGGAGAAGGCTACAGCAGGACCGCCCACCCGATTGGCTCACAGTCTTCGGTGTGTCATTCTGATTGGTCGAGGGGGCTCACGCCCCCTCTCCCCGCCCCCCGGAGGGCGACTGGGCCATACCATAAAAGACGAGGGGGAAACGTGTAAATACCAAAGCTTCCCTTTTGGGCTGCCTTGTCCTAGGTCGCATACTTGCGCCTCCAGTGCCTTCTAATCAGAGTGATCGTATTACCAAGAGGAAACACGGAAGCATTTAGGGTAAGTCTGACGCGGAAAACGGCCCCGTGATCCGCTCCCCCCCGCCCGCCAAGGTCGTGCGCTCCGGGCGGGGCTCCGCCTTCTGGTCGCGCCCGGAGCTCAAGATCTGTGAGCAACCCCGGGGCTCACCGAGTGCGGACAGTTCCGCTGCGAGCTCGAGATGCAGTCGCTCCAGCCTGCGCTCCGCCGTGCCCTGCTGGCCTGCCCCTGGAGGGAACCTGGGTGAGTGCGCCCCGAGTCTGCGGCGGGCGGGAGCGGGGGTGCCTGGGGGCCCCTCCCTGCCAGATCCCCGCGGCGATCGCGAGGGCTCCCCACGCCGGGGGTCGCCTCCTCTAGCCCTCTGCCCCTCACCCAGGCCTTCCTCCCGCTGCGACCCACCTCCCGGTCTCCTCCGCGAGGTGGACCCCTCCTGGCTCCCACGCTCGGAAAGTCGCCTCCTTCGCGCTCGTCTTCCTCCTCACAGGGAACCCACCGACAGAGTGCATCTCGATTTTTTGCACAGCGCTTCTCAGCCCCCCATCCTCGGTCTCACATTCAAGACTCGTCTCTGGGAGTCCCTGAGTCTCCTGTCCCCTTTCTACCGGGACTCCTCTTTCCTCTTCTCCCTTTTCCAAATTAAGTCCTGGGCAGAAAAGGGACCCTTCCTCCCGGTAGGTGGAAGAGTAATACTTAGGGAGTGGTTGTAATGGGCCAGACGCTGGGCGAGGTGCTTGATGCATGCCTCACTGTGATTTCTGAGGGAGAGACACTACACGGGAAGTGTATCGAACAGTGCCTGGCACTTAATACCCAGTTATTATTACACAGATAGTCGTTTATCACTCTCTTTTAAGCTGTGCCGGAGATGTTCCGAATTACAGGTGAAGAAACCAAGGTGTAGTTTTGGGGTAGATCAGCCCTGCAAATGCCCAAGCCGTGGAGTTGGATTCCTGGACCCTTGCCCACTCAGTGACATGCTCTTTCTTTTCTTTTTTTTTTTTCTTTTTTTTTAAGATTTTATTTATTTGACAGAGAGAGAGAGATCCCAAGTAGGCAGAGAGGCAGGCGGAGAGAGAGAGGGAAGCAGGGCCCCCGGTGAGCAGGGAGCCCGATGCGGGCCTCAATCCCAGGACCTTAGATCACGACCTGAGCCAAAGGCAGAGGCTTAACCCACTGAGCCACCCAGGTGCCTCTCAGTGACATGTTCTTAGAGACCCTCTGCGCTAGGTGGAGGGTGGAGGGAGGTAGGCAGAACACAGACCCTGTCCCAGACAGGCTCAGTCTGACAGGCAGGTACTTCTGTGGGCCTCTCTTTCAGGGCTGGGCAGCCCCCGCCCCCAGTTTGAATTTTGTTTGCCTGACCCCTAGGACTGTGACCAACTCTGTCTCCCTGCTGAGCTATGCCTTTTCTGAGTTAATCAGTTTCCCAAGGGATAGTGGGCGGGGGGGGGGGGGCGCACCCTGGGCAAGGGTCAGTTTCAACACTTCTGGGTGTCCTTTGTGGGTGGGGGCTTCATAGGTAAGGCCACAGGAAGAGCACATGGGGGAGGACTTCTCTCCCAAGCCAAGGTTGGGGGCCACACCTTCAGTGCAATCTCTTTTGCAAGCTTCTCCCTGGACTCGGACACCACCCTCCGCCCCCACCCCCACCCCCCGACCATGGGGGAGGAAGACCATAAGTTCATGTATTTACTGAGCACCTACCATGTGCCATGTGCTAAACCCTGGAAGAGAGGGGTACCCAGGGGACTTGCACATGGATGGGGACTTCGGAGAGTTTTCAGTTTAATGGTGCAGGGGAGAGGGCTTAGCCATAAAAACCTATAATACCTGGTAGAAAGCAATCCATATTCTAGGAAAAAAAAAAAAGCTTACGATAGCAGTAACATCTATCAAGCGATCAAGAACCATAGACCTGGCAGTGTGCTGGTAAGCATTGTACTATCCCTATTTTTACAGATGGGAAACTGATCTGCCAGTTAAAACCAATGGAGAGCTAAAATCGCAGTCAGGCTCCCGCTTCCTGCTCTTAATTACAGAGCCTCCCGAGTGGAGCTAAAGCGTTTTTTGCAACCTGATCTGAAGGCTCAGGTTACCTCTTTCGATAGAGCAGCTGGCCCAGAGCCCCAGACAGGGTTTCTCAACCTTGGCACCGTTAACATTTTGAGTTGGGTAACCCTGTGTGTTAGGGGCTGTCCTGGGCCTTGGAGAATGTTCGGCAGCTTTCCTGGCCTCTGCCCACGAGACGCCACGAGCACTCCACAGTTGGGACCGTCCATATAGGAATGTCAGACACTGTCCAACGTCTCCGAGGCCAAAATTGCTCCTAGCAGACAGCCGTTGTGCTAGAAAAACAGGTCTGATGTTGGGCCATTTTTTTGTTTATTCAGCTAATATTTAGGATGCTCTTGGGCCATTTGTGGAGAAACAGTTTTAGAACATGTTTAATAGTATCTCTCCGTGTCCTGTTCATAGAACTAATGCTGAGGAAAATCACCTCTTTTGTGGAACCTGGTGTGGGTGATGATGTTCATAGTGTTTCCCTTTTTGCCTGGAGTGCCAGGAATCTCAACTGATTTTTTAAAAACACCTTTTTTTTTTTTTTTTTTTTTTTTTGCGGGGGAGGGGGTGGCGCCTGGGTGGCTCAGTCATTAAACATCTGCCGTTGTTCAGGTCATGATCCCGGGGTCTTGTTCTTGAGCCCCGTGTGGGGCTCCCTGCTAAGCGGGAAGCCTGCTTTCTCCCTCTCCCGCTCCCCCTGCTTGTGTTCCCTCTCTCCCTGTCTCTCTCTGTCAAATAAAATCTTAAAAAAAAATATCTTTTGCCCCCAAATTTTATTTATTTATTTATTAAAGGGGTGGGGGAGATACAGAGGGAGAGAGAAATTTTTTTTTTTTTTTTTGGTAAGATTTTATTTATTAGCTCGGAGATCATGACCTGAGCCAAAAAGCTTAAGCGACTGAGCCACCCAGGCGTCCCAGGAAGTGAGAACCTTAAGCAGGCTCCACCTTAACGACCCTGAGATCATGACCTAGGCTGAAATCAAGAGTTGGACACTTCACCTAGCCTGAGCTACCCAGGCACCCCTAAAAATACTCTTAATCATGCATTCCCCCCCGCCTTTTTTTTTTTTTTTTTTAAGATTTATTTATTTAGAGAGAGAATGCAGGGTGCACATGCATGATTGGTGGGAAGGGGGTGAGAGAATCCCAAGCAGCTTCTGTGCCCAGTGCAGGGCTCGATCTCACAATGCTGAGATCAAGAGTTTGGTGCTTAACTGACTGAGCCCCCCAGGCACCCCCATGCATTTTCTTTTTATTTAATTAACGTGTGTCCATTGGAAAAAGTGCAGATAAAGCAAAAAAACATGAAAATGACCTAGAATCTCACCACATGGAGGTAACCACTGCCCTCACTTCGATTAATATCCTTTTAACTTTCCACAAATATATACACTTAAAAAAAAAAAAAAAAGCAAACCCAACAGTATAATGGGGGGCTCATCTGCATACACTTTTTTGTAGTTTACTTTTATTTCGTAGACTTGTCTATTTTACTATCTCCGTGGCCTCGTACCTTGTAATGACATGGATTATTTTACTGGGCTTCTTAGCAGCCTGTGATAGTTTTATAGGCATTACTATTCCCCATTTCGTGGATTAAACAACTAAAGCCCTTGAAAGTTAAGGAAAACTCGTCTAAGGCTTTAAGCTAGTAAACACCAGGCCCCCAGTTGACTGCCTCCTGTCTCCCTGGGCCCTGACGTGGTTTTTTTCTCTATTTCGTTGACTTTATCAGGGGGTTATCCTCAGTTATGTCTCTGCACATTCTTATTGGAAAGAACCAAGATACATATTTATATTTATGTATAGATTTAATAACTAAAAAAAGTAGCCCAGGCACATCGTAGGTTTATACCAATTGTGAATTTTTCTGTTACTTTTGTACCAGATGCTGCTGGGTGCCAGGGGTCCCCCCCACCATCAGGGGGTGGGTGGGCTGAAATTGGCTACCGTCCTGTCCCCTGCAAGAATCCTGGGTCACTCCTCGCAGTCCACCTACCTGCTTAGTTTGCAGCATTTCAGAACTCCCCAACACATGTCCCAGCCTGCCTGCCCCTGGAATGGGCACAGGCTGTGCTGGGCAGGGGGCTGGCCCATCCCATCGCTTCCTGGACATAAACTCTGCTCTCAGTCCTCCTAGAAGAGCCCAGGCAGTGCCTCTCTCCTGGAATGTTCTCCCCTGCCCCCTTGGTGAGCCCACACCCAGCGCTTTGTGGCCTTGGTGGTGTGGCTCTCCTTTGGCCCTTCATTGTCCTGTCTGTATAATGGGGAGACCCATCCGCCGCAGAGCAGAAGGGTTAGAGATGGTGTGACGGGGCTCATTATGTAACTAGTGGCACGAAGTGATGCTAATTCTGGCTTCAGAGGTTGACGGAATCCCCATTGGGCTGTGGTTGTCCCTGGTGCTCCCTGAGCACCTGCCTCTGGTACCCGCCCCCCAGCCCCGGCCCAGCACATAGTAGGTGCTGGATGCTTGCTGTTGGAATGGTCCAGAGGACAGCATGGGGTGGATTCTGGCCCCACCTCTTACCAGCTCTGTGGCCCCGGGCAGGCTCTTCAGCCTCCCTCCTGCCTTATTTTCCCAGGCGGTAAAGACAGTGGTAGATGTCTCCTAGGATTGCCTTGAGAGGAGATGAGTTCGTACACACAAACCACTTTGAAGAGTATCTGCTCCTGGACAATGATGCTTTTTTTTTTTCCTTTAATTTTACTCCTTTATTGGACAGAGGGGGGAAGCACAAGCAGGGGGAGCAGAGGGAGAGGGAGAAGCAGGCTCCCTGCTGAGCAGAGAGCCCGACTTGGGGTTCTATCCCAGGACCCTAAAGTCATGACCTGAGCCCACGGCAGTTGCTTAACGGACAGAGCCACGCAGGTGCCCCAACAATGTTGCTCTGAGTATTGTTTTGATCCCTCTCCCCCCCAGTCATGAGCTGTCCCGAGTGATCACCCTGGACCAGGAAGATTCAGACACGAGGGTCCCAGCCAGCACAGGGATGATGGAGGCAGGTGTGGAGCTCGGGTGCCCTCGGTGCCTTCCCGTTGTCCTCACTAATGACGCCGAGGCAGAACCCTTTCTGTTGGGGTAGACCCTGCTCACCACCCCCCCGGGGGGGGGCAGACAGCTGCCCATTTTGGGGGTTTCCTACCCTGCCCCCACCTTTCCTTTCCTGGCACGGAGTAGACAGCGCCCATGAACAGCAAACCACCGCCCTCCTCTCTCGAGAGCTGGGAAATGCTGGGAGGGAGGAGACACAAGCTGGGTGGAGAGGAGGACGAGCCCGTCCCCTTGGCCCTGCTGCTTGGGTCTTTGACAGGCGCCAGGTGCTTCTGCCGTGTGAGAGAGGAGGCCCTGGGTTCAGGTGCTGCTCTGTGGGGCGGGGAGCTGTGCCCTGGAGCCATGCGACAGCATCAGTATCCCGGAAGTCGGTTTTCTCATCTGTAATAGTAATAGTAATAGTAATAGTAATAGTAATAGTAATAGTAATAGTAAT